>NC_062287.1:37809790-38112820 GCF_902655055.1 Lutra lutra | reverse complement strand
TGTGGGGGGGTTGGGGGGTAGGAAAAGAATAAATGAAACAAGATGGGATCAGGAGGGATACAAACCGTAAGAGACTCTTAATGTCACAAAACAAACTGAGAGGGGCTAGGGGAAGGGGGTAAGGAGAGGGTGGTGGGGTTATGGACATTGGGGAGGGTATGTGCTATGGTGAGTGCTGTGAAGTGTGTAAACCTGGCGATTCACAGACCTGTACCCCTGGGTCTAATAATACATTATATGTTTATAAAAAAATAAATAAAATTATAAAAAAATAAAATAAAATAAGGGGGAACAAAAGTAAAAAAAAAAAAAAAGCAGCAAGAAAAAAGAAAACAGTTACATACAAGGGTAACTCCATATAGCTATCAGCTGATTTCTCAGCAGAAATTTTGCAGGCCAGAGAGAGTGGCATGATATGTTCAAAGTGCTAAAAGGGAAAAACTTACAACCAAAGATACCCTACCTGGCAAAGTAATCATTCAGAATAGAAGGAGAGAGTTTCCTAGAAAAAGAAAAGTTAAAGGAGTTCATCACCACTAAACCAATCTTACAAGAAATATTAAAGGGAATTCTTTGAGTGGAAAGAAAAGGCCATCGCTAGAAGTAAAAAAATTGTGAAAGGGAAAAAATTTCATGAGTAAAAGCAAACATATGGCAAAGCAGTAGATTAATCAGTTAAAAAGTCATACAAAAGATTTCCCTCCACCATGCTGGCTCACACAATCTCTTTCTAAAAAACAAAACAAAACAAAAAAAAACAAAACCAAAAACCATTCAAATGGAGCGGGGCGGGGGGGGGGGGGAGCTAGGATAGCAATACTTCTATCAGACATTAATAAGCTTTAAAATGAAGACTGTAGCAAGAGATAAAAGGACACTATACAATGCTAAAGCTATCAATCCAACAAGAGGATAGAACAATTGTAAATATCAATGCACCCAACATAGAGTTCCCAAATACATAAAGCAACTATTAAGAGACACAAAGGAAGACATTAACATAATACAGGGATAGTAGGGGACTTTAACACACCACATAAATCAATGGACAGAGCATCCAGACAGAAAATCAACTAGGAAATAGTGGCTTTGAACAACACATTAGACCGGACAGACTAACGAATATGTATAGAAAGAACATTCCATCCCCAAAACAACAGACTGCATATTCTTTCAAGGGCACATGGAACATTCTCCAGGACAGATCACATAGTATGCCACAAAACAAGTCTCAGTAAATTTGAGAAGACTGAAGTTATATCAAGCATCTTTTCCACAACCATATGAAACTAGGAATCAATTACAAGAAAAACACCGGAAAAACACAAATGCCTGGAGGCTGAACAACATGCTACTAAAGAACTCAAAGAAGAAATAAAAAAGGAATGGGGGAAAAAAAATCCACGGAGACAAATGCAAATGAAAATACCACTGTCCAAAATCTTTGGGACAGAGAAAAGCGGTTCCAAGAGGAAGTTTATGGCAACAGGTCTACCTCAAGAAACAAAAATCTCAAGTAAACAATTTAACCATACACATAAAGGAGTCAGAAAAAGAAGAACAAACCCAAAGCTGGTGGAAAGAAGGAAAATAATAAAGATTACAGCAGAAATAAATGAAGAAGACTGAAATAATAGTAGAAAAAAAATTAATGAAACCAAGAGCTGGTTCTTTGAAAAGATAAAATTGATCAACCAGACTCATCAAGAAAAAAAAGAGAGAGGACTCTATTAATCAAATCAGAAATGAAGGAGGGGGAAAAAACAACCAACAACACTGAAATACAGAGAATTATAACAGAGTATGATGAAAATGTATATGCCACCAAACTGTACAGCCTAGAAGAAATGGATACAGTCCTAGAAACATACATGCTTCCAAAACTGAATCAAGAAGAAATGGAAAACCTGAACTGACCAATTACTAGTAATCAAATGAAACCCATAATAAAAAAACTCCCAATAAACAAATGTCCAGGACCAGATGGCTTCACAGGTGAATTCTATGATACATTTAAAGAAGAATTAATGCCTATTCTTTTCAAATTCTTCCAAAAATAGAAGAGGAAGGAAAACTTCTAAATTCATTCTATGAGGCCATGAGATATTATCCTGATACCAAAATCAGACAAAGACACTACCAAAGGGCGCCTGGGGGGCTCAGTGGGTTAAGCCGCTGCCTTCGGCTCAGGTCATGATCTCAGGGTCCTGGGATCTAGTCCCGCATCAGGCTCTCTGCTCAGCAGGGAGCCTGCTTCCCTTCCTCTCTCTCTGCCTCTCTGCCTACTTGTGATCTCTGTCTGTCAAATAAATACATAAAATCTTTAAAAAAAAAAAAAAAAGACACTACCAAAGAGAAAAAAGAGAGAGGGGGAGAGAGAGAGAGAGAGAGAGAACTATAGGCCAGTATCTCTGATGAGCATAGATGCAAAAATCCTCAACAAAATATTAGCAAACAGAATTCAACTATACAGGGGCACCTGGGTGGCTCAGATGGTTAAGCATCTGCCTTCGTTTGGCTCAGGTCATAGTCCTGGGGACCTGGGATCGAGTCCTGTGTCTGGCTCCCTGCTCGGTGGGGAGCCTGCTTATTCCTTTCCTTCTACTGCTCCCCCTGCCTGTGCGCTCTTGCTCTGTCAAATAAATAAATAAAATCTAAAAAAGAATTCGACCCTATGGTAAAAAAGTCAGTCACCACAATCAAGTGGGATTAAGCCAAGGATGCAAGAGCAGTTTAATATCTGCGAGTCATTCAAGGTGATACATCATATAACAAGAGGAAGGATAAAAATCAAATGATTATCTGAACAGATGCAGAAAAGGCACTAGACAAAGTGTGATATCTGTTCATGATGAAAACCACAACAAAGTGGGGTTAGAGGGAACATACCTCAACATAATAAAGACCATTCATAAAATCCACAGCTTACATCATGCTCAATGGTGAAAAACTGAAAGTGTTTCCTCTAAGATCAAGAACAAGACAAGGATGTCTACTCTCACTGCTCTGATTCAACGTACTGGAAATCCTAGCTACAGCAAGCAGACAAGACAAAGAATTAAAGGGATTCATACTGGTAAGGAAGAAGTAAAATGGTCACTCTTCGCAGATGACATAATATTATATATAGAAACTCCTAAAGACTCCACCAAAAAACTATTTGAACTGATAAGTGAACTCAGTAAAGTTGCAGAATACAAATTAATATACAAAAATCTGTTGCATTTCTATACAGTAATAATGAAATAGCAGAAGAGAAACTATGAAAACAGTTCCATTTGTAGCAGCACCAACAAGAACAAAATACCTACGAATAAATTTAACCAAGGAGCTGAAAGACCTATACCCTGAAAACTATGAGACATTGATGAAAAAAATTGAGAACTACACAAACAAATGGAAAGATATACCATCATGGGAAGAATTCATAGCATTAGAATGTCCGTATTACCCAAAGCAATCTACAGATTCAATGCAATCCGTATCAAAATGCCAAGAGCATTTTTCACGGAACTAGAATAACTGCTCCTAAAATTTGTATGGAACCACAAAGACCCCAAATAGCCACTCGAGAGAACAAAGTGGAAGGTATCACAATCCCGGATTTCAAGATATACTACAAAACAGTAAGGTACTAGCACAGAAACAGAAACATAGATCAGTAGAACAGAACACAAAGACCAGAAAGAAATACATGATTATATGGTCAATTAACTTAAAATAAACGAGGCAAGAATGTACAATGGAAAGAAGACAGTCTTTTCAATAAATGGTGTTGGGAAAACTGGACAGCTATACACAAAAGAATAAAACTGGACCACCTGTTTAATCATACACAAAAATTAACTGAAATGGATTAAAGACTTACTTGTGAAACCTGAAACCATAAAACCAAAGAAAATAGAGGCTGGGGACACCTGGGTAACTTAGTCGATTAAGCATCTGCCTTCGGCTCAGGTCATGATCTCAGAGCCCTGGGATGGAGTCCCAGGTTGGGATCCTTGCTTCTCCCTCTGCCTGCTGCTCCCCTTTCTTGTGATCCCTCTCTCTCTGACAAATGAATAAATAAAATCTTTTTAAAAAAAGAAAAGAAAACAGAGGTACTAATCTCCTTGACATTAGCCTTAACAACATTTTTCTAGATATGTCTCCTCAGACAATAGAAACAAAAGCAAAAAAACAAAGGAGGAGGACTACACCAAAATAAAAAGCTTTTGCACAGCAAAGGAAACCATCAAAAAAAAAGGCAACCTATTGAAGATATTTGCAAATGATATAACCAATAAGGAGTTAATATTCAAAATATATAAAGAACTTACACAATTCAACACCAAAAAAACCAAAGAGCCTGAAATGTGTTCAGATCTGAACAGATCTGAATAGCCACTTTTCCAAAGAAGACATTCAGGGGGCGCCTGAGTGGCTCAGTGGGTTAAAGCCTCTGCCTTTGGCTCAGGTCATGATCCCAGGGTCCTGGGATCGAGCCCCGCATCGGGCTCTCTGCTCAGCAGGGAGCCTGCTTCCCCCTCTCTCTCTGCCTGCCTCTCTGCCTACTTGTGATCTCTCTCTGTCAAATAAATAAATAAAATCTTTAAAAAAAAAAAAAAAAAGAAGACATTCAGATGGCCAACAGACACATGGAAAGATGCTCAACATCACTAATCATTAGGGAACTGCAAATCAAAACCACATGAGATATCACTTTGCACAAGTCAGAATGTCTAGTATCGGAAAGACAAGAAAAAACAAGTGTTGGTGAGAATGTGGAGAAAAGGGAACCCTCATGCACCATTGGTGGGAATGTGAATTGGTGTAGCCACTGTGGAAAACAATATGGCGGTTCCTCAAAAAAATTAAAAATAGAAATATCACATGACCCAGTAATTCCACTGCTGGATATTTACCCAAAGAAAACAAAGATACTAATTTGAAAAGATATATATACGCTTATGTTTACTGCAGCATCATTTACAACAGCAAAGATATGGAAGCAATCCAAGTAGCTCAATCTCAGGACCCTGAAATTATGACCTGAGCGGAAATCAAGAGTTGGACGCTTATTCGAAGGAGCCCCCCAGGAGTTCCCAGTCAATCTTTTTTTTTTTAAAGATTTTATTTATTTATTTATTTGACACAGAGAGAGAGAGAGATCACAAGTAGGCAGAGAGGCAGGCAGAGAGGCAGGCAGAGAGAGAGGAGGAAGCAGGCTCCCTGCTGAGCAGAAAGCCGGATGCGGGCCTCGATCCCAGGACCCTGAGATCATGACCTGAGCTGAAGGCAGAGGCTTAACCCACTGAGCCACCCAGGTGCCCCCCAGTCAATCATTTTTAAATAATGTTGTTGGTGACAGATGATGACTACACTTACTGTGATTAGCACTGAGTAATGTATAGAATTATCAGATCAATATGGCGTACACCTTAAGGTACTATAACATTGTATGCCAATTATTCTCAGACAAATACACAAATGTTAAAGGGAAAAGTCTTACAGGGAATGAAATATAGAGACGTCCTCAGGTCCTGGTGATAATGGAGAAAGGGGGCGTCTCCTCACTGGGGCCTCCTCCCAGACCAGCACGGAGTTCCTCAGATCTCCCATGGAGATCAGAAATGGAAAAATCGGGATGACTTTCTGGTTGAAAGTCCTTACCCCTCCCTCAATCCTTCATTTACTCCTCCAAGCATTTTTCTGAGCACTATCCCTGTGGAAAGGAAGTGTTTGGCCTGGGGCTACCCTGTCATCCTGGAGGTGGCCCCAGCCTTCCCTGTCCTGACGCTCCTCTCGCTAGCAATGAACCTGCCATTCTGCCGGAGGGGGCTGCTTTCACCTGCGTGAGGGCTAAACGCGGAAAATTTCAATGTCCATTTCAATGTCCATCCAGATAGGGTTGGTGAAGTACAAACTAGAATATTTCTTTTTTTTTTTTTAAAGATTTTTTTTTAAATTTATTTGACAGATCACAAGTAGGCAAAGAGGCAGGCAGAGAGAGAGAGGAGGAAGAGGCAGGTTCCCTGCTGAGCAGAGAGCCCGATGCGGGACTCGATCCCAGGACCCTGAGATCATGACCTGAGCCGAAGGCAGAGGCTTTAACCACTGAGCCACCCAGGAGCCCCCAAACTAGAATATTTCTGTGATGACGTAGGGGTAGCAGTCAAGAGGAAAGAGCAAGATCACTGCTTGTCAATGCAGATAGAACTGAAAACAAAATGTGTAAACACTAGGTTTCTGAACACCAAGGACAGCATCCTGCATTCCGCACTCCTTGGCCCACCTGAGGGCATGGCTGTGAACTAGTTTCCCCACAGTGGCCTGCCTCCTCCAGGCACAGGTGCCATGAGTGAAAGCTCGGCAAAGGGCTGGTCCCCGAGTGTCCGCAGCATCCGTAGGTGTTGGGTAAGAATGGCGGCTGGAAGAGGTTTGGAGGGTTGAGAAACAATGGAAATGCCACTACGACGCCAAACACACCCACCGACCTGAACAACTAACAAGGTTATTTCTAGCTCAATAGGCAGCCAGAGGTCTGGGTCCTATCCCAGCCCTTCTAGGTTTCTGAAATCTGCGAGTCTCCCAAGCGGGGCTCTGGTCAGAGCACAGTAAGGGTCCAGTACTAGACTGCCCCGGTTTGGACTTTGTGCAAGCAACAACCTCCGCGTGCCTCAGTTTCCTTACTCGTGAAACAGGGATCGTGTAGCACTTGGAGGGTTGCCTTGTGGATTCGGGGATAAAAATCTTGTCGAGTCCCAGGGATGGTGAACGCACACGTGCTTAGTGCCAGCTCTTACTGTCCGTGCTCCCACCTCCCCTGGCCCCGCAGTCCTTACCCTGAAAATCAGCGGACTCATCTGTAACACGGGAATGACAATGATGTTAATGATTAGATGAGAAAGAAAGCTGTGTTAGGATCTGTGGTTTGTGTCGGCGGAGTTTGTGCCGCTGTGAGTTACATTAAGGCTCATCAAACTAGGGAGATTCTGGCCTAGCCACCCAACGCCCGCCACTCTGTGCGCAGTAGCGAGGACCACCTTCGGCCTGACTTCAGGCCCCAACACCAAACCCAACCCCCCCAGACCCCCTTTCTTCAAGAGGGTCGGCTGTGGGTTCCTCTGCGTAAGGGGAGAGGCCTACAGAATGTCCTGGGAACCGGGGAACCCTGCGGGAGGGCGAGGGATCCCCACCGTAGGGGGCGGGGCCCCGTGTGCCCTTGGGGTCGGGGACACCTCAGCTGCAAGTCTGGTTATTCCAGGAAAAAGAAATAGAAAATACTGCAGAGGCGACGGCCACCCGGCCGGGAGCCGGTTATCCCCGTCGGCTTCCGGCTCTGATAACGCCTTGACGGGCGGGGCCGGACCGGCCCTGGGTGGCCCTGGGTGGCCCTGGGTGCCGGGCCAGGAGAGCCTCCACTTGGCCGGGTCCCTCCGCCTGCGGTCGGTGCTCTAGAGGACGCGCCCAGCCCCGGGGGAAGCAGCACGTCCCCTGACACCCGGGGCCCCCGAGGTGGGCTAGGGCCTGTGGCCGGGGGGCCGCGACCCGAGGGACCAGCCGGCAGCTCCGCACCGCCCCCCCCACCCCCGCCACGCTGCGCTGGGAGCCTCCGGGTCGCCCCCTGCCGGCCCCCCCAGCTCCGCTGTCCCCCGCGCCGCCCCGCGGGCCTCCGCTGCGCCGCCAGCCTCCCCGCTGCCACCCCCCCTCCCGAGCTTCGCCGCGACTCCCCGCGCCACCCCGCCGTCCCCCGCTGCGCCCCGAGCCCAGCGGCTGCTCCACCGCCCCCGTCCGTCCGCACCGCCACCCTCCCGGAGCCCAGCCGAGCTCCGCCGCTCCCCGCTGCGCCCCGCAGGGGGGCGGGGGGCTGAGCCCCACAGCCACTTCTCCGCCCCCAGCGCCACCCCCGCCGGCCCCCGCTGCGCCCCGAGCCTCCCTGCCGCCCCGCGCTTACTTTGCAGACACTGGGCTGCGGCCAGGAAGAGGGCCAGGAGCCCCAGGGATACGCCGCGGTTCTTCCTACTCCCGATTGCCAGAGGCCTCATGAGCAATCCCTGGGCGGCTCGGGCCGGGCATGGGCGTCCAGCGGCGCGGCGCGGCCCGGCTGTGCGCTGTCACCGCCGCGGTGCTGCTCCCGTCCGCCGCCTCTGCCCTCCTCCCCTGAGTCCGCAGGTCCTCCAGGGCCAAATGCAGATGAGCTGGTTGTATTGTGGCTGAGCCAGTGGGAAGAAGTGGGAAGGAAAGAGGAGAGACAGAATGGGAAGCGGTGAGAATGCACACACTCAGAAGTAAACAATGGCAAATAATGAGCCAGTCTCCTTCCGTTCACACCCAGTTCACTGGTATTGATTCCAGATTCAGCTGGATGCTGGACGCTGGATGCTGGATGCTGGATGGCGGGAGGGAGGGAAAGTACCAGCTGTTGCCTGAGGACCAAGAGAGACCATCATCATAATGGCTTCATGGTCTAGGAGGCTTTTAGGAAAATGAAGGGATAGCCTGGGGTGGAGGGGTGAGAACAGGGGACAACAAGGGAGCCTCAGGCTCCGATACTAGTGACATCCATCCACCACCCGTCATCTACCCATCCACCCATCTATCAACCATTCACCCATCCATCAACCAACCTTCTCTCCATCCCTCCATCTATACAATTGTTCGCTGACAACCTGCCTGCTTGTTTGCACAGGGCCTGGCACATGATAGATACTCAGAGAGTACTGGGGGAATGTTTCAGCCAGAGAGTGTTTGGTTCAGGAATGTGCACCTGGGGCCCTCAGAGTCCGTGCCTGGATTGCTAAAATCAGAGGTTACAGACCTGGGACTCCTGGAGGACCATCTTGCCTGTCTCGTGGAGAGGCCCTGAATTAGGAAAGACGCCAAGATGACACAGCCTGAGGCAGCTGGGAGCGGCCAAGAGAGATTGAGCCCTATTGACATGATTTGAGCTCCAAGATTCTGTACACTTGCCTTTACCTCTTATAAGCAAGTAAATAACCTCTTTGGGAGAATGTAAACTAGATTTCTATGATGTAGAATTGAGAAAGTCCAGGCGAATGAAAATAATCTTCTTGACCCTTTTCTGTTTTCTTTATTACTTGTGTGAGGATTTAGGAATCATTCATCCAACTTGGATCAAATCTGCCTTCATACCAGGCAATGTGCTAGGTTCTGCAGCTCCAAAGATGACTAATGCAGGGCTCCTAGTCCTGAGAAATTCACTAGTGGAGACCGACTGGTCCCAATCGGGAAAGGTGTCCAGGCTTGAGGGCTCTTCCTGCTGAGGTCAAGGTGAGAGGAAATGGACTGTTCTGCTCACTGGAGTACACATGACACTTGGCACATGGCAGGTGCTTAATAACTATTTGTTAAACGAGAAGAACTGAAGTCTGAGAAAGGTAAGAGAAAAGGAAGAATTTCATGAGATTGAGCGCTGATAAAGGCTAGAGTGACCCAGTGACGCTGAATCTGGCCATGGAGATGTGACATCAACTCTCTGGAACTCTGAGGGGACTGGCCTGGGCCAGAGATGGGCAATCCTGTCCACACACTGGGAGTAAAGCACCAGGACCAGGGTGTGCCTCCAGTTCAATGGAGTCAGATGCTCTGGGGATGGGGCCTGGCATTATTATATTTCAAAAGCTCTCTGAGGGATTCTGATACCAGCCAGGGCGGAAAACCACTGCTCTGCATTAGTTAGAAGCTTTTTCTGGTCATGTTCAATGACACTTAAATCTTAGATTGCAGGGGCGCCTGGGTGGCTCAGTGGGTTAAGCCGCTGCCTTCGGCTCAGGTCATGATCTCAGGGTCCTGGGATCGAGTCCCGCATCGGGCTCTCTGCTCGGCAGGGAGCCTGCTTCCCTCTCTCTCTCTCTCTGCCTGCCCTCTGTCTACTTGTGATCTCTCTCTGTCAAATAAATAAATAAAATCTTTAAAAAAAAAATCTTAGATTGCAGATCTTTTCTTTAGAGTAGTATTGCCTAGAAGAGGGAGATAGCACGAGTCCATTTAAGACTTGATTACATTGACCATTTCCTTTCCCCTCTCTTCTTTTCTTTCTTTCTTTCTTTCTTTCTTTCTTTCTTTCTTTCTTTCTTTCTTTCTTTCAACAAATACCTATTTTTTGGTTTGTTTTTAAAAGTTTTATTTATTTACTTACAGATTTTATTTATTTATTTACAGCACAAATGAGGTGGAGGAGGGCTAAGTAGGCTCCTTGCTGAGCAGGGAGCCCCACATGGAGCTCGATCACAGGACCTGGGATCATGACCTGAACTGAAGGCAGATGCTTAACCGCTTAACCAGCTGAGCCCCTCAGGTACCCTCACCAATATCAAGTAAGTGCCACTTGATCCCAGGCATGGCCTTAGTCTGGTTGAGGCATAGAGGGAGGAGTGGGGAAGACTAGAAAAGTAGATTGGGACTAAGACTTGAAGGGGTCCATATATTCAATACTGAGGGTGCTTGTTTTTGTCAGAAGGATATAATTCACACCTAACCTGATATATCGGCTCCTTCTCTGCCACAGTATATGCTACTGGCACTTTTCGGTATTTGGTGACTCTTTTCACCAACCAACCACTCTGGGAAAGAAAAAAAAAATCAACACCCACCAGTGCTTATTTTCTCAAAAACTTTGGAGCCATTTTTTACTTCCAAGAGAAATAAATGATGTGTGTTTATATCGTCCAAGCTTTATAACAGCCGTAGGTCCCCATAGAGTTCTCATTTGTGAGATTTTTAAACTTTAAATATGCTGTGATTTTAAATATGTTATTCCATTGTTCCTGTAAGGACATATGAATTTGTCAAACCATACATTCTGGTGTTTTGTTCTGGAAAACTGATCATTGCTTTCAGATGATCTGTTAACTTCTTGCTTCTTTTTGAAAATAGGCTTCCTTCCCTCTCTCTCTCTCTCTTTCTGCCTGCCTCTCTGTCTACTTGTGATCTCTCTCTGTCAAATAAACAAATAAAATCTTTAAAAAAAAAAAAAAAAAAAGGGGTGCCTGGGTGGCTCAGTGGGTTGAGCCGCTGCCTTCGGCTCAGGTCATGATCTCAGGGTCCTGGGATCGAGTCCCGCATCGGGCTCTCTGCTCAGCGGGGAGCCTGCTTCCCTCTCTCTCTCTCTCTTTCTGCCTGCCTCTCTGTCTACTTGTGATCTCTCTCTGTCAAATAAACAAATAAAATCTTTAAAAAAAAAAAAAGAAGAAAGAAAATAGGCTTCTTATTGGGACAGCTGGGTGGCTCAGTCAGTTAAGCATCTGACTTCTTTTGGTTTCGGTTTCGGTCATGATCTGGGGGTCGTGAGATCGAGTCCTGGGTTGGACTCCACTCACACTGTGGAGTCTGCTTGGGATCCTCCCTCCCTCTCCGAGTCTCTCTCTCTCAAATAAATAAATAAATCTTTTTAAAAAAGAAAGAAAATATGTTTGTTGTGTATTGCGCATGGACGTTGTTATGGTGCGAGATGGGTGGCTGAGATGGAAGGGGATGGAATGTTACTGTACGGAAGACCTATAGAAACTGTGTTAAAGTTGGTTCCTTGGAGCTGCATTTTTATGGTGCTTTATAGTGTACTAAGTAAGGCTCTTACACCGAACTGGTTTGGTCCACACTGCCTGCTCCATGCAGCCTGAGTGAGCAGCCTCTGTGATCAGAAGCTGTGGTGACTGACGCAGGCAAGCCTTCTCCCACATTAGCCAGTAGTCCCATTAAGGGTGAGCGTATTCTCTTTTGTCCTGATGGCAGGAGAATAGAGAGGCCGGGGACACAGTGGGAACTGTGGCTCTGGAGTCAGACAGACCCAGGAAAAGCCCAGTGCTTCTACTCTAAGCTGTGTGACCTTAGGCAAGCGATTTAACATTTTTTTTTAAGGTTTTAAAAATATTTATTCATTTGAGAGATAGGACGCACCTGCGCCCGAGAGAGAGAGAGAGACACTCTGACTGAGAGAGTAAGAAGCAGATTCCCTCTGGAGCAGGAGCTCAATGTAGGGCTTGATGTGGCTGGTTCACTGGACCCTGGGATCCTGACCTGAGCGGAAGGCAGACGGTTAACGACTGACCCACCCAGGCGCCCCATAATTTAACATGTCTTTACAGCAGTCTCCCTAGCTGTAAGATGGGATTCCGCTATTACCACTTACTGGTGCTGCTGCGAAGGTCAGTAAGACACAGGTGGGAAGGGGGATGATTCCACGGAAAACCCTGGGTCCGTTATCACAATGTCCAGCTCATAATAGGTGTGTAATGGGTACTCAGTAATGGAATAAATTTCCCTGAGGCATTCTTGCTTTTTAGTCTTGGGCTCAAAGATGATACTTCTAAAGGGCAGAGACCATTTCTTCTAGATCTTCTATGGACAATCTTATGCAGAGCTGGGCATATTAAAGGTATTCAGTAAATAAGTAGCGGGGGCAGTGTGGCGGATGTGTAAGGGCCAATTCAGCCAGAGCGGTCCCCACCCTGGCTGAACTGCCATTTTGTTGTAAAACTTAAATTGACTCTGCCCCACCCCCCCAGGGGAACTTACTTAAAAACAAGTCCGGGAGGGGCGCCTGGGTGGCTCAGTGGGTTAAGCCGCTGCCTTCGGCTCAGGTCATGATCCCAGGTCCTGGGTTCGAGCCCCACATCGGGCTTTCTGCTCAGCAGGGAGCCTGCTTCCTCCTCTCTCTCTGCCTGCCTCTCTACCTACTTGTGATTTCTCTCTGTCAAATAAATAAATAAAATATTTAAAAAAAAAAAAAAAAAACAACAAGTCCGGGAAACCAGTCCCAGGTAACAAAGCCCAAATACAAGGGTGGGTCAGGCCAGGTGGAGACATCCGATCAGTGGGGTTCTGTTTGACGGTAGGTTTGATTCCTTTTTTTTTTTCTTTTTAAGATTTTATTTATTTATTTATTTGTCAGAAAGAGAGAGAGAAAGCACACAAGCAGGCAGAGAGGCAGGCAGAAGTGGAGAGAGAGGCAGGCTTCCCGCTGAGCAAGGAGCCTGATGCAGGACTCGATCCCAGGACCCCGGGATCATGACCTGAGCCAAAGCAGCGGCCCAACTCACTGATCCACCCAGGCATCCCGGTCGGTTTGATTCTTGATGCTTGGTGCGAAATAAAGCTTTGCTTGACCTTCGCTTTGTATCAGTCTCGCTCCTTTAATCACGGAACCCATTATTGGGGGACCCAACATCGAGGACCCAACAGATGGCAAAAAGTCTAACTTGAATCCTGGTCTTAGCTGTTCCATTCCAGAAATGATTTTGTATCACTGGGTCTCAGTTTCTTCATTGGTAAAAATGAGATGTGAGGCATTGAGTTAATGGCCTGGGGCAGATGCCATGTGCTTAATCTCAGAATATGGTCTTCAGTCCAACATAACAAAACAAACCTAAAAGTGAGAAAGACAAAATGGTTTTCCTGAACCAGCCAGTGTTTGTGAGCTAGCTGGCCCACAGGGTCTGACATTACCTTCCCGCGCCTGGATGGGCTGGGTTTCCCACCTTACAAAGCAGGCACTGAGCTGGCCCAGCCCAATTTCAATAAAAGTCAATGAAAAAAGTCACAAAGTCAGGGCCCGGTGAAGGAGTCCTGGCAGAGTAACATAGGTCTGATCAAAGTTTAAGAGTCATATTCTTTTTTTCTTTTTTAAAGATTTTATTTATTTATTTGACAGAGAGAGATCACAAGTAGACAAAGAGGCAGGCGGAGAGGGAGAGAGGGAAGCAGGCTCCCTGCTGAGCAGAGAGCCCGATGCGGGACTCGATCCCAGGACCTCGAGATCATGACCTGAGCCTAAGGCAGCGGCTTAACCCACTGAGCCACCCAGGCGCCCCAAGAGTCATATTCTTACAATCACAATTTACCACTGTATTCAACAAAAAATTACCGTGAACTGCACGCCACACAGAATTTTCTGATCCCGTGGACCATTGTGGAAAATACCAGCATAGGAGCAGTCTTCACGGAAGAGCATTTTCTCGCTGATGTTGTTTAGAATTACCAGGGCCTGGGGATAATAAAAACTTTTAGGTGGGTCTTATTCTTATTTTGAAATTCTCTTAGACACTGAAACTCCTTCTTGCCTCAGGGGCCAACCACTCCCAGCCCGTGGCTCGCCTGGGATTGAACAGAAGCCTGTGCCCTTAGGCTTGATCTCGTTGATTTCTTACAACCTGAACATCCTTCTTATCTCAGCACAAACCTTCTCTTTGAGAGGCTTCCAGGAGCCCTGTCCTATTGACCTTCATAGTCACGGTCCCATGTCTTAAAACCAACCTGACTGAGGTATAATTAATGTGCAGGAAATGGCATCCGTTTAAAGTGTGCAATTTGATGAGTTTCATTATATGGATACACCCATGAAACAATGACCACGATGGAGATCCAGAACATTTCTGTCACTCCAGAAGTTCTCTGTGCAGCCCGTCCATCCTTCTCTCTGCCCTCAGCCCTAGGCAACCACTGGTTTGTCAAGACCGATGTGTTTGCGTTCTCTAGAATGTTACGTAAGTAGAATCATACAGCATGCAGTGTTTCTTTTTCACCCAGCATTGTTTTGAGTTTCACCCATGCTGTTTGTTATGCCCCAATAATGGGTCCGTGATTAAAGGAGCGAGACTGATACAAAGCGAAGGTCAAGCAAAGCTTTATTTCACGCCAAGCATCAAGAATCAGACTGACCTTCAAACACACCGGTCGGGGCCGCCCCTTACAGAGAGGACGACACCTCCCTGCTTTCCAGACTAACTTTTATAGAGCAAAGGCCATGTGGTTGGGCCTGGCCACGCAGAGGTGGCCAATGAGATTGTAACACACAGAGAAAGCTGCACAGTGATGCTAGGTGACCAATTGAATTACAATTTACCCTAAGTAGACATTTGACCCAGCCTATCACCTTGGTTAGGATTGGCGCCCAAAAGGATCCCAAAGGGCGGGGCCCATACTCCTTGATAACTAGGGAGACAGTATGTATCCCCCTCACTTATCGGATGTCTCCAACTGGCCTGACCCACCCTTGTATTTGAGCTTTGTTACCTGAGGCTGGTTTCCGGGACTTGTTTTTAAGTAAGTCCCCTGGGGGAAGGGGAGTAGGGACAGTTTAAGGGTTAAGCAACAAAGTTATTGTTTAACCTCAATGGAAGCCTCTGGCTAAAATATAAAAATATAAAATAGGTCCTTACACTGTTGTATGTGTCAGTGTTTCATTTCTTGTTCTTCCACTACATGGCTAATCTGCAGCTTGTGTATTCATTCACCTGCTGATGAACATTTGGGTTATTTTCCATTTTTGCTTATTGACATCAGCCTGTTTTATTGTCTTCATTGCACGATGATTATCTGATATCATCTTGGGGTTTTAAAATTTATTTTTTTATTATTTTATTTTATTATATTTTTTAAAGGATTCTTTAAAAATCTTGTTTTTGGGGGCGCCTGGGTGGCTCAGTGGGTTAAAGCCTCTGCCCTCCGCTCAGGTCATGATTTCAGGGTCCTGGAATCAAGCCCCGCGTCGGGCTCTCTGCTCAGCAGGGACCCTGCTTCCCTTCCTCTCTCTGCCTGCCTCTGCCTACTTGTGATCTCTGTCTGTCAAATAAATAAATAAAATCTTAAAAAAAAAATCTTGTTTTTGTTTTTTAATTTAGTTGTTTTTGTGACTCCCCTCTTCTCCTGAGCTAAAACAAAAAAGACCTTAGTCTCTTGTTGTTCACTGTACCTGCCGTGGGGGACGCATGATAGGAGCTCCTGAGGGCAATAATTTCAGTTACTTCATCTGTGCAATTTAAAAAAATGATTTATTAATTTATTTTAGAGAGAGAGAGAGAGAGAGAGACAAGGGGAGGGGCAGAGGGAGAGGGACAGAGAGACTCTTAAGCAGACGCCCTGCTAAGCAGGGAGCCCAACATCAGGCTTGATCTTACAAACTGAGCTGAAACCAAGGGTGGGATGCTTAACAGACTACACAACCCAAGCACCCCTCTTCCTCTGTAAATGGAGCATTAACCATACTATCTCACAAGGTTGCTGTGAAGATACAGGTCGATTACTACCAATGGAAAGTCAGGGCTGTCCTAAGTCTCTCAGAGGTAGTAACTCACTCAGTCGTTCAATCAATTAATCTATCCCATGTAGAAAGTGCTGTATCATTCTACCCATTTCACAGATGGAAAAGTTGAGACACAGAGTTAGTAAGTGCCAGAGCTTCAACTTATGCTCAGGCTGTTTGGCTTATGAGACTGTTCTCCCCATCACTCCATTATTCTGTTTCTCTACGTTATCAAACGATAAGTTGGTCAAGTCAGTGTTACTATATTTTTCCAGTAAATTGACTGTGAACCCTTGTTTGTACGTGTGGCCCAGGAGACTCCTAAGCCCCTTTGAAGGCCATGTGAAGGCTGGCCGGACAGTGGGGTCCGCTCCTGAGGTTGTCCATGTTAGCATGTAAGCCACCTGTTAACAACCACAGGGGACCAATCAATATCAAATGATCAGTGTCAGGGAGGTGCCACCCCCCAAGGATGGGACACCTATTTTCTAGTTTGGACCATAAAACACTTTACAAAGAATAACTGTTTAGGAATATTCTTAGAGTTACAGCTTGTAGACCCTCTTCATAGCCTGTTGTCTGAGTGGGCAGTCTGGTAGAGGCCCTCGGATCCAGAGAAGGGCTGGAGGGAGGGGAACAATAGCTGAGCTCCTTGTAGTAGCATAGCTCTGCACTGGGCTGCTTTCAGTTCAGGTCATGATCCCGGAGTCCCGGGATCAAGCCCTATATCGGGCTCGAGTCTGGTTCTCCCTCTGCCTCTTCCCCTGCTCATGCTCTCTCTCTCTCACAAATAAGTAAATAACATCTTAAAAAACAAAACAAAACAACCCACAGGGGCGCCTGGGTGGCTCAGTGGGTTAAAGCCTCTGTCTTCAGCCCAGGTCATGATCTCAGGGTCCTGGGATCGAGCCCTGCATTGGGCTCTCCGCTCAGCAGGGAGCCTGCTTCCTCCCTCTCTCTCTGCCTGCCTCTCTGCCTCCTTGTGATCGCTGTCTGTCAAATAAATAAATAAAATCTTAAAAAATAAATTAAAAAATTAAAAAACCCCATATATTTATTAACTCACAGTTTCTTTTTTTTTTTTTTTAAAGATTTTATTTATTTATTTGTCAGAGAGAGCGAGGGAGAGAGAGCGAGCACAGGCAGACAGAATGGCAGGCAGAGGCAGAGGGAGAAGCGGGTTCCCTGACGAGCAAGAAGCCAGATGCGGGACTCGATCCCAGGACGCTGGGATCATGACCTGAGCCGAAGGCAGCTGCTTAACCAACTGAGCCACCCAGGCGTCCCTAACTCACAGTTTCTGTACTCAGGGACACTTAACTAGATCCTCTGCTTCAAGGTTTCCCACAAAGGTGTAGTCAAGGTATTGGTCTAGGGTCTCTCAGAAGACTGCTGTCAAGTCCAGCTGTAGTAGGATCTGTTTCCAGGCTCACTGAGTTCCTTACAGGCCCTGCACTGAGAGTCTATTCCTTCTTGGCTGTTGGCTGAAGGTCACTCTCAGTTCTTTGCCACTCGGGACTCTCCAACATGGAAGCTTACTTCATTAAAGTCTGCATGAGAGAGAATCAGCCAACAAGATGGAAGTCACCGTCTTTTATAACCCATTTATGGAAATGACATTTCATTACTTTTGCCATGTTCTGTTCATTAGAAGCAGGCCACTAGGTCCAGCCCACACTCAGGGACAGAGGATTCACGAGGGCTTGCCTACCGGAGGTGGGGATCACTGGGGCTATCTTAGCAGTCTGCCTACACCACCACCTCGGGGACTCTAATGTGTACCAGGGTTGAGAACCATTGCTCTCGAACATGGACGTCAAAAAGCCCTCCCTTATCTCAACTCAGTTGAAACACTAAGGGAAGCTGGAGTGATGAAAGGGATTTCAAGGTTCTATCTGGCTCTGTGGGAACAGTGTGGTAACTGAAGAGTTCTGTCAGCCAAGGTCAAAGGATAAGGCAGATATGGAATATGCCCTCCATGGTCTAGACTCTGCCAAACCAAACATAGACTTTTTTTTAAATTAATTAATTTATTTATTTGACAGAGAGAGGGAGAGAGATTACAAGTAGACAGAGAGGCAGGCAGAGAGAAGGGAGAAGCAGGCCCCTTGCCAAGCAGAGAGCCCTATGCGGGGCTCGATCCCAGGACCCTGAGATCATGACCTGAGCTGAAGGCAGAGGCTTAACCCACTGAGCCACCCAGGCGCCCCAAACATAGACTTTTGGAGTAAATTGGTAACCCTCTCCCGTCTCCTCCAGTCTTCCAACAATAATTATTTTTTTCTCATTTGTTTGTAACCTCACTTGTTTAAGCCGAGTTGTAGGTCTTTCCTCAAACAATACTGTCAGTAATAGCTAACACGTTTTGAGGGCTTACTAAATGCCAGGCATTGTTCTAAGTGGTTTATATCTAAGGGCCCATTTAACTCACAAAAATGTAATGAGGGGAGTTATGATTAATACCGTCACTTCCAGTGAGGAAATTTAAGCAGAGAAAGGATTTTGTTTTGTTTTGTTTTGTTTTTTAAGATTTTATTTATTTATTTGACAGACAGAGATCACAAGCAGGCAGAGAGGCAGGCTCCCTGCTGAGCAGGGAGCCCAATGTGGGGCTCGATCCCAGAACCCTGAGATCATGACCTGAGCTGAAGGCAGAGGCTTAAACCACTGAGCCACCCAAGCACTGCAGAGAAAGGTTTTTATTTATTTTTTAGAAAAGAAGAGAAAGGTGGGGAAGGGCAGAGGGAGAGGGTGAGAGAGAGAATCTTAAGCAGTCTCCACACCCAGCACGGAGCCCACCATGGGGCTTGATCTCATGACCCTGAAATCATGACTTGAGCTGAAATCAAGAGTCAGATGCTTAAGCAACTGAGGTACTTAGGTGCCCTGAAGCAGAGAAAGCTTAAGTAACTTGCCTGGGTTGCGAAAAATAAGTGATGGGACTGAGATTCAAACATTTGGATGGTCTGGACTCCAGAATCCCTGCTCTTAAACTTCTTATTTAATATGAAAAACTTCAGTATCTACACTTTTCCATTTATGTTTGTCATGACATCGCCATTTATAAAGTGAAAAACTGGAAATGACGGACCCGTCCAGCCACTGGAAAATGGTGAGGTATATCATGATACATCTTTATGATGACAGAGCTCGATGTGGGGCTCAATCTCATGACCCTGAGATCATGACCTGAACAAAAATCAAGAGTCAGATGCTTAACCAATGAGATACCCAGGTGCCCCTACCATAGATTAGTTTTAATGGCATGGAAAAATGGCTCTCTGTTTCAGAGACCCACAAGCCTGCAGTCAAGGTCAACTGCAACAATTTGTCTGTTTTTGAATTTCATATCAATGGAATTATATTCTTCTGTGTTTGGCTTCTTTCAGTCAACATAACATGTCAGAGATTAATCATTATGTTGCATGTTCCTTTTTACTGCTGAGTAATATTCCATTGTATGAATATGCCATGATTATTTTCTTATTGATGGACATTTGGGTATTTTCTAGACCTTGGCTAGCTGTGGATAGTCATGCTTTGTTTGTATGTGTTAATAGGTTTCACTTCTTTCAGGTATATACCAAAGAATGGAATTGATGGGTCATGTTGAGTTTGCTGGTATGTCGAGTATATGAGAAAAGTAAAGGACAGTTTTCCAAAGTGGTTGTAACATTTTACACTCCCAACAGCAATGTGTGGAAGTTCTGGTTGCTTCTCCCTCCTTGCCAAATTATGTCCAGTCAAATTTATAGCTGTCTTGTGGGTATAAAGTGATAACTTGTATTTTATTTTGGGGGGTTGGGAGGACTCCCCCCTTTTTAAAAAGATTTTATTTATTTGAGAGAGAGAGCAGGAGTAGAGAGAGGAGCAGAGGGAGAAGTAGATTCCCTGCTGGGCAGGGAGCCCAACTCAAGTCTTGATCTGAGGACCTTGAGATCGTGACCTGAGCCAAAGGCAGATGCTTAACCAACTGAGCCATCCAGGTGCCCCAAAGAGGACATGTCTTTATAAAGTTATCAATATTGAATGTAACACAGACATAAAGCTTTTCTTCTACCTGGGTTTATTAGTCAAATAAGTTTATTATTTGTTATAAAATTTTCTAACAATACAAACTTGAAATGATGAAATTTTCAAATGTAACTTCTACATAATTGTTGAGAACAAATGAATTAAATAGACGTAAGTAGTGTTACAGGATTTTTCCTTTGGTGCCTGCGGTTCTTGGTCATGGCACTTTGAAGGATGAAGAGGTAGACTAGGCGAAGTGGTGGGCAACAAAGCAAGGTCTACTGAGGGAGAGTACAAAGCTCTCAAAGAGGGAGGGGACCTGAGAAGGTTGCTGGGATGACACCTTTTTATCCTGGTTTCAAGTTTGTCTGAGAGATAATTCAAATACTTGCCCAGATTCCTCTGATTAGCCCCCTCTGTGTGTCTCACATTCCTTTAGAACTGGACTTCTCTTGTGCCCTGAACCATCCTTGCTTTCCTATCTCATAATGGTTGCAGATTGAAGGTGAGGACTTAGGGGTGGGAAAGGTGGGGAGCAAGAGGACAACCCAGAAAGGGAGACAGAGACAGGCAAACTGGACAGCAAAAGGACAGAAAGAGGCAAACTGGCAGAGAGCTGGAAATTAACAAAGATGAAGAAGAGTGACAGTAGAGGAAGGGAGGTAGGTACAGGGCAAAGGAGGAGAGGGACAATGAGAAAGCAGGAAAAGTGCTAAAGAGTAAGAAGATGTATGTGTGGGGGAAGGGACAAAAATAAAGTGAAGGGGGCAAGGAAGGGAAGGGAGGATGGAGATGGGAGATGGCAGAAGGGAGGAGGCCAATGGGAGGGAGAGAAGCCAAATCCCATGTCATCCATCTAGCAGGCAGCCTGGGTGTGGCCCAGGACTGGAGGGAAGTATACTTGCCAGTGAGATTTGTCTCCTGCTGATGGGCTGATGCCCAGGAAGCAGAGCTGAGCTGTGCTGAGAGCATCACTCATTAATATCAGAGCCCCAGACAGCCCTAATGGCCCCTGAGCCTGTAGGCTGCAAAGGGACTGGCGTGCTAATATCATGGGTTGGGCACATGCCAGGCTGTGCTCATCATAGAGATGGTGTTGCCTGGGGCCATCCTAGGGGCTGATACCAGGCCAGGGACTAGAGACTGCTGAGTCATCTGGAGGGCAAGAATTGTTTGCTTGGGATGATGGAAATGTGATGAGTCCAGTTCCCTCTCCTGGGCCAGACCAAGGTGACAATGAGCCCCTGTGAATATAGCTCATGGTCAGAGAAGCAGCTTATGTCAGCTGTGTTATTTATGAAATGGTCAGTCTTTTGGGTTCATTTGGTCAGTTAATGGACACTGACCCTTGCCTGGATCCTACTGATCCTCAGAAAGCTCACAGTCTAGTCACCAGGAGATGACAGTCAACGAAATTACTAGTAAGACTGAAATATCTCATATAAGAGATAAATACTGTGGTTCATTTCAAATCTCAGAGCTGGAGAGAGATTTATTAAATGAATGAAAGAATGAGGGAATGAGGAATGTTCAACCCACGTATCTAGTATCACGGAAGAAGAAGGGTTATTTGTGAAATTATTCTTTGCACAGGGATTGAATTCATGGTAGACTAGATGTCCAGTTCAGTTTCATTTTTTTTTATTTTTATTTTTTAAAGATTTTATTTATTTATTTGACAGACAGAGATCACAAGTAGGCAGAGAGGCAGGCAGAGAGAGAGGAGGAAGCAGGCTCCCTGCTGAGCAGAGAGGCTCAGGACTCGATCCTAGGACTCTGGGATCATGACCTGAGCCGAAGGCAGAGGCTTTAACCCACTGAGCCACCCAGGTGCCCCCCAGTTCAGTTTTATTAAATGAATGGCTGATTACATTTCACTGCAGAGAAAAATGCAATACTCTCCAGGAAAGTAGCACTCTGTGCTGTTGTTCTTGCTGGTACTTTAACATAAACTTGTTTATGTCCTTTTTTGCTAATATTTGTAAATCACATTACCTCCATTCTGTGAGGTGGGCAGGGCTAGAACTGAGGGCCCAAGAGGCTGAGTGTTGTGTCCAATTGAACGACGAAATCCACATCTGGAATGCAGGCTCTTGAGAACTAATTCAGTTCTGATTCCATTGCCCCGTGTGGCCATCCCCATGCCCAATAATGGCTAATGGAGGGGCCTCTGAGGCAGTTGGGGTTGGCGGGCAGGGACTGATGGTGGTGGAGGTGGGAACTACGTGTTGGCACTAATGTAGTAACATGATACAAATTATTTCATCTAACTCTGACAACGACCTTATGAGGTGGAAATTATTATCCTAATTTTAGAGAGAAGGAAATCGAGGCTCAGAAATATGGAGTAACTTGTCCAAGGTCAGAGCTGGGATTCAATTCAGATCTACTGCTCTTCAATGCTCACATCTTTTTCCCCAGCGCCTCATGGTTACTTGAGATTTTGGAGAGAGAAGAACAAAGTGATAACCTGAAGTTTCTGAGACTCTCCCGGCAAGCCACAACAATTCTGGGGCAGGATGGGAGTGGAAGGCTGGAGACTGCATCTCCAAGCCTCCCTCAGGGGCACTTCAAGATTTCTTCCCTATTGAGTGAGCACACTGGATTTTCTCTGGCTTCTTTTCCAGAGATACAAAGAGTGAAAAGTTCCCATTAGCTGGGTGGTTGGGCTTCCAAGCAAATTCAGGGACAGACCAACCAGTCAAGGTTAGGTGGGACAGGGTATGGGAGAGGTTCTGAGGGGAAAGAAAACAATTAGCCCTCATTCTCTGAGGTAGAATTCTACCTCACGCCTGCCACTGACCTGGGTCATTTCAGGATATGTAGGATGGCCTAGCCTCTCAGCTCAATCTTCTTCTTTTCATTCCATCTGCTTCAGTGACCGCTCCCATGACCTACCCTATGCTGCTGCTGCTCCCAGGAACAACTTGACTTCTGACATCTCAAGTGGTTTTCTTTTCTTTTCTTTCTTCTTCTTTTTTTTTTTTTTTTTAAAGATTTTATTTATTTATTTGAGAGAGAATGAGTGAGAGAGAGCATGAGAGAGGAGAAGGTCAGAGGGAGAAGCAGACTCCCCAAGGAGCTGGGAGCCCCGTGCGGGACTCGATCCCGGAAGTCCAGGATCATGACCTGAGCCAAAGGCAGTCGCTCAACCAACTGAGCCACCCAGGCGCCCTCAAGTGGTTTTCTTATAGCCTCCTTCCTGCTGCCATTTGAAAGCTTAGGGAAGCCTCCAGACACTGGAGTCCTGAGCTATGCGCATTATTAGTCGGGGGTTTTTCCAGCGGCAAGTGATAGGACCCCATGTTAAACTTGCTTAAAGAAAGAATGAATTCTGCTGGTGTTTGTTTTTTTTTTCTTCTTTTGACTGTCCTAAATTGTTTATTAGGTAAGAATTTTACAGACATCTCTGACAACCTTCACTCTCTGATCTGATATGGTGAAACTCTGACTCTGTATCTATCTCCTACACTGGCTTTCCTGCTCCTGCACCTGGTTGGTTGCTGGAGAAAATGGTGCAACAGTGCAGGTTGGCAACTCTGCAAATTCATGATTTGTCATCTCAGCTGGAGCCTCAGTGTAGCCGGATAACCTTTCAATTTGTCCTTGAATAACTCCTCTCATTCATTCATTCATGCAATAATGTTGGATTCACACATTAGAAGGCTCGCTCTGGAACCTGATAGTTTGAAGAAATCAGAGATACGTACTCTGATTTGGAACCAATAAATAGGTCAAGTTCTCAGAAAGCCCCTTGGGCATCCTTAGTAGCTTATGTGATACAATCTAACACATTGATTAATTTGACATAGAAAGCCTGGCCCTTCCCTTACCATCAGCCTTAGCTCCTTGCTGCCTGTCTTCCTACTTTCTGACCTGTGAACTCTCAGGTCATTTCTCAACTGACCCATCCTGTTCATGCTCTGAACCTTTGCTTACACTGGTGTCCCCGCCTTGAATGCTCTTCTCACTTTCTTCACTAGTAGATTCTTGTTCTTATTTAAAGGCTCAGCTCATGGGGCACCTGGGTGGCTCAATGGGTTAAGCCTCTGCCTTTGACTCAGGTCATGATCTCAGGGCCCTGTGATTAAGCCCCACATCGCATCGGGCTCTCTGCTCAGCAGGGAGCCTGCTTCCCCTTCTCTCTCTGCCTGCCTCTTTGCCTACTTGTGATCTCTCTCTCTCTCTCTGTCAAATAAATAAATAAATAAAATCCTTAAAAAAAAAAGGCTCAGCTCATGTGTCATTTCCTTCAGGAAGCCTAACCTCTCTGCAAGATGGGGTGCCCCTCCATCATGCTTCTGTGACATTCTGGGTATGTCTCTATCACAATACCAATCTCTATCTTGTTGATGTTATCTGTTTTCCCCCATCAGCTGGTCTGTTCTGGGAAGGCAAGGGCTAGGCTAGTTCATTTGTGCTCCTCAGGGTCTGGCACGTGGAAGGGAATGGAATTGATCTGAGGCGACCTCTGATCCCTTAAGCTTTTCTAGCCACCTATCTCTGCAAGCTTTACCGGCACCATTTTTCTTGCACGCCCTTAAGAGCTGCAGCCTTCACTCCAAGAGAGTAAAGTGCATTTCAGTCCCATGGGTGCTATGCTGGGTTTCCTGCATAAGCCACAGAGCAGATGTCCTATAGAGCAATTAGGCAAATCATTCATTGGCTTCCTGGTACATCGCCCTTATTACAGCTCTGAGCATACACTCTGAGAGGAAGACCTCTCCCAGCATTAGGATTCACGCCTCCCCTCCATCATCACTGACTCCCCAAATTTGAGGGACTCTTCTATTAGGATGAATGATTTCCCAAGATGGTACTTGTTCCTGATATAAAATTGGCCCCTGGCCAACAGTTGCCCAAACATGCTTGGCTAGGTCTAAGCCCACAAGTAGGTTTGGCTTAGCTTTTCAGAGCAAGGGACTCACTTTCACAAGAAGTTGGTTTGAGCATAATTTTAAAAATCAGAAGCTTGTTTTCCTCAGAGAGCCTCGTTGGGTGACTACTATACCCAGCCAAGTAGTCCAGGGAGAGTCTCTGAACTGATGGGATTGTTCTTGAAATGCAGGCTGCCAGGTTGTGTGAAAAGACAGGGAGAGAGAAAGCTTCTCTCTTTAGACCTTTGAGTCACAAGATGGCTGCTGGTTTCTTGGGCCCAAAGAGAAGAAAGGCCATGGCTCACAGGAATTCACATTATTTAGCATTAAATATCCCTAACATAGTTCTGTTGAGCAGTCTAGAAAAAAAAATGAGTTTCCAAGGGTAGTTCGGTGTTCTCATTAGGAGGGGATAAAAGGACAGCCCTGTAGGGCCCAAGTCTGACAGGCTTGAGCTTAGCTTCTAGGCTGCCCCCCTGAGCCCAGAAGAGAGAAAATGAGGGAGCAGCCACAAGGAGTGGTGCAGCAGAGAGGAGAGAGCAGGGCGTCTGCGGTCAGCGGATGGGATCCAGACCCAGCCTGCATACTAGAAAAGCTCATTTATTATTTATTTATTTATTTATACATATATTTAAGATTTTATTTATTTATTAGAGAGAGTGCATGTGCCTGAGCCGGGAGCTGGGGGGAGAGGGAAAAGTGGACTCCCCACTGAGCAGGGAGCCCGATCCAATCTGGTGCTCAATCCCAGAATCCTGAGATCATGACCTGAGCTGAAGGCAGATGCTTAACCGACTGAGCCACCCAGGTGTACTTCTTTGTGCTTTTAACACATATTTATGCATTGCTGAACCCCATAGTTTCATTGTGGCTCTATATAAATGGAATTCTATTTCTGTGAATTTTACCTGGCGTGTCTGTATAAGTGATTTGTCTTATGTGCATGTATTTGTGTCACTTCTTTAGCTCAGTGTTATGTTTGTAAGATTCACCCGTGGGGTCTCAAAGTGTAATCCATTCAATGCTGCATTATTTTCTGCTGTATTAGGGGTTGGCAGACTATGGCCCCAAGGCCAAATCCAGCTGGTGGCAGTTTCTGTATGGCCCATGAGCTGAGGATGCTTGTCACATTTATAAAGTTATAAAAGAAAAAAATACAACAAAACCAAAATTACAAGATAGAGACCTACAGAACCTAAAATATTTGCTCTCTGGCCCTTCATGGGAAAAGTTTTCTGACCTGGATTTCTTTGAATTTACTGTAATTTACTTTTCTGTTACATTCTTGATGGGTATTTGAATGTTCTACAGGTTTTTGGCTCCTGAAAACCCTGCTCTGGGCTTTCTTGTACATATTTTCATGCACACACATGTGTGTGTTTCTCTAGGGAGTGTAACTAGGAATAAAAATATACATATATTCAAATTGAGCAGATCACCTCCAATAGTTTTCCAAATTGGTTGTACCACTTACATTCCCAACAGCAGTGTATGAGAATTCTACTTGTTCTATATCCTCAACAACACTTAATAATATCAGCTTTTAAAATGTTTGCCTATTGGTGAGTATGTGTTATACCAATGTTGTAATTAGTACTTTCCTGGAATGAAGTTTATTGGATATTTATATATTTTTCTCTTGGCAAAATGTTGGCCAAGAAAAAAAAAATATATATATATATACACATTTTATATATATATATATTTATATATATATATGTTTATTCTTTTTTTTTTGCCTTTTACATTAAAAACTTGAATATACCTGGAATTGATTTCTGTTTTACTTATATGGGTAGCTAATTGTATCAGCAGCACTTATTAAAAAACTACCCTTTGCGGGGCGCATTGGTGGCTCAGTGGGTTAAAAGCCTCTGCCTTTGGCTCAGGTCATGATCTCAGGGTCCTGGGATTGAGCCCCACATCGGGTTTCTGCTCGGCAGGGAGACTGCTTCCTCCTCTCTCTCTGCCTGCCTCTCTGCTTACTTGTGATCTCTGTCTGTCAAATAAATAAATAAAATCTTTTTTTTTTTTTTAAAGATTTTATTTATTTATCAGAGAGAGAGAGGAAGAGAGAGCGAGCACAGGCATACAGAGTGGCAGGCAGAGGCAGAGGGAGAAGCAGGCTCCCTGCCGAGCAAGGAGCCCGATGTGGGACTCGATCCCAGGACTCTGGGATCATGACCTGAGCTGAAGGCAGCTGCTTAACCAACTGAGCCACCCAGGCGTCCCAATAAATAAAATCTTAAAAACAAAAAAAAACAAACAAAACAAAAAAACCCCTACCCTTTGCTTGCCTCTATCAAGTGCTCATACAACACAGAGTTTTCTTTCTGGACTCTATTTTATTGGTCTATTTATTGGTCTGGACCCATGTATTTTTTTAAATATTATATTTAATATTAATATTATTAATGTTATTAATATAATATTATGCCATGCATTATAATATGTGATATAATTATTATCTATAACATATATCAATTATATATCCATAATATATTAATATATTACATTATAGATAATATCTATATTATATAAATATATAATGATTATAGATCCATAATATATATTAAATTATAGATATATAATATATAGTGGATAAGTAATTTATATATTATGGATAATATATATTATATTATATTATATATTATATTATAATACATAGTATAATAGTATATTAATAACATTAATATATTAGTATTAAATATAATATTTAAAACAATACGTGGGTGTTATATAGATAGATATTATATAGATATCTCTGTATCTAGATATTATATTTCTATATATATCTATAATATATTAATCTGTATTAATATATAATAATATATTAATGTGTTAATATTAATATATTAATCCATATCGACATATTACATATATTATATATAAAATATATGTTATGGATATATAATTAATATCTATTATAGATATTGAATTATAATAATATATTATTAAATATAATATTTGATATTTAAATACTATAGTTTCATAACATAATATAACATAATTTTTGCTTTTTGATAATGCCAGTCCTTCATTTTTATAATTCTTCTTCAAGTGTATCTTGGCTGTTCTTTGCCCTTTGTGTCTTCATACAACCTTGAGGATGAACTTGTCAAATACTACTAAAAAATCTGTTGGGATTTTGACTGGAATTGCATTGATTCTATAATTGATCTGGAAGAATTGACTCTTACAATATTGAGACTTCCAATCCACAAAGGTATATCTCTTAATTAAGTTATTTTTAAAGTTTCTCAATAAATTTTAGTTTTCCTCATTAATATCTGATACAATATTTGTCACATTTTTTCCTAGGCATTTCATTTTTTTTTTTAGTGAGACAGTGTGAAGGGAGGGACAGATGGAGATGGAGAGAGAGACTATCAAGCCGACTCCCCACCCATTGCAGAACTAGAAGCAGGACTCAATCCCAGAACCCTGAGGCCCCACATGGGGTCTGATCCCACGACCCCAAGATCATGACCTGAGCCAAAACCAAGTCTGCTGCTTAACCCACTGAGCCACCTAGTTGCTCTGAAAAAGTGTCTTTGATAAGGATTCTGCATTCACCTCACCTTTCGCTCAGGTACCTGGGTCAGTGATGGCTCACCAAGGACAAAGGGATGCATGTTTCCTTTAAGGAAGGTACCATTCTATAGACTAAGAATAGCAATAACCAAAACTTGACCAGTACTTTGAAACGCATTTCCCACTTTCTTATCTTATTTGATTCCTATAACCACCCTGAAAAGTAGGCATTTTTATTTCCAGTTAACTAGTGAGGAAATAGAAGCTCAGGGGCATGAAAAAGATTTTGCTCAAGTTGGGTTGGCTTTCTTCAGCTCAAGTTCAGGACCGTTGGCTTCAGTCTGGTTCTCTTTCCCCGCATAGTTACCTACCCTGTTCACACCTTTGAAGATGTGTTGTTTTTTGTTTTTTGAAGATTTTATATGTTTACTTGACAGAGAAAGACACAGTGAGAGAGGGAACACAAGCAGGGGCAATGCGAGAGGGTGCGAGGCTCAATCCCAGGATCCTGGGACCATGACTTGAGCCAAAGGCAGACGCTTAGCGACTGAGCCACTCAGGCACCCCATGAAGACCTGGGTTTTGTCGTATTTTGTAGTGTCTGTTCAGAGCAAAACTGGGAGAGCTAGAGAAGTTAGAGTAGGCCCAGGAGAGAAAGAGTCTACATGGATGGGCTGAATTTTGGATTTTCTATTTTCTATTTAACAGTGGATGCTATGTTCTCTTCTATAAAGAACCATAGTTCAGTCAACAGATTGTAGTTCTCATTAAATTTGCTTTCATATAGACTTTCAATTCAGATAAATTTTTTATTATTCTATTGGAAGAAACTTGAGGGCATATGTTCATACTCCTGGTGCTTGTTACAATGTTTTGGGGGCAATAAATACTGCAGATTGAGTACATTTTTCTCCTGGTCTTAACAATCTAGAACACTTTCCTTTGGAAGCTCAATGTTTAATACCTCAAAGAACCACGAGGTGGTGTTCTAAGACTGCCTAGTGTAGGTTGTACTTGCTGAAAAAAAATGCTGGGGACAGAGGCAAGGAGCTGAACTGTGATGTTTAGTTTGAAAGAAGAACGGAGAGAGAGAAGAGAAAACACCTCTGAACTTGTCATTCTTTGCATTTACAGTTGAGCCACTATATGAGACCTCCTGCGCTTTTACTTGGGCATTCATGACTCCCTCACATCTGATGCGTTTTCTATCTCCTCCAAACCAGGGGCTCTCCTATCTTTCTTTGTACTCGATACAAAGGTCCAGCATGTAGTAGGAATCTGGTAAATTCTGCTGACCTGAGATGGCTACCTCTGTGTGCAAGTCTGACCCCCTGTAACTCTTCCCTGAGTTAGGCTTCCTCTCTGTCCATTCCCTTTCTTAGTTGATGGCATCTGTTGCCCTCTTTCACCAACATTGGTGGCGTTGGTGTATGGTTGAGTCCCTAGAGCCATCTGCTGCTAGCCAACTCTCCATGACTCTCTGGTGGGCGTTCAATCCCGTTCCCTATATAAGTTTCAAAACTTCAGTTCTCTCCTCACCCCCTCTCTCATCTTTCTTGCCACCCTTCCCTTTTAGGAGATAATCCCTCACCCCCCAACTCACAGAAAAAGTAAAAGACATCTAGCAGAGACTCCCTCAGCTTCCTACTTTCTGCCTTTGAACTTTCTCAGATTCCCATCTGTCTTCCACTATTCTCCCCCATGAAGCTAGTTTTTGATTTAGGTCAAGGTGAATTCTATCCACCTCAACTCTTTCATTCTTTGGTTTCATTTATTTATCCATTCTTCAAAACGTAATTAATTATTACTGTGTGTGAGGTTCTGGGAATACAGTGGTGAGTCAAACCGACGAGGTCTAGTAGGAGAGACAGCTGTTAATTGAATAACCAACCCTCTAGATGGAAGTGGGGTCAACATTTTCTTGCTACACTGAGATGTGCTAAGAAAATATGGCTTTTCAGAAATGTCCACAACTGCCAAACAATGGGAAGAGCCCAGATGTCCACCGACAAATGAATGGATAAAGAAGATGTGGTATCTTTATACAGTGGAATATTACTCAGCCATTAAAAAAAATGAAATCTTGCCATTTGCAATGATATAGATGGAACTAGAGGGTATTATGCTAATCGAAATAAGTCAATCGGAGGAAGACAATTATCATATGATCTTGCTCATATGTGCAATTTAAGAAACAAAACAGAGGATCACAGGGGAAGAGAGGAAAAAATAAAACAAGATGAAATCAGAGAGGGAGACAAACCATAAGAGACTCTTAATCGTAGGCAACAAACTGAGGGTTGCTGGAAAGCTGAAGTGGGGGGAAGGTGATAACTGGGTGATGGGCATTAAGGAGGGCACGTGATGTAATGAGCATTGGGTGTTTTACAAGACTGATAAATCACTGACCTCTAAAAAAAAACCTTTTGGGGGGGAAGAAAAGGGAATATGGCTTTTCAGTTCCTATGACTGATATAAGCCAGTTGTGGTACCTCAAGACTAAGGAATCCGATTAAACACACCCAAGCAGGCAACTTCCTCTGATAGAACCACTTACACTGCTAGGGGAGGCCCCTGCTTGACCCCAAAAGAAGGGCTTTGCAGGGGCAGGAAGACCCACCAAAAAGCTGGTGACTGTGTTTCTTATGTCACACCACCCTGTATTTGTGGTTCAGCTCTCCTCATGGGCTGTGTGTGTTGTGGGGAGCAGAGAGAGAGAGAGACCCACTGGGGGCAGAATAGGTGTGTGGTACCTTATGGCTACAACCAGAGTGAAGGATTCTGGGAACAAGCAGGCAGGCCCAGTAGGTTTTCATGCCCAGGGTTATTAAATCCCACGTGTGACAACCTGAAAATGACAGCCGAGGTGGGAGCTGAGCGAGTCAGTGACTATGGGGACTCAAGTGTGAGGAGGTTTTCAGCAGAGCCTGGCAAGGAAAGGCCAGGTTCAAGGGCTTGAGCGGAAAGGTCAGAATCTCCTTCATGGCTCCCTAGTAACTGTCACTCATATCTGCAACTCCACCAGTAGCTGCTTCTCCTCCTGTCTCAACATTTCATCCAATAGTTTATAGTGTGTGCTTGAACGACCGAGTGCTTCTTGATAGCTTAGCTATTTCCTGTTTCTACGCAGGCTCCTTCCTCATGCCTCCCTCCATAACCTGAACGCCTAAATTAAAATCCCATTCCTGGTATTCACTAATTAAGAGAATGTGGGCAATATTCCTAAATTTTCTGAGTCTTAGTTTCTTTATCCATAAAACTGGACATCGGCGTGTCCACCTTGTCAGATTATCATGGACATGAAATGCACAGGTGTGCATCCATAAGAGGTGAGAGTGTAGATGTAAATTCTCTCTTTCTTCTTACTTGTGTTCGTATTTCATCTCCACTGACTAGACAAGACAAACACCTGTGGAAGGGCAGGGTCTCGTGGTCCTTGTATCCAGTGCCTAGCACAGTCTTTGCCCCAGAAGGGATGTGAAGCTAGGAACTAACAAAGGAGGGAGAAAGGAGACAAAACTGGAGGAGTTAATTTTTCCCAGCTGTGGTAGTTCGCTTCCAAGGTGGCTCCAGTGATCCCTGCCTACTGGTCTGCACACTTGTTGGTCTGTGTGACCAACAGCATAGGGCAAAAGTGATGGAATGTCACCACTAAGATTAAGTTGGAAAAGACTTGGACTTCTATTTTGGGTGTCTTTCCCCTCTCTCTCTTTAATCTCTCACTCTGGGCAAAGCCAGCTGCCATGTTGTGAGCTACCCGATGGAGAGACCCGTGAGGCAAGGAACTGAAGCTTCCAGTCAACAGCTCGTGAAGACCTGAGGTGTGCCAACAACCATGAGACTGGTCTTGGAAGAAAAATTTTCAGCCCCAGACAATCTGGGAGATGATAGCGGCCTTGGCTGTCAACTAACTTGACTAACATCTTAGAGAGAACCACACAGAACCACTCAGCTCAACTGCTTTCCAGATTCCTGACAATGGGAAACCATGAATTTATAAATGTTCATTGTTTCGGGTTGCTAAGTTCTGGGGTAATTTGTTCTAAAGTAGCAGGTAACTAATACAGATTTTGGTTCTTGGAGGGGAGGCACTACCATATCAAAAACCTCAACTGGGAGTGTCTTTGGAAGCAGGCTATAGGGTTTTTTTTCTTTTAAGATTTTATTTATTTATTTGACACACAGAGAGAGATCACAAGTAGGCAGAGAGGCAGGCAGAGGGAGAGAGGAGGAGGCAGGCTCTCCGCAGAGCAGAGAGCCTGACACGGAGCTTGACCCCAGGACCCTGAGATCCTAACATGAGCCAAAGGCAGAGGCTCTAACCCACTGAGCCACCCAGGTGCCCCAGGCTATAGGGTTTTGAAGAGAATCTTAAGTGAAAGCTTTAGGTGCTCATGGTTCACGGAAGTTTGGACTTTGAGGAGGTCGTAAGCGAGGGCTTAAGAGTAAGGAAAATCTTACTGGAAACTTGAAGACAGGCGATCCTTATGGAGTGGCAGAAATGACCATCGCCTGAAGTGGAAGTAGACAGTAGACAATATATTGAATGCAGTGGGTGATCTACTTGATGGGATTTCCAAGTGAAGAGTTGAATGTGCCTCCTGATTTCTCCCTGTGGCTTGTTGTGCAACGTGAGAAGAGAGGGATAACCTGGTGGAAACACCGCGAAGCAAAAGGAAGCCAGGACAAGATTGTTTTGAATCTCCTCAGCCTGTCCAGATGGCAAACGGTGCTAAAACTAATAACTGGCTTTCGAGCAAAGAGCCAATCAAGGACGCTGCCAGGAAAAGCTGCAGACAAAGTGTGACTGTTAAACCTTTTGTTGAGATCTTAGAAATACAAAAGATGGCGCCTCTGAATACCCCAAATCGCCATCTCTAGCCCAGGCTCTGACGATCTGCACTTGGGTGCCCCGCGGGGGCCTCGAAGTTTGCACTTTCCAGCTGAGCTAGCATTCGTCCACCCACACTTGGGACTCCTCTTGGGCTCCCCAAAGGCAAACCACTCCAAAAATATAGAATGACTGGGTTTTTCCACAGCTCACCACTCTCTACTGATGCTCTCCTGTAAAATTCCTTATTTTGGCTCTTACCACTCACTCCTCCTTCACACACGCTGCACATCATCCATCAAGAATGCCTTGGGGGTCCCTCACACTTAGGCTTTCTCTCACCTCTCAACCTCATGCGGCTGTTACCTCTAACTAAAATACTTCCCTTCCCCATCCCTCCGCTGGCATTCTCTCGCCCTTCCTTTGGGCTCTCCCGAGTCCCCCAGACTCGGTGAGCTATCCCCGCTAGGTGTTCCTGCTGTGTGGACAACGGGGAATGGAAGGTGAGGGGCGATGGGGGATATAGCACTTCAAGAAGATAGAGCCCTGGTCACTAGGAAGAGCCGTTGTGCAGAAAGTCTATGGTTCAGATTTACCTTGAGACCCAACTCTGTGACTACTGGAAAGGAACAATTTGGTCAGGGCCCATGGCAGCTGAGTCATGGTCCAAGCTGAGTCTTGAACATCCCTCGGATCACCAGCCATATCTATCCTAAGGGACAATGACCAAAGCCTGAGACTACTCTGCCTTTACACTCTCCATAAATAGGCTGCTTTACTTTTTTTTTTTTAAGATTTTATTTATTTATTTGACAGAGAGAGATCATAAGTAGGCAGAGAGGCAGGCAGAGAGAGGAAGGGAAGCAGGCTCTCCGCTGAGCAGAGAGCCCGATGCACGATTAGGACCCTGAGATCATGGCCTGAGCTGAAGGCAGAAGCTTAACCCACTGAGACACCCAGGCGCCCCTGCTTTACTTTTTTTAAGAGCCTGGACTAAGAGGAGTTGATTCCATTGGCCCCTAGAGGTGGCATCCCAATAGCATCGTTGACTCTCTCCCAGAGTTCAGTTCTTCAGGGAGAAGAGCCGACAGGAACTGGGCAGCTCTAACCCTGACCTGGAGGGCAGGAATTGCTTGCTCAGCCACTGGTTTATGTGTGGCCCCAGATAATTCACTCCTCCTCCCTTGGTAGTCCTTTATTCACCTGTAAAATGGGTATAATAGTTTTTACCTACCTCAGAGGTGCGTTGGGAGGTATAATTAGTGGTGGTTAGAATACTTTGAGAGGCACAGATGAAAGGTCTTATATAAGTACACATGATTATTATGACTAATGGTATTTTTCTTCTTCGAACACACGGGGAGACAGCCCTCTTAATTTGAGCTGCGTCTCAGCTCCCCATTCAGATAAGAGACAGCACACCCTCTGGGCTGGCCACACAGCAAACCTTTAATCCTTTGGAAATCTACAGACATCCTAAAAGTGATTTGAATCTTTCTCTTATCCACCCTCTTTTGACATTCCTTTAACATGACCTGACTTGAAAAGTGGCAGTTTTATGTATTGTGAATAACCTGTTTAATCCAGAGCATTTCACCAATGTAAAGGAAGGAGAGAAAAATGCTCATTGTGGTTCATAGGCACTGATTAACCCAGCATGGGCTCAAACTTTTCCCAGACTGCAGAGAAAACCCAGACATCTGTGTGCCAACAAGGGACCAATTTCCAAAGATGGGAACCAAAGTGACTTATGAGGGGGCTGCACTAAGATCCTGTTTGGTCTTGGGGTTTCTGGGATTTGGGACCCCTGCAAGAAGAGGCTTGCTTTGTAGCTCCACCCAACCCCTCCAGCCCCATCTTGGAGAGCATAACGTTTAGTGCAGCCTGCAATGAGGTTTTTGGCCCAAAATGTACCTCCAGAAAGGAAAAAGAGTCAATAATCTTGGAGCAAACTAAGAGCTGTAATCATAGAAGAAAAATAGCTTTAGTTTGGAAATTAAATCAAGCTCAGTCCTCTGAGTTTATGGCTTTCTGCCGTAAGCACCATTACTATGTATTATTGTCACTTGCCAGATGAAGCTATGAGGATACAAATCTTCCTCCATGAAATTTATGGGCCTCAAGGCTGTCATCTCAGCCCTGGTACCCCTCCACTCCTCTTGCAGCATCTAAGAGGCTGGTTTTAGGTGGCGGGTCTTTATGTACCTTCCTGATGAGCTTTGAACACAGCTTCCCAGTGGGTATAATATGTGTTTGTTTGTTTTTTTTTTTAGTAATATGGGTTTTGACGACAGTTCTCCCCTCAACAGCCTGAGCTGATCTTGCCCAAGTTCTTGAAGAAAAAAAAATCCAGATGGCTAAAGGATATCCAGAGCTTGCCATGTCCATGAGAAAATGGGCTCTCCCAAGCCTTCCCCAAGGGGTAGTGTGATGTGGAAAGCAGGGTGGGCCAAAGTGGAGTTTCGAGTTCCCTGCTTCTTACCAAGTGGTGACCTTGGTTGATTAACCTGAATTAGAGACTGAACTTCTATTTTCTTCTCTGTAAAATTAAACTTTCCCCTGTGGGTTGTTGTCATGATTAAATGAATATATGCAGGGTATTTTATGGGAGGTGCTCAGTAAAGGTTGATATATTTCCTTTTCTCCTTCATTTGAAGCAAGGACATGTTCTGTATGTAGCCCCAGAAAGAGTCAACGGTACGGGCTGTCTATAGGCTTGTAGCCATGTCACGTAGCAGGTAAGAGCCTGAAAGTCTGGGTTTCAGTCCTGGCTCTGTTACTTACTCATTATGTGGCTTAATGCAGGTCACCTAACCCCTCTGAGCCTCAGTTTCTCAATTTATTTATTTATTTATTTGACAGACAGAGATCACAAGTAGGCAGAGAGACAGGCAGAGAGAGAGGCAGAGAGAGAGGCAGAGAGAGAGGAAGGGAAGCAGGCTCCCGGCCAAGCATTGAGCCTGATGCGGGGCTTGATCCCAGGACCCCAGGATCACGACCTGAGCTGAAGGTAGAGGCTTAACCCACTGAGCCACCCAGGTGCCCCTCAGTTTCTCCATTTTAATAAAAGCGTTAATAGTATCTCAGACCAAAGCATTTCTTTGCTTGTCATTGCTTTGATACTTATATTTGATGGTTTGAACTTCATGTCTGCCAATCAAATCTTCCAGCCTTTTGCTTCCTTGTGTCTGCTCTGCCCTGAGTGATCCTTGCACCCTGTCAGGATGACTGGAGCATGGCCGGGTTGGGATGGAGGCCATGAGCCCCCCAGTTGTATTCTGTGACCCATTCCATACATGATGGTGGTTACCAGTGTGGGATCCAGGTCAGTTACACCCCCACTGAGTCTGGGTTTTGTTACTTCCTGTTGGTGACCTTGGGAAATGACTTTTTCTCTGAATCCTCCTTTACCTCATCTGTAAAAAAGGACTAATGATATCTAATATTTGCTTCAGGGGATTGTGGTGAACTTTAATATTGGCAAATAGTTATTGAGCATTTAATCTGTGCTGGGCATAGGTTAAGTGCTTCAGGTGAGTTTCCTCATTTAGTTCTCACAACTTTGTGAGACTGATACTATTATTGTCATTCCCATTTTACAGATGAGGAAAACTGAGGCTCCAAGAGTAATCCATCTTGTTGAAGGTCACTTAGCTATTATGTAACAAAAGTGGATTAATACCCACATCTTTCTGTTTCCAAAGGTAACCTCTTCACCAGAAAATGAGATACTGAGAGTATAGCTTGTGGTCAAAATAAGCCACTTAACTGTGGTAAACAGAATATATGGTATGGTGAGATCAACAATTCTTTAGCTTTTGGGGATGACCAAATGCCCTGAGGACAGAAGCCAGAGACTCGCCTCAGTCCCTGCCACTCTTTCTTGCTGTATCTGCTCTCCCAGTGATCGTCCTACTCTCTCTGGAAAGGGAGAAGGCCACCATACATCAACATAGCTGCTTCCTTGTCAAGACTGCGTCTGGCTATCTTGCTGAAGGCTGAATAAAAGTAAAGAAGTAAAGCAAAATGGCTCATTGATCAGATGCGACTAGAGAGGCGATTGTGTGAGGCTGGGCTGGGAGGGGTAGAGGTAGAGTACAATCAATGGCTAATATTGGGCCTTCCACTCACTGCCAATGGAATGAGGTTGGTCCTAATGAATGTTTGTAAAGGGTCTTTGAAATTTCTGAGATAAAAGTCCATGGCCCATTTTTCAAGGAGCTTTACTTTTTGATCTGTTTGTCTGCTATTGGGGATAGAGGGCAATTAAATCATCTGTGAACATCAAAGCCACGTTACACCACCCTGCATCCTCACCACCTCCGTGCCCTGGGTATGATGTCTGTTTTCATTAATGAACATGGGACTCACCTGGCTTTCCTTACTGACTGGTTTTCTTCATCGACCCCTCTTCTATTAATTGGGGATGTTGTTGTGAGGTGCCATGAATATTTATGTGTGGAATGTAGGAGGGATGGGGGTAGCAAAAGGGAGAGGAGTGGAACATTCTTCTTTTCCTCTTTTGCATGCTAGGGTGAAGCTCTCCCTAAGGTGAAGCCCTTAGTTTGCCTCTGAGTTGTCAGGCCACCTGGCATTTCCACCTGGTAGGATTTCACATAAGATGCTATGTGTGGTCAGTCACGTGGGGTGGCTGGGCTGGTTGGGTGTACTGATGTGGGGCTATAGGGGATCTGGGCCTGCTTGGGGAGACTATGAAATCATTTCTGAATCTTCCCCAGAAGGTCTATGCCTCCAGCCAACCTGATAAACTATTCACATGAAGGACATCCTACTGTGGGCACAGAGTCCCAGATTTGAAATCAAAAGACTTGGGTGTAAATAATGGCTCAGCTAATTGCAAATATGAGTGTAAACTGACCACCTTTCCAAATCGTGCTTTGTTCACTCAGTGACGAGGGTATATTCATCTCTGTTTCTATGTGTGGTTTGGGGGATCAACAGGATAATGAATGTAAATGGCAAGAGGATGTTGGGAAAGGGATTTGTGAATCGTGTAAGAGGTTTAGAGGACTCAACAACATGCCAGGGCACCAGTGGGTAAGAAACCAGTGCCTAGAATAACAGGCAGTGAATGATAGCTGCTCAAACATTAGTTGATGGTGTGTAATGGAATGTGATATGCAGATGCCTTCTGGGTATCGTGGGAGCATTTATTTACTGGGCTCAAAAACATACCTTGAAGTGTAGGAACTCACATCCATTAAAAATAAACACAGGAAGCTCTCGATTGCTCAACAGAGAACTTAAAAAATACTACATTGTGTCTTACAGATTACAAACCCAGTGTTGTCCTTAGTAATTTCAAAATAAATGAGTGGGTCAGTAATTAAACTCTTATCTCCCAGCTTCAAATGTGCTCTTCTTTACAGGAGTCCCCCCTTATCTGTGGTTTTATCTCTACGGTCTCAGTTAACCCAGGTCAACCATGTTCAGGAAACAGAAGGTCAGTAGATGTCTCAAGCTAGGTCACAAGGCCTCTGTCATGCACCTCATCTCATCTCCTTACGTAGGCATTTTATCATCTCACATCACCCCAAGAAGAAAGGTGAGCATAATACACTAGGATATTTTGAGAAAGAAAGCGAGAAAACATTCACATTACTTTTGTTACACTGTATTGTTATCATTGTTCTATCTCATCAAGAGCTGTTGTTAATCTCTTACTGTGCCTAATTTATAAATTAAATTTTGTCATTGGTATGTATGTATAGGGAAAAAAAACAGTAGATAGAGTTCGGTACTATCTGCCATTTCAGACATCCACTGGATGTCTTGGAACATATGCCCCATGGACAAGGGGGCACTCTTGTACTAAATCACCTTTCTCCTTTGCTGGCTGTTCCTGGGTAGCACCAGTAGGTAGTGCTAGAGGAAGGCTGGAAGAGGAAAAGTGGACATGGACATGACCCTGTCCTTTTGCTTCTGGTGCTTCCCAGCATGACACCAGCAACGTTGCTTCTTCACCATGGTGGGGCCAAGTTAGTCCAATAGCAGCAGGTGAATCCAACTGCCAGTTTTCCCAACATTTGTAGAATCAGCCTCGTGGCACAACTCTTCCCTGCCTGACATGGGGCAACAGTGCCAGGAAGCTAGTGCCTCTTCCTCCGAGGTTTGAACCCCAGTCCCATCAGGTCTTTCCTCCCAAGTTTCTAGGTATTACTAATTCCAACCACTTCCATTTGTTTCCCCAGGCCTAGGGGTGGGAACTACTTCCTGCATCTGTTACCTCAGTGATAGCTTAGACTTTTCTTTTTGCCCTTTCAATTCTTCCACACCTAGCTAACCACTCTTTGCATTAATTTTCTCTTTCCAAATAACTGCTGTGGTAGTTGGTGTGGTATGGACTGCACTCTGACAGGTACCCTGAGTCTTGGAAACTCCTGAGAGCTCTGATGAGAAGTTCCTCCCTTTGTAGGGGCTGCTGGGTCCTCTCTGGATAGTCACCTTTCTGGAAGGGGGGCACAGGGCTCAGTAGCAGCTAGATATGAAGAGGCACTGCTTGTTCCAGAACATTCAGAGCTGTCTAGGGGTCATATCTTCAGTGGAAGATGGAATTATAAATATCTCTTTCCTGGTGTTTAGCACTTTTTCTCTCAGATTTTTAAAAAATAAAATTCTGGGGGACCTGGGTGGCTCAGTGGGTTAAGCCTCTGCCTTTGGCTCTGGTCATGATGGCAGGGTACTGGGATCGAGTCAGGCATCGGGCTCTCTGCACAGTGGGGAGCCTGCTTCCTCCTCCCTCTCTGTGCCTGACTCTCTGCCTACTTGTGATCTCTCTCTATAGAATAAAGAAAGAAAAATATTTAAAAAAATAAAATAAAATTCTGGAAGAGACTTTAAGGACCACTTAGTTCAATGTCTTCATTGAAACTAAGGGAAGTTGATATTTGCTTGAGTTCGGTTAATTAAAGCCATTGTCTGGAGTGGAACTCCTATCTTTGATGCTTATCCTATGCATTTGTCACTAGATTATGTCATACTTAGAAACTCACATTGGCCAATTCCAAATCAGTTGGGTCTCAGGCACACGTGGGCCATCTAGGGTGGTTGTACTTTCTGGGGTGATAACGCAAGGATGGCTCTTCAGGGGGCGCCTGGGTGGCTCAGTGGGTTGGGCCGCTGCCTTCGGCTCAGGTCATGATCTCAGGGTCCTGGGATCGAGCCCCACGTCGGGCTCTCTGCTCAGCAGGGAGCCTGCTTCCTCCTCTCTCTCTGCCTGCCTCTCTGCCTACTTGTGATTTCTCTCTGTCAGATAAATAAATAAAATCTTTAAAAAAAAAAAAAAGGATGGCTCTTCAGGGTTGCATTAAGATGTGGACCTTGTATCCTTTCTGGAAGCCTTACATCTTAGATGCCATGGAGAAATGACATTATGATGATGGGAGGGAAAATAAGTTTGCTTTGCTGGTTTCTTGCCTTCTAAACATTGAAGTCCCCAAGCCTCAGGCTTTGAACCTATTCTTTACCTATACTCACTTTTAGGTGATCTCTCCTAGTTCTTACTTTAAGTTCATTCTGTACTCCAGATTTATGTGTTTAATCCTGACCTTTCCGCTACCTTCCAGACACATAACCAACTGCCTATGTATCATCTCCCCAGGGATACTGGTAAGAAACTCAGTCTTGCCATGCCTGAAACCAGACTTTTCTTCTCTCCCCCCACCCCACCCCACCAGTTCCTTCAGTGTTCTCCATCCTGTAAATGGTACCACGACTCACTTTGCTGCTCACGTCAAAAAGTCTTGGTTTTTCTCTTCCTTCACTTCTATATATAATTCTCTGCAAACTCTGTGGGTTCTACCTTCAAAATGTATTCAAGGGTGCCTGGATGGCTTGGTCAGTTAAGCGTCTGACTCTTGATTTCAGCTCAGGTCATGATCTCGGGGTTCTGGGATCAAGTTCTGTGTTGGGCTCTGTGCTCAGTGGGGGGTTTGCTTGGGATTCTCTCTCTTTCTTCCTCTTCCCCTCCTGCTGCTCACTCACATGCTCTTTCTCTAAAATAAATAAATACATCTTTAAATATATATCCAGAATCTAATTTCTCATTTCCTCAGTTGCTCTACTCTGCCCTTACCAAGACCACTTTCTAGTCTCCTAACTGGTCTCATGTTCCCACTCTTCTTATCTCTCATTCTATTCACATAACAGCCAGACTCAACTGTTGAAACTTCAAATCAGAAAACTAGAATCACACACACAGTGAATCCTATGATCACTTCAGTTTGCTGTCTGGAAATGCTTTCCAGACTGTGGTGCGGCAGGGAGAATCCAAGCAGAACATGGCAACCTTGCTGAGCCGAGGAGAAATTCGAGTTTGGAGGGGCCAAGGTGGCTAAAACTGGCAAAGCAGAGTAACGAAGAGGGGGAAAGGAGCCGCACAGAGGAAGAAATCTTTCTAAGTGTCCCTTCGAGTCTGTTGCTGAGTACCAAACTATGTATGCATAGGATAAACTGCCAGGAGACCAAACAGAGAATGCTTAGATCCTAGAAATTGAAAAATTCCCAGTGCTTATGGCTAGAAAGATGTTTGTGTTCTAATCAGTTGAGGGGTTGTTCTAGTGAATTCCTAGAGCATTCAGTAAAAACCTCAAAGGGCTAGTGCCGTATTTATAGGGCTAAACTAATCCTAAAGTGGAGACTACTTTAGACCTGCACAAGCCAAACTTAAAAACAAGGCTCAAAAGGATCAAGCTGAACTCCAGGTAATTTACCTACCTGACCAGAAAAAAAATCGAGTACTTTTTATAGAACAAGATGCGGCACTCAATAATATAAACTTTATAATGTCTAGCTTCCTAAAAGAATGACTAGACATTACAAGACATAGGAAAATGTGACTATAGCTGTTGATGTTTTAGGGTTTTTGCATTTGCTGCTCTCTCAGCCTAGAACTCTCTTTCCTCAGATGTCCGTGTAATACCCCAGTTCATTTAAGTATCTGTTCAGTTATTACCTCCTAAGGGAAAGCTTCCCTGATACGCAAACTCGTCCTTACCTGTCGACCTCAGTTCCCTCATCCTGTTTTTATTTCTTATTTATATCCACAGCATTTGATCATTGGATTATATGTGTCTCTGATATGTCTTTGCTTTGACATGTCTTATATAAACTATATATTCAGTCAAAATGAATTGATAAAATTGAATGAATTGATATTGATATTGAAATTGAACGAATATGATAAAATAGGTTAGCTCCCTTTGGGTAAGTCTAAACATGGTTACTTTCATTTCCAATAGATGCCAGCAAGATTTTCCTGTATATAAACACTAGTCTGACTTTACCTAGTTATCTCATCAAATTTACATAACCTTACAAAGTTAATATTATATGTATTTATAGATGCTATTGATTTTTTTTGAAAAAAACAATTATTGAGCACCTACTCTCTCTCTCTCTCTCTCTCGTATGTAGATATTGTCTCTGTCAGCAGAAGGTGCACAGTCTGGTAAGCCGGAGTCAAGCCTACTACTCTGAAACCTCGCATTTGTATAAGTAAATGTCTTGTATGACTGTAGTGCAGCAAGTTATTATGAACCTAACCTTAGGACCAGTGACAGGATCTTACAGGGTTCTTATCCTGGTCCTAAAATTACGTGAAAAGGAGAAAACCCTCATTTCTGGGCTTCCCTGACCTAGCAAATTCCTCCCTCCCTGCAGGCTAGTGAGACTCCTGAAATTTGGGCACTTCCTGTGGGAATCAAGGAATCTCCCTCACCATTTGCATCATTATGTACCCTTGATTTTGTGTGTAATTTTTTTTAAGATTTTATTTATTTCTTTGACAGACAGAGATCACAAGTAGACAGAGAGGCAGGCAGAGAGAGAGAGAGGGAAGCAGGCTCCCTGCTGAGCAGAGAGCCTGATGTGGGACTCGATCCCAGGACGCTGAGATCATGACCTGAGCCGAAGGCAGCGGCTTAACCCACTGAGCCACCCAGGCACCCTGTAATTTTTTTTTTTTTTAACTGAATTAATCTCTTCCTGTAGAATTCTACTTTCTGGCTTACTTCAAGTAATGGCATCCCCAGTCAACTCCTTCCTCACCCGTGCTTCTAGTCAGTTACTGTGTCTGGGACCCTGAGGTCTCTCAAATCTCTCCATTTCTCTCCAACCCACTGCCATTGCCCTAGTTCAGGCTGTCATCTTCTTTAGTCTGGGAAACTGCAACCTCTTCTCCCTCATCTCCTGCCTCTGGCATTGGTCCTTACAATCAGTTCTTGAAAACTGATCACCTCATTTCCCCTTCTTACAACAATTTTCTCTTCGGAATAACACCTGAAGTCCTTGGCACAGTAGAGCAGAGGATGACATTCCATTGTGGGTGTTCCACGCATCACCAGTTGGCTAAAGTGCTGGAAATCCAGGTAAAAGCACCACTCTTTGAGTCTGAGTTGCCATTCTTTCTGGTCCTCGAACCTGGTCTCCCTCCCATGGTCTGGCCAAACAGAACAGCCTAGAGGGGAAGAATGCCGGGCAAACAATGGCAGTAAGTGCCATCATAAAAGCCAACACTGAGTGTTCTGCGGGAAGCAGAGAAATAAATGCTTGAAAGGCACTTGGGTGGTTCAACAGGTCAAGTGTCCAACTCTTGATCTCAGCTCAGGTCTTGATGTCAGGGTCGTGAGTTCAAGGCCCGTGTTGGGTTCCATGCTGGGTGTGGAGCCTCCTTAAAAAAAAAAAAAGAAAGAAATAGATGCCTGACTGTGCAATGAGTGGCACGGGGAGGTTGAAGGAATTGATGCTTATATTGAATCTTAAGGAATGAGTTGGGAGTTTTGCAGGTGATCAAGGTGAGAGAGGGCCTTCTAGGCTGGGTGTGTGGCATGGCAGAGTGAAGAAGTGTCACATGGTAAAGGGTTTGATACATCCTGTGCATGAATCTGGACATATCCTGACAGAGGAATCACTGATGGTTTTAGAATCATCCTGAAAGATGACTTGGCAAAATTGTATGGGATGGTAGGTGAGGACTGGAGGCAAGAATCCAGTTGAGTTGAGAAACTACTGCAGGCATCTAGGGAAGAGATCATGAGGGGGCAGAAATAACACCTCTAGCTTCCATTGATTAAAAACTTACTATGTTCCACGCACATGGTAAGTTCCCATTTTATCTCATTTTACCCTAACAACCATCCTATGAAGCAGGGACAGAGGCAGTTTGCCCAGGTCCCACAGTCAGCAGCAAAGCTGAGCTGGAAACCCAGGTAATGGCCCCAGAGTTTACGTTCCACATCACAGGGATGGACTCTTAGGATATTAAGTAATTAAGGGATATGTTCCCATTTTCCTCCCAGAACAGTCCAGCTCAGAGCGCTTGATTTGGCTTGTGGGAGTGTCACCAGAGGCCAACCCATCTTCCCCTGGGCACAGAGGCCATGAGTCAGGCCATCTGAGCTGACAGCTGGGCCGGTTTTGAGTTTCCCCTGAGTTTTGCTTTGCTTTGTTTCTGCCTCATCACACCAAGCCACTGGATTTGAATTATGAGAGTTTCTGTGTCAGGCTGGTGCCCGCAGATGCGTGACAAATGTGCTCTCGAAGTTGGAAGGGATGTTCCCTGGGGGCTGAGTGTAGGGTACATGTGGCTCATCAGAAGGGCCCCAAATGACAGCATTCAAGATTTCCTGCCAGCTTCTAGAAGGCAAAGCAAATGTCTATTTTCCGCGAAGAACTACAAGAGAAGGGAATGAGTTACCAGCACTGCAGCTCGCCAAAGACGTCAGTTTTAAAGATCAAAATGGCAAAAATTGTCGAAGTTTGTATTTCCCAGATCATTTCTACCTCATAGAGACATGAGTTAATTTTAGGCTTTAAAATCAAATACACTTACCATCTATTAGTGATGACTGTATCGTCATGTGTCTTTTGCCAAAATAGACCCGTTTCTGCTTCATTGGCAGCTGGCTGACACAGAAGTAAAGCAAGCAGGAAACTTGCTCCTTGAGAATCTCTGTGTCTGAGAAAATTCCCGCAGCTCTGGTGTCCCAGCTGGCTTACAGGCCTTCTTAATGTGACAGCATTCCCTAAGGGGCCTTGAGCCTGCTAGACTCTCTGTCTTGCAGCCCAAGTCCTCTGCCCCAGTCCACACTAAATAACCAAAAATATTTAAACATTTAAACAAAAGTTAAATTTTTAAAATTTCAAATTTTTCATTGGCTGCCTTTTCATTGTGTTTAAATCTGCAAATCTCAAAGAGTCACTTCTTCACTTTTTTAATAAGCCTCTGACCAAAGCCACCTCCTCCGAGAGGTCTTCCTGACCACGGAGTACAAATACCAATGTTCCTTTGCCCTGCCCACACCATTATTCCCTAACCCAGTTGCCGTGCTTATTTTTCTCCATGACACTTAACAGCACCTGGTAAGCCCATTGTTTTCCATCTATTTCTTCTTTCTTACAAAGTTCCATGAGAGCAGGAACTTTCATTTTGTTCATTGATCTATCCTCAGTATCTAGAAGAGTTCTTGGCACATAGTAGATGCTCAACAAATATTTATGGAATGACTAAATAAATAACTCCCACCTGATTTCTAATTACATTAGTCTCACATATTCTGAGTCCACGCTGACCTTTAAACTGCGTATGTGCTCAAAAGCTTTCCATTTCATTCATTCCTTTACCGTAACTTCCCGGTTGGTACATGTTTGCTGTTACAGCACTCCTGACATGTGGCAGAATTTTCTTTGATTTTAAGAATCATTTTTATTGTCAAAGGCTTTAGCCATTAGAATGTACAACATGATCCTTTCCTTATCATTTGTAAACTTCTTCTTCTTCTTCTTTTTTTTTTTTTGAATCTCTGCCCTTGTTTCCATTGAAGGATGCTCCTTTCCTTAATAATCTTAGCAAAGGCTTTAAACTCCCAGGACAAGGGAAATAAAAGCAAAAATAAACTATTGGGACTTCATCAAAATAAAAAGCTTCTGCACAATGAAGGAAATAATCAATAGGACTAAAAGCCTACAAAGGGAGAAGATATTTGCTAATGACACATCTAATGAAGGACAGACTGTCCTGCTCGCCCCCCCCCACCCCCTTCCCTGACCTCAGGTGCCAATGGCAAGGCCAGCTGTTACTCATGTATCTGACTGGCTGGAAATCAGAGGTTGCCACAGCGCTTTCTCTGACTTGATTAATTTGCTCAGTTGGCCCACAGAACCCAGGAAACCAGTTTACTTGCTCGATGACCATGGAAAGGACAGAACCCAGCACCGCCAGGTGGAAGCGATCTGTAGAGCAGGTCTGTGGGAAGGGGCGTGGAGCTTCCATGCCTGCGCTGGGCGTGCCTCCCACCCGGTACAACACAGAAGCTCTCTCCTCCCTGTCCTGTTGGGTTTTACTCGAGGCTTCCTACACAGGCACAACCGATTTCATCATTGACCACTGGTGATGGGACTCAGCCTCCCACCCCTCACCTCTCCCTGGAGGTGGTGTGAGTCGAGGCAGTGGCCTGAAAGTTCCAAGTCTCTAATCGTGTGGTTGGTTCTCCTGATACTCAGTCCCCCTCCTTAGGGGGCTTTCCAAAAGTCACGAGATTACCATAAACTCAAGTGTGTTTTGAAAGGGGCTTGTTATGAGCAACAAAAGATGCCTTGGTTGCTCTTACCACTTCAGAAATTCTAAGCGTTTCGGGAGCTCTAGATGGAAACCAAATATGTATTTTTTATTACAGATTGCAACAGCATGGTGCTGCATCTAGACCATCATGACCCACACCAAGAACTTGACAGAGGCCTCAGCTGATAGGTGGTGGCAGGTGATGGAGTATATTTTGAGGACACTTGCAAAATTCAACTCCACTTGAATCAGCTGTGTTTCCTTCTGGGAATGTCCATATGTGCGCCAGGGTGCTGAGAGAGAGGACGACAAAAAGAAAGAAGGTGACTTATTAATTAATTAATTAATTAACATTTATTTTTTAAAAGATTTTATTTATTTATTTGAAAGAAGGAACACAAGCATGGGGAGGGGGAGAGGGAGAAGCAGGCTTCCCACTGAGCAGGGAGCCCTATGCCGGGCTTGATCATGACCGGAGCCGAGGGCAGACACTTGACAACTGAGTCACCCAGACGCCCCGGAAAGGTGACTCTTTAAAGATCTGTGCATTCACTCTGTATAAACCACTTGGTATATTTACATTTCCTGAACCCTTTGCAGGCCTTTGAACATTCAGTCATTCGCTGAACTGAGAGCCTGTCATGCCCTGGGCACCAGGGAGACAGAGAAGAATAAGACCTCTCCCCCATCCCGTATCGGGGCCTGGTGGAGGGATCTGGTGTGGGGACAAGCCTGATGCGACAATGGCGACATGTCCAGGGAAGGGAGGGACCACCCGCTCAGACCAGGGGGTTGTGGATTATCTTCTGAGTACTGTTTTGCCCGCAGGGTCAGGGGGTATGGCAGCAGGTAACGGCTGTGGTGGGAGGGAAAGAGAGCATCTAGTGGAAAGGCATCAGTCCGACTCTACTGTATTCTTGCTCCCACCTTCCTAGTCCTCTCAGGGCTGAGCAGCTGGTTTCTCAGGGGTCATGGGGCATGGATATTGTCTCTATGACCCCAACCAACTTCTTTAGAACCCCTCTCAGCACCCTGCCTTGGAGGAAAAGGCTGAATCAAGGAGGGAAGGTAATGAGCCCTGTGTTTCTTGGCTGCGGCAATGATGCTGGGACACGGGACGAGCAAGTCGAGTCTGCCTCCAATTACTGATGATTCGGGTTTTCTAGGCTGCTCCTGGGGGAGGCGGGGAAGCTCAACGCCTGTTAATCAAGGAAGCCCATTTTCCTTTTTCTTTCCTTTCTTAATAACTTAATAAATCTAATCACGTTTTAAAATTTAAAATCATATATTATTTAATGTAAATCATAAAAGTGAGCACTGGGGGTGGGGCTCATTGCTACAGGAGGTTCATTGCTTCTAGCTCTCTTCGAAGGTAGAACCGGGACATACCTGAATATATAATAACCTGTAGGTACCCACACATCTGTTTCTGTACTTACCCATCTGCATCTGTATTAAATTAGAGTTCTTATTGATGCCCTTGACTCTTTTTTTTTTTTTTTAAAGGTTTTACTTATTTATTTTTCTGAGAGAGAACATGAGCAGGGGGGAAATTGGAGGGGAAGGAGAAGCAGACTCCCACTGAGCAGGGAGCCCAAAGCCCTTGCTGGGCTTGATCCCAAGACCCTGGGATCATTACCTGAGCTGAAGGCAGACACTTAACTGACTGAGCCACCCAGTCCTTGATGCCCCTGACTCTAATCCGACATGATATGGGTCATTCTAACCTTCCCTCCTTGCTTACTGGAAACTTCTTCCTTTAAGAGTTGGAAACCTGCCTCCTGCAACCCACCATCCAACCCCAGGATACATGCAGAGCAAATTCATAATTGTTCATTCCTACCTCTCTAAGAAACAACTTCAGAATACAGTGTATGGGACAATTCCCTTGGTCATTAGCCTTACAGTTTCCAGGAAAACAATCTTTTCCAAATTTTCTCAAGTGGCTTAGGTTAGCTTCATTCCCAGCCCCTCTTTGTAACACACACACACCCAACTGTGCATCTCCTGTGTTAAAACTATTTCCTCCCATTTGACTTGGAAGAAATACTGTGCGTTGGTTTGTCCATGAACCTTGACTCCTGAAGTTTCTCTCACATGAGGGTTAGGACTGCAAAAACATTTCAGCAGACATGGCAGACAAAGGAGTCCTCTAGAAGATTTCTGCAAATGGTAAATTCAATTTTTTCCAGATATTTATAATTACAACAGTTTTCCTTGCTTATTCTGGAAAATGGGAAAATTTTTATACTCTAGCCAAGTGTCAAGAGTAAAGTGGGAAGAATTTCTGAGCTCACTATGGAGAGCTTTTTTCTTCTTCCCAATAATATGTGTATCATATTCTAAAAACATTGTTGTACCCTGAAGGAAAAACAATTTTAAGTGTCCAGAAGATGAGTTTGAGAAATCAGTCCACGGTGGTCTGGAAAACATTGGTTTCTCCTGGGAGAGGAAGGAATTTTAAAAGCCAAAACGTGCTCGAAGACAGATTAAACTGGAAATTAATCCCGCAAACTCCCCCTTTTCTGCAGCTCCTCTGGGCGGCTGCGCAGTGAGATTTTCCCTCCACTTAGACCCCTTCTTCCAGAACCGAGGGCCCTTCCATCCCTCCTTTCTCCAGGCATTTTTGCCTCGGCACCTGGTGAGAATTCAGGAAATAATTGTGGAGTAGCTAAAGACTAGACCTAGGTCAGCCCTGAAAATCTACTTAATTTCAAGAGTTATTTTCTATTCGGCAATAAACACTTTTTTTTTTTTTTTAAGTGGCTTGTCTCCACACTTAAAACGTTGGAGGCGCCCTTCCCGCCCTCCGAAGCCCTTCCCGAGGGGGTTAGCAGAGCCCTGCCGCCTTTATGAGCGGGGCCCCGCCCCAGGGCGGCTCAGTGCCCCCCCCCCCCCCGCCCATTTTATTGGCCACAGAACGTTTGTACTTCGGTGTCTTTAACAGCGAGTTCCTTTTACTCACCAAAGCAAGAGCCACAAGAGGGACTTTTGCCAGAGGTGGAACACTTTTCTCCTCCCTTGCTCCAAATCCATGAATTTGCCCAGAGGGTGTTTCAAGGAGGAAAAGCTAATAAAAGTCAGCTTTGGCGCCTTTTTTTTTTTTTCCTTCCCCTCCCAGGGAAATAGTACTTGGAGCCTATAGAGCCATTCTATCTGGGGGACCGACGGTCCTAAAGACTTGCCCTCCCTCAGCCCAGCTTCCTCACGGGGTGACCAGCTCACAGTGCTGTCAGGGTGGATGGAGCAATTGGGTGCCAGTGCGGGGCTGGGCTCACCATCGGGCACTTGGTCCATCTAGGGTCTGGGAGTTGTGGGTCTGGATTTGTGGCAGCGGACCTGTTACGGGGAAGCTGAAGAAGCAGCCCGCACTAGCAGGGCAGCTGGGTGCTCGTGACAGCAGCGGGGTCGCCCTGTTCCATTGAGCAGGTTGCTTCTGCCCAAGGCTGCGTTTCCAGGAGGTGAGGGGGGGGGGGGGGCGTGTGGCCTAAGTCCCACCCTAACCCAGTACGACCACTTCTTAACAATGTTTACAAAGACTCTATTTTCTTCCTTCTTTTCCATCTTTTTAAAAAGCTTTTATTTATTTATTTGACAGAGAGAGAAAGAGCACAAGCAGGAGGAGCAGTAAAGGGATAGGGAGAAGCAGACTCTCCACTGAGCAGGGAGCCCTATGAGGGCTGGATCCCAGGACCCCGGGATCATGACCTGAGCTGAAGGCAGATGCTTAATGCACTGACCCAACCAAGCACCCTACAAAGACCCTATTTCCAAATAAAGTCACACTCTGAGGTTTCTGTTAAACATGAAGTTTTGGGGGTGGGGGATTGTAATATTCAACCCCTACAGGCTGCATCAAACTGGGTGAGAAGGTGCCTTTATTAAAAAAGATTTTATTTTTTTATTTATTTGAGAGAGAGTGAGAGAGAACATGAGAGGGGAGAGGGTCAGAGGGAGAAGCAGACTTCCCATGGAGCTGGGAGCCCGATGTGGAACTTGATCCCGGGACTCTCTGATCATAACCTGAGCTGAAGGCAGTTGCCCAACCAACTGACCCACCAAGGCACCCAAGAAGGTGCCTTTTAAAATTTACCATTACCAAGCTGTATCCTCTACCTTTTTTCTAATGTGTACAAAAGTGTCATTTGAACTGGCAGAGGTCCTAGATATCTTCTATGGAAGCAATCAACTATGCAGGATCCATTAGTTGACAAGCTTATAAGGCAGAGACCCTGTCTGATGCCTCTTTGGTAATTGTCATAGCTTGTGCGGTAGACTGGGTTCTCAAAGATGTGTGTTGCAATGACAGTAAAGAAACCTGAAAAGAAAACTTCTGATTCCAGATACTACCGGAAAACTTTTTCCTTTCTTTTCTCTTTCTTTTTCTCTTTCCTTCTCTCTCTCTCTTTCTTTCTTCCTTTCTCTCTCTCTCTCTCTCTCTTTCTTCTTCTCTTTCTTTCTTTCTTTAAAGCACAGGTGAGTGGTCTTTAACCTGTTTCATCCTATATTTTTCTGCTTTTCTGGTGGATTAGAAGTCTCTTGGATTCACATGGGTTAAGTGGGATAGGTTCTACCTCATCACTGAGTTATGCGGTGTTTCTTAAAGTGTGCTCCATGAGGTATTAGCACCATAGGAGAAAAGGGTTTTGTGGTCAAAGACTGGGCAACTATGTGTTTGCTATGTTCTTTCTGGAGATTAGCAATATTTTGTACTGGCTTTGTAAAGGTTTTGACAAGTCCTGTAGTGAAGAAACCTATTAAACTTTGTTTAATCCAGTGTATCTCAAATTAACTTACCAAAAGAGTCCTCCACACCCCTTCTTTTGTGAATGAATAACACCTATGATGATCGGTGGAACTAGTGTGTAAGCAATAAAGTCTGAGAACCACTGGAGCATGGTCAAGAATATAAATGTTGACATCAGGCTCAAATTCAAAACTTAGATTCATTGATTTTTAGTAACTGAACCTCTCTGAGCCTGTTTCCTCATCTCAAGGTGGTATTCTAATGCCACTTGCTTTACAGGATTAATTGAAATAATGTAGATAAAGTGCTTAATAGAGAACCTGGGATATAGGCATGAGAATACTAAACACCTCCTGTTAGATTATCATTTATTATTATTCTATTATCATTTGGCCTTATGACAGCTTATAGCATTCTTAGAGGTCATTTGGGGGAAATGACAATGTTGATTCTAACAAAGAAGATCAAGTTTTCAAAACAGTTGTCAAGTTTTCAAACCAATTTTTATAAAATCTACCCCGGAAAGAAAGTTGGGTTTTTTCCCTCAGCTCCTCAGAACTCTGGGGGTGACATTCACCAAATCCAGTTCTTCTGAACCTGAGGAAGACTCCTTCATGCACCAATCAGTTGTGAGTTCTTAGGTCAGAAGCCAGTGATGTTCACCTAGAAGAAAATCAAGCCCAAAGTGTCAGATAAAGTTCTGTGTTTCAAAAGGCATTTTACTGGCTTACCTCTGAGAGCGTTGAGGTTGGAGTAGGAGGAGAGCAAACAGATCAGGGGGAAATGTCTTGAAAATGCCTGGGTTCTAGAAGCACCAATCTATCCTTTCTGACACATGTACCACAGAAGATGTCACAGAGTCCACTGACAACTTGGATAAGGCAGTGAGCACATCTTCATCTACCCCAGTAGCTTCATCTACCCCAGTGCCCAAGAGAATGGAAAGCAATACCACATTCCAGAGGACGATATGCTCAGGCTCTTGGCTCATGGCCCAGGTGGGTGGGTTGAATAAGTAGCTATTCCTGCAGGACAGAGGAGAATGTTAGCCTGACCTTGAGAGATAGTAAAGGGAGGGAGCTCCTACCTACAAGTGTGCAGAAGCATGAGTCTAAACACAAGTGCATACCAGGCTTATGGGTCTTCATTGTTCTCATCTTCCTAAAGACAGCAGATTTATTATTGCCCATTGGTCGGAGGGTTGAACACACCATCTTTCCCTCTATTAGCACTTTTCAGGAAGGCATTGTAGGTATAGATATAGCCACACAAGAGAGCATATGGAGAAGAGAGAAATTGTGTGATACGAGGTCTTAACTGCTTTATGGATCTCAGGGGCCATTAGGAGGGGGAGAAGAGCCTGGGCTTCAAAGTCCCATGGACCTAGGTCCTAATTCCAGCCCCCTCACTAAGAAGTTTCCTAAATGTTGCCATACATCAGATTCTTTATACGAAAAATGGGGTTGATGATAGCATCAATGCCATAGCACGGTTGGGAGATCAGATAAGGTGTTAGCACAATGCCTGCCATTTTATAGGTGATATATTTTAGTTATATCATAATCATTATCTTGGAAAGGGGAGACCTGAGGGGTCTAGAGTAACTGGAGAAGACCTCAGAGGGAAAGCTGGAGTCACCTGGCCTTGATGGAGCAGCGTCAGAGAGGAGAGTAGTGAACTCTAAGAAGAAAAAGTGTGTAAGCAAAAATCATAAGGGAAATTGGGAATCAGAGAGTATGGATTGGACAGAGGGACATGGAATAGGTTTTTAGGCCATATTTCACAGAGTGACGTATTATTTGATATCTCTGTCTCTATCTCCACTTTTACCTATATACCCATATCCATTTCTATATAGTTTCCAATGAGATCACACATTTTTTAAATGTAACGATGCCATGGCCTTATCAGCACCTTTCCATTTCATGAAACCCCTTGGCCACATGTATGACAAAGGATTGAAGGGCAAAATGGAAGTGGGATACTTGTTGGAGGCAAAGGGTACTGGATAGGATTCGGAAGCTGGTGATGGCAGTCTAGGTGAAGAGCAGTGGCCAATTCAAGATATACTGTGGAGGGAGGATTGTCAGGACTTGGTGGTGGACTTAACGGGGAAAGTAAGAAAGGAGAAGAATAAAGATGACTCACAGGCTTTAGGTGCCATCTAATGGGCTGGGGATGGCCAAGAGCGGAGATTAGTAGGGGACCATCAAGGGGTTTGGACGTATTAATACCGAAATGCTGTGAGATGTTTCAAGAGGAAATTTCAAGAAGGTAATTAGATATTTGGGTTAAGAATTCAGAAGATCCAGGGTGCCTGGGTGGCTCAGTGGGTTAAGCCGCTGCCTTCGGCTCAGGTCATGATGTCAGGGTCCTGGGATCGAGTCCCGCGTCGGGCTCTCTGCTCAGCAGGGAGCCTGCTTCTCTCTCTCTCTCTCTCTCTCTCTCTCTCTGCCTGCCTCTCTGTCTACTTGTGATCTCTCTCTGTCAAATCAATAAATAAAATCTTTAAAAAAAAAAAAGAATTCAGAAGATCCAGGCTAGAGATAAACATATTGGGATTATTTACATATGTAGATTGGATGGTTCTGAAAGCCATGGGGACAGATGAGATCTGCTAGGGAGACAACACAAAATGAGAAGAGAGGCAGGGTCTCTCTTGATCATTGGTGCTGGGTTCGTTATTCCTTTAGGAAAATAAATGTGCATCACAGGACGAAGCCATGTCAGGATATCTGGGCAACCCCAAGTGTGGTAATTGTCTCCCCAATTAGATTGTGAGCTCCTTGCCAAGTTGTTTTCTCTTTCCTTTGTACTCTTTTCTCCACTTGTACTCTCTTCTCTCATGACAGTGCCTAGCGAGTACTAAGCAGGTCCTCAGCACATACTCAATTGAGTTCAATAATTAGGGCTAATGAAGTCAAGATATTGTGTTGAATACTGTAGATGGATGGCTTAATTCCTCAGCCACACTAGAGCTCCTTGCCTTGGCAAACTGCTTCCCAGATACTGTTGCTTTGGGAACAGGTGTGGAGAGAGGAACAAGATACTGGGTGTGAATGGAGGTAGCTGGCCACATTATAGGATAGTCAATATTGAGAGCACTCCCTCTTTGTGGTCATCAGCTGTTATCATCTTCAGGTGTTGGACACCAACACAAGGCCATGAAGGCTACTCACTTCAGGGTGTTATTCCTGAAGGGGTAGGTGTAGTTTCCACTGCCTGTGTCCACAGAAGGGGCCACCTCGCAAATCCAGTGAAGAAATGACCACACTGTATACAGCCACCATAGTGCCCTGCTTGGCTGGAACCACAGGGCATAGCATCTGCAATGGAACAGAGTAATGGGGAGAGGGAGGTGTTACCGCTTTCTAAATACGCATCTTCTGAGTTTCCTGGTAAATTAAAGATGATCCATATCTTCTCTTGTAGATCCCAGACCAGGCAGGTGTTTTTCTTTTGCTTCCCAAGTGCACAGAGAATGGAGTACTAGAGCTGAGAAGCCCTCTGTCCATTCACCTTCCCCTCGCTGCAGTTCTAAAGAATGAAATCATGCTCTAGGAACCCGTGAGCTGGAAATGTGACTGATATACCATTGAACCGCCATGGCGCCTACCCACTGCCCGGAGCAGGCATGAGGTGTGCTGCCCGTCTGCTCGTCCGTGCTTACGGCAGACATCAGTAACTAATCTCCGCACTCTTCCCCACTAGCCCTGGACAAGGCCTCACACTCCCTCACAGGAGAAGCGGTCAGTCAGCTCTAAATGAAACCTATCAGTGGTGGATGTTCAGCAAATGTTTGTTGTATGATTGGGCGAGTAAATGAGTACTTGTTTTTCTAATGGCTGAGTCAGTGACCAACACAGGGCTTTACTGTGTACAAACTCCATAAATACATGTTGACTGGATGGGTGGGTGAGTGCGGCAGTGACGCCAGTGTCAAGGGGAGGTGAACTTCCGGCCTATTAGTGCCTTAATGCAGAGGTGAGGGATGGATCTGCTTCAAAGCGTGAACTTTTGTTCCTGACACATCCACTTTGTGTCTTTCCTCCCCCAGGGCCCAAGGGAGGGGGACAGCTGGGGTTGAATGGAAGGACTCGGGGAACCCCTTGGAAAGGGCTCTCGGACGACGCGAGGGCTAAGGATGTGGGGAGGGTCTGACTGGCGGCTGCAAGAGACAGGAGAGGGGGCTTTGGAGCAGAAAAGAGAAGTGATGTTGTGTATGAATTAGAATCGTAAGGGTGATGAACAGCTGGCTGTGATCAGGGACGTTGGGAAGCAGTTACGCATGTGGGAGAGAGAGAGAACCATCCCTGGAGTCAGACGACAGAGATGGAGTCCCACCCGGGCCAGTCCTGCCTTCATTCGGAGGCACCTGACTTGAGAGCCCACTGTGTGTGTGTCAGGCATCTGGGGGTACACAGACGCTCAGGTGTGGGCCTGGTGCTGAAGAGGAGATTACACTCATACTCTTCCCGAGGTTGGCAAAATCATCCTTAACTTCCTTTCTGGATCTCAAACTAAAGCCATGTAAATCTGGGCAGGCCGCTCAGCTTCTTTGGGCTTTCCCTTTCCTCGTTGTCAAATGGAAACAAGTTTGCACAATTGGTAAGGATATTTCCATACCTTTCTGTAGGCAGCGCTGCGGAGGACAAAGAGCAGCAGTGTAAGAGGGCCATGAGTCAGGAACAGGAAATAATAAGTGCATAACAGATGAACTTGGAGTGTCCGTTTTTGTCCTTCAAGGGGGCCATGCAGGAGTGGATCCGCAGAAGTGTTTTGGGAGTAAGATCTCCAATGCCCCTTGTCGCCTGAATCTCCGTTCGGTGATGCGCTACTCCATTGGCTCCCGGGGGAAATAAGAAAGCCAGAGGATGGGATGGTCCTGGACTTACTCCCAGATGACAGATGGAAACAGCCGACAAACCCCAGCAGGCTGGTCTTCCAGAGCTATTGCAAATGGCTCTCTCCACACCCTCTCTCCAGGCTCACTTTTCCTGGGATCTCCTGCGGCAGCCCCATCTCTGTTGGCTAGAGCCCTGCCAAATATCCCTGTGCTTTTTGTTTGTTTAATTTTTCTTAGAGAGAGACAGCGAGCGCCAGAGAGTGGGGAGGGGCAGAGGGAGAGAGAATCTCAGTCAGGCTCCACGCTCAGCATGGAGCTGGATCCCCCGACCCCAAGATCATGACCTGAGCCAAAATCAAAAGTTGGATGCTTAACCGACTGAGCCAGCCAGGCACCTGTACATCACTGTGCTTTACAAGGAGGGTATTAGAAGTGCCAGACATCGGTTGATAACCTATCCTTTGGAAGAGAGAAAGCACACAGCCTGGAAATAAGCCCTTCTGGAGTGTGTGAGTGGGAGGATAAACATTCATTGCCTACAGGAGACAACGTTGGCCTGGAAGGTTGTACTTGAGCCCTTCCTGATGGGGTCTTGCCCGGCCTCCAGAGCCTCACCTCTACAGCATCAAGACCTCCCAGTGCACCGGCTTCCAGGCTCCCAGGGTAGGGCCAGGACTTCCCTGCCTCTGGCCCTTGGAATATGCCCTTCACCCTTTGCCATGAGGTAAACTTCGGTTCACCCTCAAAAGTCCGGTTCAAATGTCTCCTGTCGTAGACTGAACAATGACCACCCCCCACCCAAAGATATGTTCCCGCAACCTGTCAACATCATCTAATGTGACAAAAGACAGGATTCAGTTGGGATTTTAGGAGGAGGATTTTATCCTGGTTTCTCTGGGTGGACCCTCAATACAATCATGTGTGTCCTTATAAGGGAGGCAGAAGGAGCCTTGAGGAGCCTTGAGAGAGGAGAAGGCCAAGTGGGGACGGGGGGCAGAGACTGGGGTGGCGTGTTCATGAGCTGAAGAATGCCAACAGCCACCAGAAGCTGGAAGGGGCAGGCAATGGGTTTTCCCCCAGAGCCCAGAACAGGGGGCCCCACCAACACATTCACTTAGGGCCTCTGGGCTCCAGAACGGCGTGAGAATATATTTCTGATGTCTTCAGCCACCGGGTTTGTGGTCATTTGTTATAGAGGCTGTGGGAAAACTATGCATCTCCTCTTTGTAGTTTTCCATGACCCCTTCCAGGCAAAATGGGTCATTCCTGCCCTTGCACCTGCGAATCGTCCTATCATGCTAAGCACACCGCCTCCTGCTTTCTGCTGGAGGAATGGAGCTTTGGGTTAGCAGCTGTCACCACCTGCCTCCACAGATTCTGGACCCTGTGATATGGAGGTAAATCCTGTGACGACTTTCCCCATGTTTCTTCTGGCAGTGCGGGGAGAGAGAAAGAAAGTGCACCCCAGGCCTGATAGGGCCGTGGGTCAGGAACAAGAAATAAATGCATAATGGATGAAATTAAACTCTATGAAAAAAGTCGCCTCACCCTGAGGGAGGCTTGGTGAATGTGTTTGCTGTTGCAAGCATCTGGGAAATTGTCCCCCCGGGGAATGAATGGTTGGTATTCGTCCATGCTAATGGTGATCGGTCCCTCCCCGAGTGTGTTCTTTCACCTGATTGTCCGAGGTGGGGGGTTGCAAGCTCACAACCAAGCAGGTCATTTTAAGTCAGAAAACGTGTCTTGCGGCACCTGGATGGCTCAGTGGGTTAAGCGTCTGCTTTCAGCTCAGGTCGTGATCCCAGAGTCCTAGGATCGAGCCCTGCATCAGGCTCCCTGCTCAGCAGGATGCCAACATGGCATCTAGTACAAGGAGAACCCTAGTGTTAGGATTGGGTGGTCTGTGTCCACCGTGCTGGAGGAAAGCACATGAAGTTTGCTTTCTTATCAGCTCCCTCTCTTTTGTGCAAATGTGTCGGACCATCACAATGCCCTAGCACCAGGTACAGAGATGGTTCGAGAGCCCCTCACTCTTGTTCTCTCCGAGCTGCCCTGCCATTGACTGAGCACAGCCATGAGCCAGGCTTGGGACCGGGCACTCTCTATGATCTCAGGTGGTGCCCATCATCCTCCAGGAGGGGGCTACTGCTGATATCCCCATTTTCCAGAGGGAGCCTCTGAGATTCAGAGTCGAAGTGCCTTGCTAGGGTCACACAGCTGGCCTGCCATGGAGCATGGTTTCAAACTTCACTCTCTCTGGCTCCCACTGCCCTGCATGCCACTTCCCACAGAGACAGGAGAGAAGGCCTGGCTTTCCCCACCTACCCCTTTCCTGGCAGTAGCATTTCTCCTTGAGATAAATACCCTGACACTCTGATTAAGCAGTCAGGCTTTGGTGAGTTTGGTCAAAATTGTTCTTGGTTCCTGAGAGGTCTCCCTTTGGGCCCAGATGAAATGGAGGTCCTGATCTGGGATGCTGGGTGTCAGACCCTGACCAGAGCTGACCCCATTGAGGAACTGCTGCCCTGAATGGTCACTGTCAAGTTTGTCCTGGGCATCCTTTAAAGTTCAGCCCAGAGACCTGCATTCTATCCTTGCCGTGCCATACACTAGCTCTGTAGGCTGGATCGAGGTGACCTTCTCTTGGCTCTTCATTTTTAATCTATAAAAGAATAGGGATTAAAATATTGACATCTAAGATTCTTTCCAGTTCAAGATTCAGTTCCAAGTTGTCTTAAACAGGAAGCATTGTTTTTCCTTTTGATTAGAAAGCTTACTGTGGGGACACCTGGGTGGCTCAGATGGTTAAGCGTCTGCCTTCGGCTCAGGTCATGATCCCAAGGTCCTGGGATCGAGTCCAGCATCAGGCTCCCTGCTCAGTGGAGAGTCTGCTTCTCCCTCTGCCTGTTGTTCCTCCAGCTTGTGCGCTCTCTCCCTCTCTCTCTCTCTCACAAATAAATAAATAAAATCTTTTTTTTTTAAAGATGATCTTTCTGAGAGAGAGAGAGCTCACAAGCAGGCAGAGAGGCAGGCAGAGAGAGATGGGGAAGCAGGCTCCCCGCCGAGCAGAGAGCCCGATGCGGGCTTGATCCCAGGACTTTGGGATCATGACCTGAGCTGAAGGCAGAGGCTTAACCCACTGGGCCACCTCCCAGGTGCCCCAATAAATAAAATCTTTAAAAAAAATTTACTATGGGAGTCTTTTCCTGCTCTGGGGTCTGAGAAGGTGAAGTTATTAGGGGCCCACTGGCCTGCTCTTTCCTTTTCCCCTCCTGACATTCTACCTCATTTTCTTTCCCCCCAACAATGATAGAAATCAGGTTGCATAGTTGTATTCTTAACCCTCAGAGGAGAGGACTATTTGAAGATCAGAACTGCTGCTTCTTCCTGCAGACCTCATGCAAATTATTGAATGACTGTGTGCCCTGAACTGTTTTATGGCATGAATAAAGCATATTAAAAATTTCAGGAAAATCTTGATGGGTATAATGAGCGTGTGTGCTTCTCAGTTATTCAATGAACATATTTCTTTAAATGACGTATATTCACAAAAACCTCAGATTTTCAAGGTCAACTCTAGGTAACTCAGTGCTGGGATAGAGAGCTGATGAGAACCTTCCAGGTAGGAAAAGCTAGGACAGGACCCCAGGCTGTCCTGGTGGCAGGGGGTAGGGGGAACTGTGGATAGCTTTGGGCCTCAGGTCCCTGTGCACTTGTATCCTGGAAGGTAGTCCAACACTCTCCCTTTTGTGAGCTCCTTGTCCTAGTTCTCATGACCCTTCTGACATCAGGAATTACTTCTGTTCTTATGTTGGGCCTTTGGGGGAACCCAAAGTTCCCCTGAGTCAAATGGGAGGACCAGCGGGAGACTGTGTGGTGAGGGTACACGTTTGGGGCCGACACATAGGAACTGTGGGAATCATCTTGGAAGATATGTGTGCTGAGTCTCTCCAAGCACCTTCTGGGGAGCACAGCCTGGTACTTAGAGCAAGCCAGGCTCCAAGGTAGGGGTCAGAACACAGGGATGGCTTCAGGCTAGATGCTCATAGCTGGATGGACCTGGTCATGCTTCTCTCCTGCTTTCAACTTCCAGTGGCTACTTTTGCCTCTCTCTGAGCTCATTTCCCTTCCTCTCTCCTAAACCTTTTTTTTTTTTAATTTTTTTTTTAAGATTTTATTTATTTATTTGACAGAGAGAAATCACAAGTAGACGGAGAGGCAGGCAGAGAGAGAGAGAGAGAGAGGGAAGCAGGCACCCTGCTGAGCAGAGAGCCCGATGCGGGACTCGATCCCAGGACCCTGAGATCATGACCTGAGCCGAAGGCAGCGGCTTAATCCACTGAGCCACCCAGGCGCCCCTCTCCTAAACCTTTTTGACCTGGCTCTAGCTACCCTGGTTTTCTTAGTGATTCTGGAAATCTCTAGCACATTCCCAGTTCAGGGCCATAGAACATGCTATTCCCTCTGCTTGGAATGCTCCCCCCAGATATCACATGGCTTATTCTTCTCTTCCTCCAAGAGGCTGCTCAAATACCACCTCCTCACATAGCATTGTGCCTTCTTTTCTTCCCTCTATTTCCGTCTGAGCCCTCTCCACCTGACATTATGTTACAGTAGGTCATTTGGAGTTTCTCTCTTCCCCAACTAAGCGCTAGGAAAGCAGGAATTTTGTTGACTTTTCCCCCCACTACTGTGTCCCTCACACCTAGAACAGTGCTAGCACATAGTAGGTGCTCAAGAAACGCTTGTGGGCGAAGGTTTCAAGGGAGAGAAGCGACTCGTCAGCCTGGTGTACAAGTCATGTGGGGTTTTGCCTTTGTCTGCATTATGGCACCATGGCCTTTGCATCGTCACAAACACCTGCTCATTCTGCACAACACAGCACAGACACCTTCTTCTCTGGGATGCCTCTTTAAGTTCCCAAAGGTAAACTATTCCCTCTTCTGCAAACCCTGGGCTCCGTTGCAGCAGGGACTCACCCCGTGGGGTGAGTTTGAACTTTATTTGTGTGTTTGTCCATCTCCCTTGGCCTGAAGGAGCATAAGAACCCCATCTCCGTGGGGTCAGGCAGACCCCCACGCATGGCAGTCCCTCTCCTCCCAGTCAGGCCCCTGGGTGATCCCAAACCACACCATGGACTGGTCTGAAGCTGTCCCTCCTAAAAGTCTTGCTACATCTGCAGATGATATTGTTGGAAAACAACCCCTGGTCACAAGAAATATAAATAAATTTTTAAAAATGGGGGCTCGCCGGAGTACCCAAGTCAGGGTCTGCTCATCGCAAATGCCCAGTTCTGGGTTAGTCCGAGGCACCATGCAAATAGAGAGTTTTTATTCTTGGCATTGGCTTTCTGAGATGACAGTCTTGCTGATGTCGTGAGGCTGCCTTCCAGCGACGATAGGGGGAGGCTGCGGGAGCCTTCCCTACCAAGGAGATGACATGTCGCTGGACAAGTACTTGTCCAGTACAGTACAGTATGGCTGTGACTGACTGCAGGAGGAAGGCAGCCCCCAGAAAGGCTGTCTACCTGGTGGGGAGGGTAGAACGGTGGGGTGGGGTTGGGGTGCAGCTCTGACTCACATGGCCCCGTTTCTGTGTCTCATCTGAAAAGCAGCAGTGTCTGGAGCAGCCCTCCAGCTACCTCCATGTCCTGTTCACCTGGGACGTGACATGGAGCACGGCCTCTGCTGCCATAGCCCCATGCATGCCATCCTTCTCCGTGTCCTGTGTTGCAGGTGCGCGGACGCAGTGGGTGGTGAGAAATTGAAAGATGACAGATTCTGGACTCAGACGGGCGTTTGAGCCCCATTTCTGCCCCGTGTTGGTTGTGTGGCTGGGGTCACATGACTTAATCAGCCTAGGCCTCATTTCTTCGCCCAGAAGGAAGGGAGAGTGATTCCCACTTTCCAAAGTTCTGCAGGAAGGGAATGAAGTCGTATGCTTAAAGCTTCGTGCAAATGCCAGTTATGGTTACGGCTCAAGGGCAGAAACCATGCATCCTGGTCAATCACCTACTGATCCTTCAATCATGGTCCGCTTGGAGCTGATGCTAAGTAAGGCGGTGTGTTTCTTACTGTCTGCAGAGTGTCCCCTGTGGCTTTTGAGAGCTTATTCCTCCAAGCAGGACGGCAGCTCAGCCTCCTGCCCTCTCTTCCCCCTGTTCGGAGCCCAGCTCTTCACCAGCACTCATTCTTGAGCCCTCTGCCGTCTGGAGCCCTCCCAGGACCGCTCCAGCCAAGAACCGGATGCTTTCCCAGAGGCTTGGCCGGGCCCAGCCCCTGTCCCTTCTGCAGCAGTGAGCACTGTGACCCTTCACTCATTGAAACGTTCTCTGCTTTTCTCACTTACCTCTTTTCACCTTTGCCCAAACTTTCCAGGTATTTGTTCACAGTCTCCTTCCCATGCTTTCCTCCTTCTTCATGCCTTTTAATTTGCAGCGCAGACTGGGATTTTGACCTGGCCTCCTTTCTCCTCTCATTCTGTTCATGACCCTGGGTGACCCTCTGCCCCTGGGGTTCCCCATCACCTCTCTGTCATGGTTCTCCCTCTTGCTTCTCTCTTGGGCTTCCTCTGATCCCTCAGGGGATGGGGGAATCTCTGTCTCCCTCCAGGCTGCATCCCTGAGGTCCCTGCCTTGGCGAATGCCCCCACCGTCTCCCCAGGTGCCCGGGCCAGAATGCTGGAGCCGACTGGGACTGCTCCCTCCCCTCACCACCATCAGTCTTCAGACCCTGCCTGCTCCACCTTTCAATATGGCACCAACGCACCCTCCTCTCTCCAACCAGGGCCGCTGCCTTCGCTGCCTTAGAGCCGGCCAAGAATGGACCCTGAAGACTGACTGAATACCAAAAGAAGGGAGGGAAGGGGGAAAGAGAAAGAAAGAGGAGGAAGAGGGACTGAGTCAGGCTCCACTCTGCTTTCATGAGGACTGGGCAATGTTTTCCCTCCGGGCCACCCTCTCCCAATCAAGTTCTGAGATCCTGCTATTACGGAACCTAAATTCCCTCCAGCTGCTTGACTCCACTCCCTTCAACAATTTCAGCATTTTCTCTTTTCAATCTTGAGAGAAGGTGGGTGCTGATGTTTCTAGATAGCCCGCAGGGGAGGAGAGCGAGGCCAAGGGGAGTTCTGCATTTGCTTGATGGTGGAGCGGATGGATGTCCTGTGGGAGTAAGCAAGGTGGGCCAGGCAGGAGAAGGTGCTGGGCTGGTCCTGGTCGGTGGAGGAGCTGGTAACCTGCGCCAGGAAAGAGGACACGTAACTGGCTGCCTGGTATGTGCGGGGCGCCCTGAGTGTGTTCTCATTTCACGTTCTTGCACTTTTACCGAGACTCAGGGAGATCTGGGTTGACTCTCAGAAAGGGCTCTGAGCTGAGACAGAAACAAACTTTGCCCAGGTATTGCCGATTTAAATGCGCTTCTGGCAAGATGGCCCAGCCTCTGCCAGCATGGGGTGGGGAGGGGCGGGGGGGACAGATGGTCACTCCGTACACTACTGTGTGGGGACAAGAAATAGGAAGGGAGAAGATCACCCTTTCCTGTGGGTTCTTCCTGCCCTGTGTATGCCTGTGTGCCTACTCCGCACCTGAAGGTGGTGGGCTAAATTTAGCAGGTTACCTGTCTTTATGAATAAAGTTTTATTGGAACAATGGCCACACCCACCTGTTTATGTACTGTTTGTGGCTGCTTTTGCCCTTTGGTGGCAGAGGTGAGTAGTTGAAACAAGGGACCACACAGCCTGCAAAGCTGGAGATATTTACTATCGTCCTTTTACAGGAAAAGGTGGCCAACCCCATAATTTTGCCTAGGGAAGCCTCAATGGGAGGTTGAAACCTGATGAGCCTGGCAAGTAGTCGGTTATTGTGCTTTTTATAGTGTATCGCTCATGCAATTAACAAGCTCATATTAAACTCTAGTCAAAGGCAGCACTTTGCTGGGTAGGGGCTTAGAAGGCAAAGGCGAATGAGACTGGGGCTGCGTCCTTGAGAGGCTCACAGCCCCAAGGGGGAGCACAGAAATACATGCTGGCAGTACTGTGTGCTGAGTGTCTATGTGTCGTGTGTTGCGGGGAATGGAGGGAGAGAGCTAGCCACGTTCTGGGGGCCCAGGGAAAGTGGGCCCAAGATGAGACGATTGTTTGGTGACTCGGAGGAGGCAAGGTACCTAAGTCTCATTCTTCCCAAGAGTCCAGCTCCAAGGAAGCCGTGGAAAAACCAGACCACGTCTGTGATCTTGGCAGGCTCCAGCACCTGCCCACTGGGAAGGTACGGTAGGACTTTGGTGATGACGGCTGTGATGGCCAAGGCCAAGAACAGCACGCCCGTGCACATAGAGCTCGTTTCAGAACACATGGCAAATCTTCCCTGGAAGGGGGAGAGAAAACAACCAATGTCAGAAAGCTGCCTGGGCCAGACACTGCAGGATCAGGAGGGAGTGCAGTGACCTCAGAGCCACAAGAGGGAGATGCCAAGGCCAGCTCCCCTTGGTGATGTGGGCTAGGGAACCCTCTCCCCTCTCTGGGCCTCAGGTCCCCCTGTAAATAAAGTATTGACCTCCTGGTTGGTGGTGTGTGGACTAAAGGAAGTACATTCAACATGAAAGCATGTGGCTCAGAATAGATAGCTCAACAGGCTTTCTTTAAAGGATTGAGGGACAGAAGAAATGTTCAGGAACTCGCTGTTACCCCGTTCTGGTTCTTTCCTCCATTCCCTGGGAGCTCCCCTAATGATTAGGAATTAGGTCCTGGATCCAAACCTTGGCTCCCTCGCTTAGCAGCAGTGTGACCTTGGGCCAGGTCAAGGTCACAGATTTTACATCATTCACCTTAATTTCCTCATCTAGAAAGTGGGACTGACCATAGCTTTTGGCTTGGTACCCTTCTACAGGATGTAAGAAGGCTCAGCCAGGCTCCCAGTGCCTACTCAGCTGCCCTAAGGAGGCATTTTTGGATTGTTGACAGTTGGAGAATCAGACAATATATTCAAAAACATCTTCATACAAAGCTCTCAATGCATGGCAGCCACTGAGTAAAGATCTAAGGGGATCCGAATCCTCTTGGCCTCTCATTTTCTTTATGGGGAAAATTTTCCTTCCTTTCTCTTTTTTGTTAATATCAACCCTGGAGACTTCCGAGAAGCTGGGATGGAGGCACGTGGAAAGAGGGAAATGTTTTGCATCTTGTTTTTTTCTCTGCTCTCGATGTTCCTGAGCATAAATGGGTTGGAGTAAACTCAGTATCTCTTTGCGGAGTGAAGCTGCTGGAAAGGCTTGTGACGCTGGTGCTCGGGGACTCAGGGGCTCTGGAATGAGTCTCTGCGGCCCAGGGAGGGGCTCCTATTTTGCATCATGTGGTGCTCTCTTAACCCTCTTTTGTGCCCATTCTCAACTCAGGTGCATCCCGAGACTGTGAACTGGCTCACGGATGGTGTTTCATTCCCCACCTTGGCCCCCAGACACAGAGGTCTGATGCCACCACTGTCCCTTCCCACGGGGGCAGCCTGGGACAATTTGCAGAGCCAGGGCCCTCTCTTTGGGGACAAAACTGAGCCTAAGCTTTCTACTCCCCCCCGCTTCCTCCACAGAGGAACCCATGATTACTAATGAACAATGAACTTGTTCATTACTAATGAACCATGGTGGCTTAAGCAGGATGAGAATGCATAGTGGTTTCTTTCTTTTTTCTTTTAAGAATTGATTTATTTGAGAGAGAGGGAGATAGTGAGAAAGAGCATGAGGTGGTGGGAGAGGGAGAAGTGGGAGCTCAATGCAGGGCTTGATCCCAGAACCCCAGGATCATGACCTGAGCTGAAGGTAGATGCTTAACTGACTGAGCCACCCGGGCGCCCCTGGGGGTTTATTTCTATCTGAGATGCAAATTCAGGGCTGCAGAAAGATGCCTGAATGGGGTGCTGCCTCTGGCTCCCCAGGGTGGGTGAAGGTCATCGAGACTGCTGACATCACTCCCCATTGTGATCACTCACAGTAGTTGTAATGAGAACGTAACACTTATGAGAACGTAACACTTAGTGGGAAATAAGACGTTACAATAGCCAACAACAATGCATGATTGACAGGATTTCATTCAATCCTCAGAACGTCCCTGTGGGGTAACAGCTCCATAGTTGCAGGAGGAAGCTGGCTCATAACAGTGAGGTAAGATTCCAGAGTCTGGCAGCTGGTAAATAACAGATCTGTTACTCAGTGTAGGTCTGCTCATTTCCACCTGCAGTTTTGCCTACTTAGGGCAGCTGAGTAGGTGCTGGGAGCATGGCTGAGCCTTCTTATGTCCTGTAGAAGGGTTCCAAGCCAAAAGCCCCCCATTTCTCCTCAATGCCTGGAGGTCACAGCTTTTGCTGCATACAGTTGCTGAATACAGTTGTGCTAACTCTCCAGGAAAACTGCAGATTCTTTTTAAAAGGAAAGTGAGGGTGTGGCGGGGGGAGACTGGGGTCATGTTTGGGAAGGGGAACCATGCAGCACCCAAGATGGGTACTTAATGAAACAGTGAGAAGCTGATACATTCTCTTGGGTCCTGGCAGAGAATGTTAAAGGTGCTAGGGACTCTCAGAAGTCCAGTCCCTTCATTTCCTAGGAAATACAGCCCCAGAGAGCGTAGTAACCACTTGTTCAAGTTTAGATAGCTAGGTAGTTGGAAATCATAGCAAAAATAGTTGCCGTCATGTTCACAGGTGTCGTCTCACTTCGTCCTGCAACGGTCCAGAGATAGACACATCATTATTAGGCTTATTTTACTCATTTGCTGCTGATCATTCTGAGGCTCAGAGAAGCTAAAGAGCTTGTCTGAGGTCACACAGCTTACAATGGGGGAGGGGGACATTTCTTCTTCTGAGTCAATCCAGTTACCATAGCTTTGGGCCTCAATGTGCTTAGCAGGTGGGAAAATCACAATCCCTCAAAATCCATAATCCTAGACTTCATATCAAGTAATCTTGTCTCGTGCTTGCTATATATTCATATTCATACTTGTCACCCTAAATTGGGCTTGGACAGCATGGTGGCTGCATTGAGGCTTTCTATCCTAATCCTGACCACCCTCAAGCACAGACACCCAGACATACCCAGCCACCTGGTACCTGGTCAGGGATGTGTTTCCAAGGCGGGGGGCACCGTGAGGGGGTTGGGGATGGTCAGAGCCTATCCAAGGGTATATTCTTGAATATCCCTGGGGGAAAGGCCCCAGGGCTGTTGATGGGTAATACTTCACATAGATGCGCAGGGGGGCTTCCTGGCTGGGCCTCAGCTTCCTGGCTGGACTTGGTCTCAGCCAGTTGAGGAAGGAAAATGGCTTGTCAGGGGGCCATGTCTCCATCTCACTCGTCCCTCCTGTCCCTGCAGCTGTGATAATAATGTGGCACAAGACGGTGTGGGGTAAACACTTGGGGCACTGTGCCAGGAGCCTGGTCCCCCAGTCATGTAGTGGGATGAGCTCCACTCCAGTTCTCTTCCGGCTTTCCCACCCAGGCACCCCTGCAGGCTGTAGGAGAATGCCCTCTTTGTCTTTGGCCTTGCTGCCGCCCCTTCCCGCACGTGAGAACACACGTCCCTTTAGCAACCTGCCAATTCTTACATTTGCTACGCAGCCATGACTCACGTGCTGCTAAGTCCCAGAGAAAGTGGATCCAGGGATCCTCTGGTCAGACACCTGGCCCTCAAGGATTAACTATGTCATAATCTATAACTCCAGTGATTGCCAAGTGCTTTTCTGGGCTGTGCCAACCCTCCTTTCTTGGCCAGCCCAAGGGGCTGTCAGCGTGATATTATTTTTTCCTTATTATTCTGATGGGAAACAAGGATCAGTGAAGATCTGACCTGCCCAACCTCAGTGCAACCAGGAGAGCAGTCAAAGTTCTCATTTTTGTGCTCTTCCCCTGACATTGAGATAACCTTCTGATCTGGGGCTTTCCCACGGGGGAAATTCTGGGCCCTCAGGTGTACTCCATGCTGCTTGTCACCTACACAATGTGCCTGGACTGGGTGCCTTCCACGGAAGGTGGCACTCAGTCTGGGGGCAGGGGTGGGTGGCAAATTTTAATTAAGATGTGGCTTCATCAGGTCCCCAGGTTGGCCTGGTAGAGGTGGTATTTGGCAGATTTTTCTTGTCAATGCTGCCAAATATCTATACTATTTATGCCTTTTAACAAGAGTGCACTGTTCTTAAGGATCCAAAATAATGCAACCATCCTCCAAAGGATGGCCTTAGCGTCATTCCCTGATGAGCTTCTAGGAGCAGACGAGTAGAGATGGGGAAATTTCACTTGAGGTTTGTATGGAGATAATAAGGTGAAAATGTCAAGCAGGCCAATAAAGAATCTGTGTTATACTTAGATATATATATACACAATAACTCCCAGCCTTAAATCAAGTTTTCCGTTTTGTAAAGAGGTTTCAGGTACATTTCATACAGCTGCCCTGTGAGAGAGGCGTTCTTCCACAGAGGAGAAGAAACCTGAGCTTCAGAGAGAATTAAAGAATTGCCCCAAGTCTTCCAATTAATAGATGGAAGATACGAAACTTGAACCTGGTATGTGTATATGTTTGCTCATCTACATGTGAGTATTATACACATGTTTCCTTATGTGTTTAAATAGGTACTTACATGTACTCATGAGCATATGTTGGCATAAGAAACATGAGGCACACTTGGAGTTGTTTGACTTGTTAAAACCTCTTGGGGTGATGTGTTTATCCAGTCTGTCTCTCTGGTCCCCAGAATCCTGGCTTCAGTGGTCTAGTCTGCCCTGTCCAGATATCAATCACACAACTGGAGGGACCTTACAGGGATTGTAGAAAGATCTAGTGGATGTAGAGACGCCTGGTTGGTTCAGTTGGTCAGGCATCTGCCTTTGGCGTGGTTCATGATCTCAGGGTCCTGGGATCAAGCCCCATGCTGGGACTCAGCGGGGAGTCTGCTTCTCCTTCTCACTCTCCCTTTGTGTGCTCTCTCTCTCAAATAAATAAATAAAATCCTTAAAAAAAAAAAAAGACCTGGTGGATGTAATTATTAGTGCAAACACATATATGCATGACTATAAGGAGAGTTTTCCTGCATCTCCAGTTCCATCCCACCAAAAGGCAGCATAAATGCATAGCCAAGGAGGTGGTTTCAGTGTGGTCTGGTCTGAGCTTCCTCTCCTCCCAGGCCCTGTTGATCCTCTCCTACATTTGTCATGCTGCTCATGCATCTTGTTGCCCAATAGCATGAAGTCTTTGGACACTAACAACCTTGCTCTGCTCCTTACTAGTTGTATGCATTTGGGTAAATTACCTAACTTCTCCGTATTCCAGTCTCCTTATCTCTAAAATGGGGATCACAATAATAGCAGGGTGGCCTCCTATCTCATAGGGTTACGGTGAGGATTACAGGTTCCTAGTAGATGCAAATCCCATTTGTCGATGGAGAGGTAGTAGTCATGAAACATCATGTGACTGTGATGGAAAGTAAATGCTCAGTAAATACCACCCACTTACATTGTGTAAGGGAACGCTGACTGCCAAGTCCTTAACTGCACTCTCTGAAGATGTGATTATGATCACTGCAATCCAGGGCATTGCCAAGGAGGGGGCTTCCTTCCACTGTGTCCTGCATCCTGCACGATGCCAGAGGCTGACCACAGCCCCAGCAACAGCCGCCAGTGCTCATGCTCTCTGAGATCTTTAGTCTGCCTCCTGGCATCTTTGTCGCCCTCACTGTCATTGTGAGGAGGGCTGGCAAATGCCTCATGGCAGGAGACAGAGCTTCTTGGTTACGATCCAGATTGAAAATGGAGGCTGCACCATGTAGAGCCACAAATACTGGGACAGCTCCTGAGAAACACACGACGTCCCCTCTTTCCCCATCTTTGAGACACCCAAAGAATGTTCCTCTTGATGCCATATAGAGTCAATTTTGGGTGGAAGAATTTAAGTTAAGAGCTATATAGACTCTGGAACCATATTGGCTGATTTCTGATCTCAGCTCTGCCATTTAGTTGCTGACTGATCAGGGCCAGTTATAAGCCACTCCATCCCTCACTTTTCATGTCTGTAAAATGGGGATGATGATGATAATATTTATCTTACAGGTTGTTTTGAGAATTAAATGAGTTCGTTTGTGTAAAACTTAAAACCATGCCTGGTGCAGGGTAAAACACTATGCAAACACTGTGGGATTTATTATGAAACTTACAGCGTTAGCCCCCAGGAGAGTTATGGTTTATGACCATAAAGGATCTAGTGTTCGGTGAGCACCGTATAACCGAGCATTGAGAACTTTATAACTTGCTTTATCGATAAGAAGAATTTCAACCTGTGGCAGAAATTGCTATGTAATCACCAAATCCTGTTCTCCTTTTCTCTGGGACAAAAAGGCTACTTTTCAGACTACTTTCCCAGCATTCCTTGCAGATAGGTATGGCCGTGTGACTATATTCTGGCCAGTGGGGTACAGGCTGCTATGATGTGTGCTCCTTCCAGGCTTGGCCCATAATCATCTTTCATGTGTGATTCTCCACCCTCTTTTTCTCTTGTTTGCTGGCTGGATGCAGAGATCCTAAGGGATGCTTGAGCTCACAGACCTTCTCATCCCTACCTCGACTTTCCGAACCAGATGACTCTGGTTCCTAAGCTCTTCCAGTCTAAACTGCTGGGTCCATGGGATTCACATCAGTGTCCTCTTCCCTCGGCATCTGGAGTCCAGTTTCCTCCCTTCTGATTGTGTTAAGTACCCCGCTTGTGTTTGCTTTCCATCATCCCAATACATTCTCATTTCCTGCTCTGTGATCTCTCTAATTCTTTCACCTTTTTCGATTCTTGTGCTGTGTTTTTGGAGGGAGTGTTTTAAAAAACTCAATTACTAGTGTGTTTGGGGGCAGACACAAACACAGGTACTATCCTTCATGGTTAAACAACAATCCTGTTTGGTCATCTGTAGAATCGACCCTGGATATACAAGGCCTAAAATAACTTCAAAAAGAGTGATTTTGCTTTGTTTAGTTATGGTTTGGGATTTTAAATCATGAAACTACACATGTATAATTCATCTGCATTTAATGAACTGGATAATTAATTTTAAATGGGAAATTAAGAATATATATCTTGTCTTTTCTTTTTTCAAAAGTTGATGGGACTTTCCGGATTTGCCCCATGAACAGACAGCTTTTTCATTTTCATCAGTGACTTGGACTCACGTCTAAGTCGGGCTTTGGGAGGCTGGCTGGCTCCTTTGGTAGGGTATGGGCAAGGGAATAAAAGATCAGGTGGGCTGTCACACCTGTGGGGTCACACCTTTCGTGGCTCTTGGGATTCAAGCATGAAAATTTCATGACCTCAGCCTCTCTACTGAAGTTACTAAATAGCTTTCATGTATGTTTCAAAACTTTTTGGCTCCTTTTGTAATGATCAGTTGAGAGGAATTTGGATTGATCTTTACCTTTTTGGGCTTTAGTACTTGTGACTATCAGAAGGTACCAGAGGGTCTGAGAGGCCACGCCTGATTCAGGGCTCCTATCTGTCCCTCAAGAGGACTGAGCCAAGCAGGTTTCTGGATGAATTTGAGGGACTCCTTTTAACCACTATGACCATTGGAGGGCGCCTGGACCTTGTGAGAGCACAAAGCCCTGTGGGAGAAGGAGGGCTGTGGGAAAGAGCGGCAGTGATTCTCTTACTCAGTTTTTCACTTTGCTAATTAAGAAAATATTATGCCTGGGAAGCCGCATGTCTATTTCCTGAGGGCTCATGGACAAGTCCATTTAACCCTTACAGGGGTTTCTGTAAATCAAATAGTTAAACTTTCTACTAGTAGTAATAATTATATGTATTTATGCTGATTTTGATAACATGAGTTACAACTAATAGAATATTTGCTAATAATAATTTAATTATTGGGGCACCTGGGTGGCTCAGTTGGCTGAGCATCTGCCTTTGGCTTGGGTCCTGATCCCAGGGTCCTGGAATGGAGCCCCAGGGCTGGCTCCCTGTTTGTGGGTGGGTGGGGGGATTATGCATGTGCACTTTCTCTCTCAAATTAATAAATGAAATCTTTTTAAAATAAAGATTTTACTTATTTATTTGACATAAATAGAGAGAGCACAAACAGGCAGAGAGGCAGGCAGAGAGAGAAGCAGGCTCCCGGCTGAGCAGGGAGCCTGATGTGGGGCTCTATCCCAGGACCCAGGGATCACAACCTGAGCCGAAGGCAGATGCTTAACTGACTGAGCCCCCCAGGTACCCTAATAAATAAAATCTTTTAAAAAACTCAATTACTAGTGGTATCAAGACCAATCATCTGTTTCTTGGGGACTTGGAAGTGCCTCGCAGTGTCCCGCCTGAGGAGCTGAGCCTACCCAGGATCATTGGGTGTGAGAGCAGATGGTGGCTGCACTCGACAAAGAATCAGCATAGACTGCACGTCTACTTGTTTCTACTTAGTCTCTACTGAGACTTGCTCTGTACACTTAAAGGAACAGGCCAGGAAGGAGCAGCATAGGGCAGCAAAGGGAGGGCACCAAAGAGCTGGGGAAGTCAGCAGCCCTGAGGACTCCCTCCACCCACCCCAACCACCAAGTCATATTCTGTCACCTGCCACCTAGCGTTCCTGTTCCAGAAAAAAAGAGACACCAGGGACCCATCCCCTTGAATAAAAACAAACCTACAAAAGAAAGCCTGTAGGTTTAAAAAAAATAATAACTGTTCATGCTCTTGCTCTCCTTACTCTCTCCTAAAACCTGATTTCACATCCTTTCCCACTTCTACCTGACAATGCAACATTGTTTGTATGTTTTCTGATGCGCCTATTTCTTACGACTCTGGGTAAATGATGAACTACTGATCAATGAGTGCTGATTCTGTTCTTTCTGGAATTCTCCCTGGCCTCAAGCTTACAGGTGAAAACCTAATGGGGGCATTAGAGATACTTGCTGGTCTGTTTCATGAATGACAAAACTCTGGCTGTAATTAACTAGGGCTTGCTTTCTCCTTTCTGCCTCTCTTTGTCTAATCTCTGTGACTTACCCCCCTTTCTTCATGGCTCCACTCCAGAAAAGGGAACAGCTAAAGGCCATAATGAACCCCACTCACAAGTGTCTTCAGAAAGAATCCTCTTCAGGACTTTAAAAAAACAGGTTAAATCTCCCAGAATCCCTTAGAAGGGTCCTGAGGCTCAGCGGTTATCCCCTTAATCCTGAGTGACAGATCCAACCAGCAGGTTGGTCATGAGAGCCCTTTGCCTCAGTTTTCCCATATGTATAATGGGGTTAATAGCACCTGCCTCCTACCTTCTCCACAGGAACATGGTGAGATAATGTTGTAACATGCGCTGTGGCCCTTAGATGAAAGGTACCATATAAATATCAAATGCTATTAAAAACCCTTGATTTATGGAAGATCATGGAAGCTTCACTGTTATGGGGTTCATGGAAGGATGGATGAAAAGACAGGGGGTTGCACCCCAGGACTTGTTGGCGCTGGGACCTGGCAGCTGCCCATGAGAATTCGAATCCATATGTGAAACTGGTGCCAAAAATGTAATTTGGCAGTGATCCCAAAGGAAATGTTAAAATGCCTTAAATTTTTAAAAATAAATTTATAAAATAACTGACCTTCATTAATACATCAAATAGTTTAGAACTCTGGCTATAAAAGCCACAGTTCCTTGCCTCTTCCTTTCCTAACTCCTGTCCTTTTCCCTAGGGCAGCCACTTGTCATCTTTTTTTTTTTATAATTTTTTTTTTCACTTGTCATCTTTTTACTGGTTTTGGAATTACTCCTCATATCTCTAAATGAAAATGTTTAAAGTCCTGGGTTTTGATTGTTTCACATTCAGAAATCAGTTACTGAATTTCTGCCATTGGCCTATTGTGATTTTACCATCATCCATCCCCCTCCTTGCAACCTTTGAATTTGGCTATATCACTATTCCACTTCTTTTATCCGTTTCCTTGGAAACTTTGTCACAAATTTACCATTCTATATCTTTTTAAAAAAATTTAAATTCAATTAACCAATACATAGTACATCATTCGTTTCAGATGTAGTAGTGGTCAACAATTCGTCAGTTGCATAAAACACCCAGTACTCAGACAAACCATAAGTGACTCTTAATCTCACAAAACAAACTGAGGGTTGCTGGGGGGAGGGGGGTTGGGAGAAGGGGGTGGGGTTATGGACATTGGGGAGGGTATGTGCTATGGTGAGTGCTGTGAAGTGTGTAAACCTGGCGATTCACAGACCTGTACCCCTGGGGCTAAAAATATATTATATGTTTATAAAAAATAAAATTAAAAAAAAAAACACCCAGTACTCATCACAACATGTGATGTGCCCATGCCCCAGTAACCCGATCCCCCCACCCATCTCCCCTCCAGTAAACCTCGGTTTGTTTCCCAGAGTCCAGAGTCTCTCATGGTTTGTCTCCCTCTCTGATTTCTTCCCATTCAGTTTTCCCTTCCTCCCCCTATGGTCCTCCATGCTATTTCTTATGTTCCACATATGAGTGAAACCATATGATAATTGTCTTTCTCTGTTTGACTTATTTCATTTAGCATAATAAACCTCCAGTTCCCACCATGTTGATGTAAATGTTAAGTATTCATCTTTTCTGATGGCTGAGTCATATTCCATTGCATATATGAACCACTCTATTCATCTGTGGAAGGACAGCTCAGCTCCTTCTACAGTTTGACTATTGTGGACATTGCCATTAAGAGCATTGGGGTGAAGGTGCCCCTTCTTTTCACTACCTCTGTATCTTTGGGGTAAATACCTAGTAGTGCAATTGCTATGTCTTAAAGTAGCTCTGTTTTTTGTTTGTTTGTTTGTTTGTTTTTACTTTCAGAATTCCTTTATTGTTAGGTGTGTTCCCTCTTACTTTGTTATTCTTTTTTTTTTTTAATTTAAAAAATCTTTTTATAAACATATACTGTATTTTTATCCCCAGGGGTACAGGTCTGTGAATTGCCAGGTTTACACACTTTACAGAACTCACCATAGCACATACCCTCCCAAATGTCTATAACCCCATTATTTTGTTATTCTTTATAATTTTGTCTTCAGTACAAGCTGTTGGAGCTTTTCCTTTTACAAAAATAATTTTTTGAACATTTTTAAACATAATGTATTATTAGCCCCAGGGGTACAGGTCTGTGAATCGCCAGGTTTACACACTTCACAGCACTCACCATAGCACATACCATCCCCAATGTCCATAACCCCACCACCTTCTCCCTACTCCTCTCCACCCAGCAACCCTCAGTTTGTTTTTTGAGATTAATAGTCTTTTATGGTTTGTCTCCCTCCCGATCCCATCTTGTTTTTTTTTTTTTAAGATTTTATTTATTTATTTGACAGACAGAGATCACAAGTAGGCAGAGAGGCAGGCAGAGAGAGAGGAGGAAGCAGGCTCCCCGCTGAGCGAAGAGCCCGATATGGGGCTCCATCCCAGGACCCTGGGATCATGACCTGAGCCGAAGGCAGAGGCTTTAACCCACTGAGCCACCCAGGCACCCCCCATCTTGTTTCATTTATTCTTTTCCTACCCCCCAAACCCCCCACATTGCATCTCCACTTCCTCATATTAGGGAGATCATATGATAGTTGTCTTTCTCCGATTGACTTATTTCCCTAAGCATAATACCCTCTAGTTCCATCCATGTCATCGCAAATGGCAAGATTTCATTTCTTTTGATGGCTGCATAGTATTCCATAGTATATATATACACACCACATCTTCTTTATGCATTCATCTGTTGATGGACTTCTAGGTTCTTTCCATAGTTTTGCTATTGTGGACATTGCTGCTATAAACACTCGGGTACATGTGCCCCTTCGGATCATTATGTTTGTGTCTTTAGGGTAAATACCCAGTAGTGCAATTGCTGGGTCATAGGGTATCTCTATTTTCAACTTTCTTAGGAACCTCCATGCTGTTTTCCAGAGTGGTTGCACCAGCTTGCATTCCTACCAACGGTGTAGGACGGTTCCCCTTTTTCCGCATCCTCGCCAGCATCTGTCATTCCCTGACTTGTTAATTTTAGTTATTCTGACTGGTGTGAGGTGGTATCTCATTGTGGTTTTGATTTGTATTTCCCTGTGTGATGTGTGCCGAGTGATGTGGAGCACTTTTTCATGTGTCTGTTGGCCATCTGGATGTCTTCTTTGCAGAAATGTCTGTTCATGTCCTCTGCCCATTTCTTGATTGGATTATTTGTTCTTTGGGTGTTGAGTTAGTAGCTCTGTTTTTAACTTTTTTTTTCCCTATCTATTTGTAACTTCTTGAGGAATCTCCATACTGTTTTCCAGAGTGGCTGCACCAACTTGCCTTCCCACCAAGACTGTGAGAGGTTTCCCCTTTCTCCACATCCTCGTCAACATTTGTTGTTTCCTGTCTTATGAATTTTAGCCATTCTGACTGCAGTTATACCCTTAATTTATTTTTGAATACTTGATCCAAATAGGCATTCTGTTAAATACCCTGAGTGTGATTCCCCCCAATGCCCTCTCATGGGGCTCTATCATCAGACGGCCTGCCCTCTGCGTGCTACAGCTGTAGCTACCCTGGGATTTCCTCACTGCCTCCATGTCTTGGAGCACATATCTTCCCTGTTCTTGGCCTCCTCTTTTGCTTTGCTAGGGAATATCCTCAATAGTTTCCCTTCAAAGTTCTATTAAAAATAATTTCTGAGGTTTGAAAGCCTAGACATGTTTTTATTCTGCTCTCAACATAATCGATAGATGGTTCAGGTAGAACATTCAAGGTTGAAATTATCTTTTTCCTAAACCTTTGCAATATAACTGGCATCCTTATAAGAAGAGGAAATTTTGTGGCGCCTGGGTGACTCAGTTGGCTAAGCCTCTGCCTTCGGTTCAGGTCATGATCTCAGGGTCCTGGATAGAGCCCCACATCAGGCTCCCTGCTCAGCGGGGAATTTGCTTCTCCCTCTGCCTGCCACTCTCCCTGCTTGTGCTCGCGCTCTCTCTTTTTCTTTCAAATAAATAAAATCTTAAAAAAAAAAAAAAAAGAGGACATTTGGACCCACAAGAGAGACACCAGGGATGTGCCCACAGAGGATGTACCCAGTGAAGCACAGCCAGAAGGTAGCCAACTGCAAGCCAAGGAGAGAGGCCTCTGAAGAAACCAAACCTGCTGACACCATGATCTTGGCCTTCTGGTTGTGAGAAAATACGTTTCGGTTGTTGAAGCCACCAGTCTGTGCTGCGTTGTTGTGAAGCCCCAGACAACTAACACACTGGTCAAGTTCAAGCAACAAGTACAGATATAAACAAACTTCAATTGGCCCCTTTTAATAATTGGGGAATTTATTAGCCACATAACTAATAGGTAGTAGACTGGCTTTGACCACTGCTGAATTTGGGGAGCCCCACGACATCACCAGATGTGGCTTCTTTCATCTCTCAGCTCCATGTCCTACCTTTCTGCCTTTATTCCCTGGATCTGGGTGGGGTTGGGTCATACACTTTAAGGTTCAATCCCATGGAAGAGAATCTCCACCTCCTTTCCTGTAGTTTCAGAAAAAGTCTCCTGGTTCTTTGCTGGCCCTTTGGAGTTATGTCTTCTGACCCAGTTGCTGAGACCAGTGTCACATACGCCTCTTTGGAGCTAGGAGTGTATGTGGGGGGTCATTCATCTCTGTCCAAACTGCATGAGTGAGAATGTGAAAGCGGTGATTATCTCAGTAGAGGGAGTGAATGTGGGGGAGATAAACAACAGCAAAAGCTTATATATGCTAGTTTCAGTTTTGATTTCTGACTTTAAATGCATTTGCAGGATATAAATCTAGGGATTTAAATAGTGGAATAATGGCGAGAAACTGGCAGGATTTGATTGAAGTAGTATTTAGTGAGCATTGACTGTGTCTCCGGAAGGTGAATGAGGATGAGGACAAAGCACATTTCTTAGCTTCAGTGACCGTGTGTGTGGTCAGTGATTGTTACAGAGTTTCCATTTGTGGCTGGGCGGGTCATCCTAGAGCACTTGTCCGTGACCTCTGTCTTTGTAGTGGGATGGAGAGTTATGGTTCCTCTTATTGGTCAGTACTCTGAGGCACCACGAGTACATTTCTCTGCAAAGAGAAATTTATTTCAGATGGTACCATATCTTCTTGATCCATTCATCTGTTGAAGGACATCTCAGCTCCTTCCACGTTTGGCTATTGTGGACATTGCTGTTATGAACATTGGGGGCAGGTGCCCTTTCACTACATCTGTATCTTTGGGTTAAATACCTAGTAGTGCAATTGCTGGGCTGTAGGGTAGCTCTATTTTTAATGTTTTGAGGAACCTCTATATTGTTTTCCAGAATGGCTGCACCGGAAAGGATGAACACCTACCATTTGTGTAGACATGGATGGAACTGGAGGGGATCATGCTAAGTGAAATAAGTCAAGCAGAGAAAGACAATTATCATATGGCTTCACTCATATGTGGAATGTAAGAAATAGTGCAGAGGACCAAAAAGGAAGTGAGGGAAAACTGAATGGGAGGAAATCAGAGACGGAGACAAACTCTGAGAGACTCTGGACTCTGGGAAACAAACTGAGTGTTACAGAAGGTTGGGCGGTGGGGGGATGGGGTAACAGGGTGATGGGTATTGATGAGGGCATGTGTGGTGATGAGTGCTGGGTGTTATACACAATTAATGAATCATTGAACAGTACATCAAACACTAATGATGTACTATGTGTTGGCTAACTGAACATAATAAAAAATAAAAATATTGAAAATAAAAAAATGTATTTCATAGAGCGTATCGTCACAAGTCCTCCTATCCTTAAAATTTTGCTCCACTCCAATACCCTCTATAGCTCAGTGCAGGTACTCATGTGCCTTTCTTTGACTGATGGCCTTCAGGCTGATGTTAGGGTAGAGAAAGTGGAATGGTTTCTTTTTGGGAAATCTCTTAAGACTTGAGAACTGAAAAGCCTTTACCACTCTCCTCAGAAAACTGATTTCTGGGCTTCGTTCCATGTTCTATTACTGACTCATTGGATAGCCTTTGATCAGCAATTCCAGAGCTCACTGCCTCAGTTCCCCATTTAAGAACAGGTCTGACCAGACCTGCTTCATTCTCTGATAGGTAAAGATATATAACTGGAATTTTGCTTTTTTCCTTTCCTAAATTTATGTCTTCCCATAAGCTGTCCTCATTGCCAACTGATGTCAGTTAAAAGGAAAGTGGTAATAATAATAAATAATAATGATAAACAACTAACAACACCAGCAATAATAGCTTAGCTTGATGGAGTGCTTTTTACATGTGAAGTCTCTGCTAAGTGATTATTTTTAGTACTCACAAAACTTTGTGGTGAGTGGTCTCACCACATCATCTCCATTTAACACAGAAGGAAACTGAGGTACAGAGAGGGTTCTCTGGAGCTATTGTTCTGAACAATATACCACTAGCTTCCTGAACAGCATGAAGGGAAAGGCTTAGGGACCAACACCCAGCTTCTGTCCTAGGGTTGCCCAAGTTCAGTGGCCGCCTGGGGAACTGAGAAAGAACCATGGCACTCACAGATACTGACACTCAGTCCACAGGGGAGGGAATTGAGGTGAAGAGATGGAGTGAGTAACTTGCTCAAGTCACCTAACATTACCTTTTTGCCAACACTGATTTCCAAATACCTTTTGAGCCCTATCAGAACTAACATATTGATTGTGAATTAACAAAATGTTTTGCTCCAGTAACACTGGTTTCCAGTGATAAAAAGAAAAGTTGCAAGCCACCTGCATGGCTCAGCTGGTTGAGCATCTGACTCTTGATTTTGACTCAGGTCATGATCTCAGGGTGGTGAGATCCAACCCCACATGGGGCTCCACACTCAGCACAGAATCTGCTTCTTCCTCTCCCACCAGTTGTGTGTCCGTGCTCTCTCCCTCTCTCTAAAATAAATAAATAAATAAATAAATAAATAAATAAATACAATACAATACAATACAATACAATACAATACAATACAATCTAAAAAGGAAAGAAAGTTTGTAAGTGCTTCCTTCCAGTATGGGTACTTTCCATTTCCAGGAATGAATCATACTCTTCACATCCGTATACTCCATTCAACTCAAGCAAACCTCTGGTATGCCTGCGGGCTTGTCATTGTCATCCCAGTGTTTGCTGTTGATCTCATTTGACACAGGAAATTTATCATTAACTCCTGTTTTCTCTGTAAGTCTCATATTGTTTTTCTGAACTTTGGGAATGACTTTCGAAGCTTTGGAAATATATGATTTACTTATTTTTGTCATGAGGAACACAATTTGAGCCTTGCCTCTGTAGGTTTTTTCTCTTCTCCAATGACTAGATTTACCTCTTCCTTTCTTTCTTTCTCTTTCCTTCTTTCTTTCTTTCTTCTGATTAACCTATTTCTTGAAAAACAAGCCCACTGGTCTTTGTTTTAACATGAAATAAGAGCATGTAATGGCTTTATGCTTGATACGTTTCCTAACAGACAGGGCACTGGGCATGGGAGATGAGTGGATTGCCCCACCAGATCAACTTTCCAGATCGAAATAGTATTTCACATGGGTAACTTCCGTTTTTAGCTACTGTGGAAAATCATCACTTTTAGTGATTCACTTTTCCTAGTAGAGACTCACAGTCTCTATGTAGATTCACTTCCTTTTTGCTCTTTTAAAAAATATATTATTCTTTTTTTAAAAAAAGATTTTATTTATTTACTTGACACCCAGAAAGTGAGAGAAAGAGTATGAGCAGTGGGAGCAGCAAGCAGAGAGAGAAGCAGACTCCCCTCTGAGCGGCAAACCCTAGCCCAGACTCAATCCTGCAACTCTAGGAACAGTCGCCTAACCTGCTGAGCCACCCAGGCATCCTGCTCTTTATATTTATGATTTTATTCTGCAATGTGATGTTGTTGTCATTATTTTAATCATGACTTTTATACTTCAATGAATCATATTTGAGGGCTCGATCCAATTTTCAAATTGGTAACAGAACATAAAGCCATCGTTAATGTAAATGTGCTAATTTAGCAAACACAAACAATAACATGCAGATGGTGTAAAATACTTCAGCTGAGACAAAATACTTCTTGTGGCTGCGTTCGCCATAGCAATATGTGTCCTCAACTTATCAAAGCTGTTCAAGTCAACATCACACCACTTTACACTTTTTTTAAAGAAAGATTTTATTTATTTACTCAAGAGAGAGGAGAGAAAGAGAGAGCACAAGCAGGGAGCAGCAGACAGAGGCAGAGGGAGAAGCAGATTCCCTGCTGGGCAGGGAGCCCAATGCAGGACTTGATTTCAGGACCCTGCGATCATGACCTGAGCCGAAAGGCAGACGCTTAACGACTGAGCCACCCAGGTGTCCCCACTTCATACTTTCTTTTTTTTTTTTTTTAAAGATTTTATTTATTTAATTGACAGAGATCACAAGTAGGCAGAGAGGCAGGCAGAGAGAGAGAGAGAGGAGGAAGCAGGCTCCCTGCTGAGCAGAGAGCCCGACATGGGGCTCGATCCCAGGACCCTGGGATCATGACCTGAGCCGAAGGCAGAGGCTTTAACCTACTGAGCCACCCAGGCACCCCCACTTCATACTTTCTACTTCTCTCTTTATTTCTTACCCTTCACATTTCTAGTTTTCCGCTTCATGCTTGACACTTTCTGCCTCAAGAATATGATGTTTTCCATCTTTATTACTCCATTCACCTACTGTCCCTACCCTCCATTGTTATTGTTGTCATGACTTTCAGTTGTACATATATTATAAACCTGTACAATGTGATTACTGTCATTTCAAATCATCAGTTGTCTTTCTGAGGAAATTTCAAGACAAGGCACGGTATTTGATATTTACCCGTGGTTTCTGATGTTCTTCTTTTTTTTTTTCCGTAGAATCAAGTTTCTATCTGGTAGTATTTCCCCCAACCTGAGGAGTAACCTGTAGCATTCTTTATAGTGTGCGTCAACTGGAACATGGGAAATTCTCTCAGCTACCCTTTATCTAAAATGTCTTTGTTTTATCCTTATTTTTAAAAAAGATTTATTTATTTGAGAGAGAGAGTGTGTACATGAGCAGGGGGAGGGACAGAGGGAGAAACAGACTCCCCACTGAGCAGGGAGCCCAAAGTGGGGCTCCATCCCAGGACCCTGGGATCATGACCTGAGCCAGAGGCAGACACTTAACCAACGGAGCCACCCAGGTGGCCCTTATCCTCAGTTTTGAAGGCGATTTTCACTGAGTGTATATCAGAAGTTGGGAAGGTTTTTGCACTGAAGTTTACACAGAACTTTTCTTCTAAGGCTATATTAGCTCAGTAATACTATCCTGCCATTAAAAATGACAAAAAGTCCCAACAGCAAGAACCCATAAGTTGGAGAGAGCACTAAGGCCCTCTAGTCAAGATGGCTTTGACCTAGGGAAAGGCTAAGTAATCTTTCAGATAGAATGCTCACAGCTCTGCCTGTACAAATGTCTGCTTTAAAGCCAAGGGGACTTTATTGTAATATGCTTTGGGGAAAGGAAGGCTTTGATGAAGGTGTGTCCCTTCTACACATGACATGAAAGGTGACATGCCAGATGTGGTCTCACACCACATAAAACAAGTCTGTAGGAAGAAGGATCAATACATGAAAACCCTGTTCTCTTGTCTCTGTGCCTCTTTCCTGAGGGCTGAGAGCCCTGGTGGCAGGTGTTGCTGGGGAACAGGGGAGAGCAGGCGTGCGTCTGCTCCGTCTGTTCCACGGAGCTGGCGGTCTGGCCCGGGGCGCAAGGCATGGGCACCCTAGTCAGGCTTTGGAAGAGCGGCAGCTACGACAGGACTTAAAGGCCCAAGGAATAAGGGAAGGGAGGAGAAATGGGCAGGGCTGATGTTGCTGTGGGAAATATTTCTGGAAGAGCTGGATTTTTGAGACCCACCTTGAAGGGTGGATGGAAGCCGTAGGTGGGAGAAGCGGCGAGATTTGAGGGGAGGAGTGCTGGGAGAGGAACAAAAGCACGACAACGTGAAAATGGGCTTGGTACAACATGTGTCTGGCCAGAGCAGAGGCGGCACTGCAGGGAGTGGATAAGAGACTGCAGTCCTACAGGCTGTGGGGCAGCGTGGGCTGGGTGGGGCCAGGATGTGGCTGGAGAGTTGGGACGATGAACTAGAGGTTATAATCTGATCTGATCCCGGAGGCACTCTGTGACAGAGTTTGAGAAGGGGCTTTCCTGGCACAGACAGACGATAGAGCAGAACTCAGAGCCACTGCGGGCGGGGGTGGGAGTCGGAGCCCAAGGAGGAAACTGGAATCCTTTCAGAACAGTGCTGTCCAGTAGAAAAAGAAGGCAGGCCACGTGCAGAATTGTAAATTTCCTATTGTCGCATTGAAAGGGTAGAAAAGAAAAGGTGAAGTTAGTACAAATAATAAGCTTATGCTGAGAGACTGAAAATAGGACATTTCAATATATAAACAACATACAAATTATCAATAAACCACGTAACAGCTTTCTCCTCCTGAGTTTTTGCACTTCAGTGTGCATTTACACTTAGAGTGCATCTCAATTTAGCTGGGAAATTTTCATGGGAAATTGTTGATCTGTACTTATATGTTTTTAAAAGTTCCAGCTGAAAAGTTGATTTGCATACTCAAATATTCCAAACATACTTAAATGCTTCCCAATGACTGAATTGATTATCATTTATTAAATTAAAAGTTGAAAGGAGGAGTGCCTGGGTGGCTCAGTAGGTTAAGCGTTGGCCTCTGACTCAGGTCATGATCTCAAGGTCCTGGGATCGAGCCCTGCTTCAGGCTCCCTGCTTAGTGGGGAGTCTGCTTCTCCCTTCCTTCCCTGTCCTCATGCTATCTCTGTCTGTCTGTCTCTCTCAAATAATAGAAAAATAAAATCTTTTTTTTTAAAGATTTTATTTATTTATTTGAGAGAGAGACAGTGAGAGAGAGCGTGAGTGAGGAGAAGGTCAGAAGGAGAAGCAGACTCCCCACGGAGCTGGGAGCCTGATGTGGGACTCGATCCCGGGACTCCGGGATCATGACCTGAGCCGAAGGCAGTCGTCCAACCAACTGAGCCACCCAGGCGTCCCGAAAAATAAAATCTTTTTTTTTTTTTAAAGATTTTATTTATTTATTTGACAGAGAGAGATCACAAGTAGACAGAGAGGCAGGCAGAGAGAGAGAGAGAGAGAGGGAAGCAGGCTCCCTGCTGAGCAGAGAGCCCGATGCGGGACTCGATCCCAGGACCCTGAGATCATGACCTGAGCGGAAGGCAGCGGCTTAACCCACTGAGCCACCCAGGCGCCCACCGAAAAATAAAATCTTAAATAAACAAACAGGAGCTTGAGTGAGAGTTCCCTTGGAATTGTGTTTACCTTGTTGCACTAAAGAGCAGAGGGGGTAAGTCAATTTATTTGTTCCAGGTGAGGATAAAGATGATTGTCTTTTGTCTGCAAATATTCCATCATCAGTTCCCTGAAGAGAGGGACACAAAATTCTGCTCGCTTTTCTTTTTTATCCTCCCCCAGCTCAGGGCCTGATGAATGGTAAGCGCCTGTTAAATATTGACTGACCTAAGGGAAACCACCCGACTTAAGTCTTGAATTCTTTTCATCCTTCTCAGGATACAAGCTTTGTTCATATTCGTCTGAATTTATAGTTCCCTGGGCACCTTCTGGTCATTATCAGCCTCGCAGAGAAGGGACAGAGAAGCAGGTTCCTGCCTGCCTCTCAGGGGCTCAGAGTTAGAGAACATTGAGCAGAGATGTGGAGAAGCGGGCTTGGCAGAACTTGATCTGAGAATTCTCTCCTTTTTTCTTCGTTTCTAATCCTTCCTTCCTTCCTATGCCCGTTTTTTTTTTCTTCCTTTCTATAAGGATTAATTTCTGAAGTGAAAGCAAAAAGTGGGTCCACAGTATTAGAAAAGTCTGGAGACGTCTGATCTCACGCTAGAATTTCTGCAGAGGGCCTGGGTCACTGTTCTGTGAGAAGGCGGCTCTCAGGGGAGACAAGAGTGAGTGCTGGCCTGGATGCCACCTGCAAGGCCATTCCCATCACTCTTGGGCCCAAGTCAATCACTGGGCTCCCTGGAGCCTCACTAATCGGTTTCTGCGCAGCCTTCATGTGGGAGAGCCATTTTTTTTTTTTTTACAACTTTTAAAAAGATTTATTTATTTATCTATAGTACATCATTAGTTTTTGATGTAGTGTTCAATGATTCATCAGTTGTGTATAACACCCAGCACTCATCACAACACATGCCCTCCTTAATACCCATCACCCGGTTACCCCATCCCCCCAACCCCCTCCCCTCTGAAACCCTCAGTTTGTTTGCCACAATTAAGAATGTCTCATGGTTTGTCTCCCTCTGATTTCTTCCCATTCAGTTTTCCCTCCCTTCCCCTCTGGTCCTCCATGCTGTCCTTTATGTTCCACATATGAATGAAACCACATGATAATTGTCTTTCTCTGCTTGACTTATTTCACTTAGCACAATCCCCTCCAGTTCCATCCATGTTGGTGTGAATGGTAGGTATTCACTCTTTCTGATGGCTGAGTACTATTCCATTGTGTAAATGGACCACATCTTCTTTATCCATTGTCTTTTGAAGGACATCTTGGCTCCTTACAGAGTTTGGCTGTTGTGGACATTGTTGCTGTGAACACTGGCGTGCAGGTGCCCCTTCTTTTCACTACATCTGTATCTTTGGGTAATACCTAGTAGTGCAATTGCTAGGTCATAGGGTAGCTCTATTTTTAACTCTTGAGGAACCTCCATACTGTTTTCCAAAGTGGCTGTACCAGCTTGCATTCTCACCAACAGTGTAAGATCGTTCCCCTCTCTCTGCATCCTCGCCAACATTTGTTGTTTCCTGTCTTGTTAATTTTGCCATTCCGGCTTGTGTAAGGTCTTTTTAATTTTTTAAAAATATTTTATTTATTTGAGGGGCACACAAGCAGGGGAAGGGGCAGAGGGAGAGGGAGTTTGGGACTCAGTCCTAGGACCCTGAGATCATGACCTGAGCAGAAGAAAAATGCTTAACCAACTGTTAACCAACTGAGCCACCCCGGCATCCCCCCTAAAGATCTTTTTTAAAGTACAGTTTTGGATTTACGAAATAATTGAACAGATAGTACCTAGAGTTCCATATATCCACCTCCCCCGCCACCATAACCCCCACCCAACACATAGTTTCCCCTATTCACACCTTGCATTAGTGTGGCAAATTTGTTAAAATGCATAAACCAATATTAAGACATTATTATTCACTAAAGTCCATAGTTCATAGACCCCATAGGGTTCTCTTGCTCTTGGACATACTGCAGGCCTTGACAAATACATAATGACACATAGCCACCATCATAGTATCATATAGAATTGTTTCACTGCCCTCAACATTCCCTGTGTTTCACTTATTTAAGAAATCAAAAAGACAATAATGTTTCATGACATATGAAAATTATGTGAAACTCAGATGGCAAGGTTTGTAAATTAAGTTTTTTTTTTTTTTTTTTTTTTTACAAACTTCACATTTGCTTACATGTTATCTGGGGGTGCTTTTGCTCGATAGCAGAGTTGAATAGTTGCCTTGGGAACACCCGGCCTGAGAAGCTGAAAATATTTACTTTCTGGCTCTTTACAAGAAAAGCTGACCACTAATCTAGATGATAGTTCTGGAAAGCTGAATCATCACCTCTCAGCACATCAGGAGGGGACGTGAACCTAGGAGGTTTCTTCTCTACCCTGACTGATTTCATATACAAAATGTCCCCTCTGGAATGTTAGCAATTATTTCCATAGTCAACTTCTTCCCTGGAATCCCTTCAGCCATTTTGTTATGGGTCTTTATCACTTACGTCTTGATTTTTCTTTTTTCTTTAGATTTTATTATTTATCTGAGCGAGAGAGGAAGAGTATGAGAGGGGAGAGAGTCAGAGGGAGAAGCAGACTCCCCACTGAGCAGGGAGTCCGATGTGGGACTCGATCCTGGGACTCCAGGATCATGACCTGAGCTGAAGACAATTGCTTAATCAACTGAGCCACCCAGGCGTCCTTGTTTTTTCTTTTTTAACATGAATCTCTGACAAGAAGTGTGCAGCTGATATGTTCATAAGGCATAAAATTGTGGATCAAAGAACTTAGTCATTTGTTCATATCCTGTTCTCTGTCTCCAACAAGCATTCACTTAGTATTTGCTTTCTGTTGTGTGCAGTCCTGGTTAGCAAAGATTAAAAAAAGCAGTCCCAGTCCTTGGGAAGGTCAGAAAGAAGTGCAGATAACAGATAAAATGCCAACTACAACACAGTGTGGTAAGTACTATAAAATAGGCTTCAGACACCAATAATAGAATCACAGGCCCAAGAATCCAAGAACCGTCAATTATTTATTTAACAAATGTTTACTTGGTGCCTATTAAATACTACATACTGTGCTAAGTGTTGAGACTACTACGGTGGGCAAGACAGATCTTTGAGAGCTCTTAGTCTACCTTATATTTATCATAAATATAGGAGAGATTTTTGAGGCCATATGATGTAATCCTCTTATCTGATGAAACAATCCTTGCTCCAGCTGTCTTGGCAACTGTCACTGACATTGATGTGGTCTACTCCAGTGAGAGGAAACTCATGGATTAATTTGTCTGAGGTTGGACAATGATACCTCTTGGTTACTATGTTTTATTTAATTGAAACTGGGCCTCTCAGTAGAAATTATACATTTCAGAGCTGAAAAGTGCTTGCAGAGAAAATCTATTCTTTTATATATTATTTTATTTTTTCATCATGATAACTGTACTCTTCAATCCCCATGATCTAGTTCACCCATCCCTCATCCACCTTCCCTCTGGTAGCTGTCAGTTCTCTATAGTTAAGAGTCTGTTTCTTGGTTTGTCTCTCTCTCTCTCTCTCTTTCATTTTTGCCCCTTTGTTCACTCGTTTTGTTTCTTCAATTCCAGATATGAGTGAAATCATATGGTATTTGTCTTATTTTGCTTAGCATTACACTCTCTAGTTCCATCTATGTGGTTACAAATGGAAAGATTTCATTCTTTTTATGCCTGAATGATACTTCATTGAATGATATTCATTCAATATACTTCACATATATAAAATATGTGTGTGTGTGTGTGTGTGGTGTGTGTGTGTATGCGCTCCATCTTTACCCACTCATCTATCAATGGACACTTGCTTTGTTTCCATATCTTGGCTATTGTAAATAATACTTCTATAGACATTGGGGTGCATGTATTCCTTTGAATTACTGTTTTTTGTATTCCTTGGGTAAATATCTAGTAGTGTGATTACTAGATCATAGAGTAGTTCCATTTTTAACTTTTTTTTTTTTTAAAATATTTTATTTATTTATTTGTCATAGAGAGAGAAGCGAGAGCGAGCACAGGCAGACAGAGTGGCAGGCAGAGGCAGAGGGAGAAGCAGGCTCGCCGCCAAGCAAGGAGCCGGATGTGGGACTCGATCCCAGGACGCCGGGATCATGACCTGAGCCGAAGGCAGCCGCTTAACCAACTGAGCCACCCAGGCGTCCCCATTTTTAACTTTTTGAGGAACCTCCATACTGCTTTCCACACCAGCTACAAGTTTGCATTACCACCAACACTGCAGGAGGGTTCCTTTTTCTCTGCATCCTTGCCAACACTTGTTCTTCCTTGTGTTTTTTATTTTAACCATTTTGACAGATGTGAGATGACACCTCATTGTAGTTTTGACTTGCATTTCCCCAATGCTGAGTGATGTTGAGCATCTTTTCATGTGTCTGTTGGCCATCTGGTTGTCTTATTTGGAGAAATGTCTGTTCATGTCTTCTGCCCATTTTTAATTGGATTATTTGGGTACAACTCTAAGTCTTTCAAGAGAGGGAATTTAATATAAGGAACTGGTTATAGAAAAGATGAAAGAGCTTAGAAGCCCAGCATGAGAAGGTGAGACAATCCTATGATTAGTAACAGCTGAATGCTGCTCCATCCCTAGGTCTGGCTAGACAACAGAGCAAGGAAGCCTTGTCAAAGTGCGATGCTGAAACTGTGGTTGGAGTTAGAAATGTGGTGGGAACAGCCAGTTAGAGGTGGAACCACAAGGTGAGAGGTCACAGAAGCTGGGGCTCAGAGGTGATGGCCACTGCTAGAAGTGCCACCCAAGGCAGATTGGGAAGGACAGAATTGTCTTGGTTTCTGCTCTCCTCTGCCAAAGCATTTCTCTGGCCTCACCTCCCAGAAGCCGGTAGCCAAGAGTGTTTGTGAAATGCAGAAAATGGGTCCAAGAGTGAACAATGGTTTTGTTACCATTCTTAATACATGTGGCTGCTTCCAAATGGTCCCTGTGGAGTTATCCGGCCTCAGTGCTGCCACAAAGATAGTTCAGCCTTTGCTGGACTCTTTGCTTAATGTACCTTCCCTGCCCTTGTCCAGTTACCCTCCTGAGCCAAGAAAGACAAGGCTGGGGAATGCCCTCACAATGGAAAGTCTCCAGAGTACCAGCTAGAATCACGAGTGGCCAAAGAAGGTATAAAGAAATCTTTAGCCAGACCTTTACGACTAAGTCCATTAGCTCAACAAGCTATTCAAGCATTGGTTAACCTACCAGTAGGGTTGGAATGAATAAAGACACCTGTCTGGTTGTAGGAAAGCAATGAGATAATTTGTATAGAGTCAGACACTCAGTACACCATAACTATTATTATTTGCTCATTTACACACACTTAGTGCCTCTTGTGTGCCAACGTCTCTTCTAGGGTAGATGCCATGAATAGAGAGATGACCAAAAGACATTTTAGTGAAGTTTAATACTTTTTTTTTTCACTTAAAAAGGATTTAGATTGACTCTTCTCATCTTGCCTTGTTCACAGTTTAGTTGACAGAACCTTCTCGACACATTGTCCAAGGAGATGCCTACTCCTGGAGGGTAGGGATGTGTGTATATGGGTATGTTCTGAACCAACCAGTCCAACCACAGCATGCCCCTTCAGGTCCCAGAAATTGGTACCTGGAAGTAGCCACGGGCAGACAGGTGATAGCCGAACATTCCTTCATATACTCGACAAGCGAGGCTGAGAGCTTGCTCCCTTCCACACTGGTGTGGCTCAAGGAGTGGGTCCCAACAATCAGAATCAAAAGCAACCTCTGGCAGTTGGTTAAAAATGCAGAATTTCAGGCTCCAGCTTAGCTTTAGTGAATCAGAACCTACAATTTAACAAGATCCCCCAGGTGATTGGAATGCACATTAAAGTTTGGGAGGCACGAGTGTAATTCATAAAGTTAATACTTTGCTCAAGCTGGTATCCCAGGCTTCTCTGTGGGACTTCTGAATGTGAGACATGCTATGCTGTTTCTGGGCTTGGGGGAATCTTTCCAAGTTCCCATAGAGTGAGCTCATCCTGTTTTACCTCTTAGACAAGCTAAGAAATTGGATAACTGCTACATGTTCCTGGTATTTCTCACAACACAAAGAGAAAGAAGGAAAAGAAAAAAAAAAGAAAAGAAAGAGAAGGAAGGAAGAAGAGAGAGAAGGGGGGGTAAGAAAGAAAGAAGTAGAAAAAAAGCAGGGGAAGGAGGAAGAGGAGGAGGAGGAAGAAGAGGAGGAGGAAGAGGATGAGGAGAAGGGAAGGAGGGAGGAAGGGAGACAGGAAGGGAGAAGGGCCAAGTTTACTTAGGTACAGTAGGCTCTAAGCCAGAAATGCCTAGGCTGTCCAGGGCTGGAACTCACTGCTCAGCTCTGAGACCAATCCTTCCTCTAAAGCTAATGTGGGCCCAGGACCCTATGCATAAGCAACTTAAAACGACCTCTCTCTTGCCATGAGATTTGGGCAGTGGGCAATGGGCCAACTTTTAACAATCTCTGAAACAGTCAAACTCTGATTTTAATCCCTGGTCACCTTCCCTGCCTGCATGGAAATTACTATTTATTCTTAAACCTGAGATTAAATGCCAACTCTTCCATGATTCCCTGAATCTGAAACTTACGCCAGGCCTTCAATACCCTTTTAGAACTGACCTTCCAGGGCATGAAGCAATGATAACTCTTCCATTACCAGCCTCCTCTGTGCCCTCTTATAATCCAGGCAGGCCTCACACCCTGCCCCTCTTCCCAAGGAGTAAGGCACCATGCTTCGGTGCTGTGGGCAGAGGATAGAATGGTTCAGGTGTTTTAACAGAGGCCTTCTAGAGTCCTTAATGAAGTCCATCCAGTGAGCACTTGGAGGAAGGCTTCTCTCCATATAGGGAAAAGCAGTAAGAAGAGAAGCAGAGAACTTCTTGTGTATGCTCCTGGGAAGCCACATTCTCTGCCTGCATGTCAGGCTTTGTTAACATGCAAAATGAATTTGGCAAAGATGAGTTCTTTCTTAGGCTGGGTCTTCCCCAGCAGCACAGGGCAACAATATATTTATCCTACAGCTATGTGCACAAAGGGTGAGGAGATCCCGAAAAACTGTAGCTCTCAACCTAGAGATTGGCTGGGGTTGAGGCAGCTCTCTCTCTGTCTGTGTGTGTGTGTTGGAGGGTTTCTTGTGCACACAGGTGGGTGTGTATTGCAAATCTTATAGGCTAGATGGATAGGCAAACGGGCTATATCTCTTGAGAGAGATTCCCTGGTGTTTCTAAATCATTTACCCATTGATAACCACCTTAAATGAGTTTCATTCATTCATTGATTTGTTCACTCATATAGCAAACATATTATGATGTACACATACAGAGGTTAGTAAAATAGCCCCCACCTTCTAAGTGGTTACAGCCCTGCTTGCTTGGATCTCACCGTTTATGAATGAATCCATTCCTTGCCTATCCTGCCTCCATCCCAGTTCTACCCTGGGAAGACTCCACAGCTCCTCTCTCTCTCTCTCTCTCTTTTAAATTAGGAGACTTTATTTTATTTTTGGCAGTTTCAGGTTTAACAGAAAATTGGGCACAAAGTATAGAGAGTTTGCCTCACTCCCCCCCTCATTTCTCTTATTAGTAACACTTTAAATTAATGGGGTACATTTGTTACAGGGATGAGCCAATATGGATACATTGTTTCCTAAAACCCAGTTTGCATTAGGGTTCTTGGTGTACATTCTATGGGTTTGGACAAGTGTATAATGGCACATATGCTGATTATAGTATCATACAGAATAGTTGCACTGCCCTAAAAATGCCATCTGCAGCCCCTTTTGTTCTTTCCTATTCTCAGGTCTGCCCCACGCCTCCCAAGAAAAAGCTAAGATTACACTCACTTGGACTGATATCAAGGTGCAGCATATCTTCAAGTTGCCTTGCCCCACCCACCCACCGGGATTTCAGCTGATTGACCAACCAGACACCTCTGATTCTTCACCAATCTTGACAGGAAATTCACCCTGCCTACCAAGTAGAAAGATCCAAAAGGAGATGAGAGGAGGCTGGGTCTTTAGGCACAGAAAGTTACAGAGAATCCAGTAGGCTAACAAGGCAATTTAATACCAACCCCCCGCCCCGCCCCACTGAGCAGCCTCGGGATATTTCCCAGAAATGCCAGGATTTTAGAAATGGCTTTTCTTTAATCTTGATGACTCACTTCTCCTGAGCCAGCCCCAGTCCTTTAATGGTGCATTTTGCAGATGTAATTTTAGTGGTGCTACAACGTGTCTAATGAAGTGATAATTTATGGATGCACCTGTATACGAGGCAGCAGAGGGGGCCAGTTTAAGCCAGTGCAGAAGGGAAGCCAAGGAATCAACCCAGCTGAGAAGTTGCACATTTCTCAGGTCCTACTGGTGGCTCCACGTTGGCTGCTGGGAAACCTGTGGTTGGGAAGGACCCCGACAGTCTATTTTATATTTTATCTTTAAAATCATTATTCCAGGAAGGCTGCAGGGCAGACGGTAGTCATTCCAGTTTGCCAGATAATATCTGAATCTGCTGGCAACAGGTTTGGCTGGGTTGGGAGCTGTGAAGTTCCTCCTTAGGACATTGATCTGTGGAAGACAATAAGAAAGTGAGATTCCTCATGGTCTGTAGGGCCACCCCAGGTGACAGCCCAGGAGGCCAGGTCTGTCCCCAGTAGTCCTTCAAGGGCTCCTGATGCTGCTTCTCCCCTATCCCAGGATCCTGTCTGGGGACACCTGCCACCTGCTGTCCAGCATCTACTCCCTCCGTCATGGAACTCTCCATAACCCACTGTCACTTTCTCCTTACTTGTCCTTGACCCCACTGAACCCTACACTCATTTCCTCACTGAGGTGTGGATAGACCATAGAACAATGTCAGCAAAGTATACGGGTTAAGTGGTAGAAATGAATGAACTGATTGGTCGTGGTGGCTCTTTTATCTCCATGAAAGGCTTCTCTGTGCTATAAAACAAAAACCTCAGTGCTATTTGAAATTCTGTCTGCTTAGCATGTGCTCATTCCATTTGGTCACCAAGTCCTATCAGTGTTACTCCCTAAAACATCTCTGGAATCTTCTTGGTTTCTACCTAAGTTAAGACTCTGAGTGTCTCCTGGCAGGTTTGGCAGAGAAAACGCAGAATGCCTAGCTGCATTCAAATGTTAGAAAAACAGTACAATTTTATGTTATTAAATATAAATATGTCCTAAAAATTGCATGTGACATTCTCATGCTAAAAAATTCATTGTTCACATCAATTTCAAATGTAATTTGGTGGTCCTGTACTAAACATTTTTTTCTGTTGAGATGAAATATATATTAAATTTACCCTTTTAGCAATGTCAAGTATACAATTCAATGACATGAAGCACATTCGCAATATTGTGCAACCAACACAACTGTGTTTCCAGAACTTTTTCATCATCCCAAATAGAAACTGTACCCATTGTAGAAGAACTCCCCACTCCCTCCCACATGTACCGGAACATCTACAATATTTTCTGTTTCTATGAATCTGTCTATTCTTTTTTTTTTTTTTTAGTATTTTATTTATTTGACAGACAGAGATCACAAGTAGGCAGAGAGGCAAGCAGAGAGAGAGGAGGAAGCAGGCTCCTTGCTGAGCAGAGGTTTCAAGGTTCACCCATGTTGTAACATGTATCAAAACTCCATTCGACATTGATATACCACATTTTGTTTATCCATTCATCTGTTGATGGACATTTGGGATGTTTTACCTTTTGTCCACTGCTATGGACATTGGGGTATAACTCTCTGTTGAAGTCCCCACTTTTATTTTTGTTGGAATTCACTAGAAGTGGAATTGGCAGATCATAGGGTAATTCTATGTTTAACCTTTTGGTGGACCATTAAACTCTTTCCACAACAGCCATCTCATTTTGTCTTCCCACCAGCAGTACACAAGGATTTCAATTTCTCCTCATCTTTGCCAACACGTCTTATTTTCCCTGCTTAAAACGATTATGTTTAGAATAGCCATGAGTGTGAAGAATTATTTCATTGTGTTTTTCCCATTTCATTTTATTATTATTGTTTGAGATCTACTCTTTTAACATCTGACAAGTGCAAAAGACAGTATTGTTAGCAACGGGGGCCATGTGGTACAGGGGACCTCTAGAGTATTCATCTTGCATAACTGAAACTTGCTAGCCATTAAAGAACATCTCCCCATTTCCCCTTCCCAGCCCCTATCAACCACCATTCTGCTAGGGCAAATATTTTCTTCCGTTCCACTGTTTCCCTCCATACTTCATTGTCATTTTGATTTGCATTTCCCAAATAGCTAGAGATGATGGAGCAGTTTTTTACGTGCTTATTGGCCATTTATATGTCTTGTGGAAAACTATCTACATAAGTCCTTTGTCCATTTTTGAATTGTTTTTTTTTTTTTTTTTGTTATTGTTGTTGAGTTGTAGGAGTTCTTTGTATAATCTGGAAATTCATCCCTGGTACAGTATATCAGATATATGATGGGTCAATATCTTCTCCCACATTATGAATTGCCTTTTCAAGCATCCTGTATTCTTATTTGCTAAATCTGGCAAATCTATGTGTGCAAGAGTCCATCTGCACTGGTGTTTTTCAGCTGGGGGAGTTTGCCCCATGGGGATATTTGGAAGTGTCTGGAGACATTTTTGGAAGTGATGACCAGGGAAGAGTGCTGCTAGCATCTAGGGATAGGGACCAGGGATGCTGCTAAATGTTTTATGAAGCACAAACAATCCCAGTAACAAAACACTATCCAATCCAAGAAGTCATGGTGCCAAGTTGAGAAACTCCATATCTGCTGCTTATCAGTTCATCACCATCTGCGATCTTTGGAGCGACAGTGCCCAGGATGACACGGCTCTTGCAGTGTTCCTGGGGTCCTCTGAGACTTTGTTCTACTGCTATTGGTAGAGGGGGAGAGACACTGTGACAGTAGGAGGAACCAGATCACAGTGAGGCATGTCTAGAAAAATACCTCGCTCACTTTTTCCATGGAGGTTGATGGCCATGAACTTACTTTGGCAGCTCTCAAGGACCAGAGCAAGTTTTATTTCTGATAAGCATCCCAGACAAAAGAAATACAGTAACCCTCACTTAATACATGGGAGATACATTCTAAGACCCCCAGTGGATGCCTGAAATCACAAATAGTACCTCACCCTACATATACTGTTTTTTTCATATATACACATACCTACAACACAGTTTAATTTATAAATTAGGTATAGAAAGATATCAACCACAGCTTAGAGTAAAACATAACAATTATAACAATATGCAGTAGTAAAAGTTTTGTGAATGTGGTCTCTCTCTCTCAATATTACACTGTACTCACCTTTCTTCTTGTGATGATGTGAGATGAGAACATGATGATGATGTGAGATGAAGCGAGGTGAATGGCATAGGTACTGTGACCTAGTGTTACATTATTATTGACCTTTGGACTATCTATCATCTGATCATCTGCTTCTGGACCATGTATGACTGTGGGTAACTGTAACCATGTATTAGAGAGGAAGCTGTATTTATTGAGCACCTATTATAGGCACTTTCATAAACAACTAATTTAATTCTCACAATGACCTTGGCAAGTCGGTATCTTTTCCCTTTTATATATGAATAAATTAAGTTTTAGGAAGGTTGTAACTTTATGTACTTCTTAGATTGGGCTGCCTTCCCCCCGCTTTGTACTCCCACATGTAACTTATAGATGGAAGAATAGTAGAAACATAATATTTGTCAGGTAGATGAAAGTTATATGGAAGAACTTGGATTTGCCTTTCTAGTCTAAATGTAGGCTTTTTAAGAGACAGGATCATTTGCTGTAATTTTTAAATAGTACCTTGAGTACTTAGTAGTTTATTGCTAAGGACATAATGAAGGTTCTCTAAGTACTCAGTTCTTTGAACTAAAGTGAACTGAGTTCTGTTTTTTTTGGAGCAAATTCATGTCTCTGGAACCCGATTGTTTGCCTTGTATGGGGCTTCCATAGATTCCCAGAGTCTCAGAGCTGACAGATAACTTGGAAGTTATCTACTACGACATCCCACCCGGTGTCAGGAGATCCTCTTTAGCAGTGGTTCTCAAGGTGTGGCCCCCAGATTAGCAACACAGCAGCCCCTGGGAATTAATTAGGAAAGCAAATTGTCTGGCTCTCACCTAGACCTACTGATTCAGGAGCTCTGGCAGAGAGCTGAGCGATCTGTGGCTTAACAAGCTTCCCAGGTTTCTGATGCAGAGAAAGTTTGAGAACTTCTCTATTGCAATCTTGGCGGTATGATCTCTTTCTTAGACCTGCCCACTAATGAGTTTCACCGTATTATCAGATTGTCACTCGATTTTCATATCATTTTAATTGTTAGAAAGTTTCTTCTTATTTTGAGCCAAAATCTGCAGAGATTCCTACACCTTCCCTTCTGCCTTCTGGAGCTAAACAGAATGAAGTTGAAGAGATTAAATGTTTCTCTATACAGATAAAGATAGGCATTATTTATGAAATACAAATCCAGTATTAGGGCAATGGGGGTAGGGTGGACAGGGACGGCCTGGGTTGCAACTCATCGTGGGTGATTTGGAATGTGGCCCAATCCCCTAAGGACTGCCTAGGACCAGATCAAGGCTCCAACATCACAGCAGGCATTAAATTACTGGCTTCACAGTCTTTTATATCTTCTCTTCCACTTGATTTTGGTGTCTCTAACAAAGCAGTACAGGGGGAGTTCTCAGGGGGATTTCCCCATCACCTGCCACAAACACGAAGCAACCAACACTTGACCTTACATAAAAGGGAGCCTCGACTTCTAGCAGAGAAACTTGTCTTAACACTCTTTGCCTGTCTTTCGCAGACTCTTGTATTCTAAATGGTGCAAAGAACCTTAAGGATCATCTAGTACATCTCATACATATGAAAACAGAGGCCTGGATTACCAAACTGACCCTTGATCCTGGGATATCTGGTTCTGATCAGTTTTATTTTCATGCTATCACTTACTATCAAGACTTTCAAGACATATCTCTAAAGGCAAGGGAAACAAAAGCAAAAATGAACTTTTGGGACTTCATCACGATAAAAAGCTCCTGCACAGGAAAGGAAATAGTCAACAAAACTAAGAGGCAACCCATGGAAAGGGAGAAGATATTTGCAAATAACATAATAGATAAAGGGCTGGTATCCAAGATCTATAAAGAAGTTCTTAAACTGAACACCTAAAAAACAAATAATCCAGGGGCGCCTGCGTGGCTCAGTGGGTTGGGCCACTGCCTTCGGCTCGGGTCATGATCTCGGGGTCCTGGAATTGAGTCCCGCATCGGGCTCTCTGCTCAGCAGGGAGCCTGCTTCCCTTCCTCTCTCTCTGCCTGCCTCTCTGCCTACTTGTGATCTCTGTCCGTCAAATAAATAAATAAAATCTTTAGAAAAAAAAAAACAACAAATAATCCAGTCAAAAAATGGGCAGAAGACACGAACAGACACTTCTCCAAAGAACATACAAATGGCTAAGAAACACATGAAAAAATGTTCAACATCACTAGCCATCAGGGAAATTCAAATCAAAACCAGAGTGAGATACCACCTCACACCAGTTAGAATTGCAAAAATTAACAAGACAGGAAACAACAATTGTTGGCAAGGATTTGGAGAAAGGGGAGCCCTCTTATACTGTTGGTAGGAATACAAGATGGTACAGCCACTTTGGAAAACAGTATGGAGGTTCCTCAAAAAGTTAAAAATAGAGCTACCCTATGACCCTGCAATTGCATTACTAGGTATTTACCCCAAAGATACAGATGTAGTGAAAAGAAGGGGCACATGCACCCCAATGTTCATAGCACCAATGTCCACAATAGCCAAACTGTGGAAGGAGCTAAGATGCCCTTCAACAGAAGAATGGGTAAAGAAGATGTGGATACTACTCAGTCACTAAAAAAGATGAATACCCACCATTTGCATCAACATGGATGGAACTGGAGGGGATTATGATAAGTGAAGTAAGTCAAACAGAGAAAGACAATTATATAGTTTCACTCATAAGTGGAACATAAGGAATAGCATGGAAGACCATAGGGGAAAACTGAAGAGGGGAATAAAAAACCATGAGAGACTTTTTTTTTTTTTTGTTCACCTAAATTTCTTTTTTTTAAATTTTTTTATTGTTATGTTAGTCACCATACAGTACGTCATTAGTTTGTTTTTTTTTTAAAGATTTTATTTATTTATTTGACAGAGAGAGATCACAAGTAGACGGAGAGGCAGGCAGAGAGAGAGAGAGAGAGGGAAGCAGGCTCCCTGCTGAGCAGAGAGCCCGATGCGGGCCTCGATCCCAGGACCCTGAGATCATGACCTGAGCCGAAGGCAGCGGCTTAACCCCCTGAGCCACCCAGGCGCCCACGTCATTAGTTTTTGATAACTGTGGGATACAAACTGAGGGTTTCACAGGGGAGGGGGTGGGGGAGGGGTAGCCTGGTGATGGGTATTAAGGAGGCCACCTGTTGTGATGAGCTCTGGGCGTTATATGCAACTAATGAATCACTGAATGCTATATCAAAAACTAATGATGTACTACAGGTTGACTAACTGAATATAATAAAAAAAAACATTTTCTAAAACAGTTTTCTCGAGATATTAATTCACATGCCATAGGATTCACTCATTTAAAGTGTACTGTTAGAGCTAGATCCACAGTGTGAACAGAGAGCAGGCCCCAGGGAGCCCTGAGCAGCCCCACTGCCACCGAAAGGCTAGGTACCCACACCCAGGAGGAGCCACAACAGCAGAAGGTGGCCCAGTCTCCGTGACAGCAACGGCTTGCAGTAACGCTGACACCAGGCAGCTCACAGCCACCCGCCCTCAGTGCTAACTGCAGACACCAAGCCCGGCACCACCCACAGTAGCGCAGGGAGCAACACCCAGGAAGCTCACACCAAGGCACCTGCCGGCGGGGACAAGAATGTCACCATGAGGAAGATTGTGGAAACAGCAAAATGGTTCCATGCAACAAACAGATACAGTTTCATCAACAGGAATGATACCAAGGAAGATGTCTCTGCATGCCAGACTGCCCTAAAGAAGAAGGACCCCGGAAGTAACTTTGTGGGGGAGCGGTTGCAGGAACTGTGGGTCTTGATGTCCTCAGAGGACCTTGTTGGTTTCCCAGTACAAGGCAGGAAATATGCAGAGGAGCCCATCCTAGCCATAGCGCAGGGGTCCTTCCACAGAAGTACCAGGATGAAGAGAGTGGGGAAAGAATGAGGGGTGGGAGAGTGCTCCCCAAGGCGAGGCCCCACCGCATCCACCCTGCCCAGGCTACCTATTCCACCAGCATCAACCACCGTACTCCACCCCTCCCTTGCTGGGGGAAGGGATGGAGGGTGCTGACAATCAGGGTGCAGGAGAGCAAGATAAACCAGTGAGACCAAATACTGACGGGGTCACAGACAGTGATTCTCAAGGGCCCTCCACGCCAAAAACTGCCCAAAGAGGACAAGCAATGAAAACATGGGAAATCAGAGATGAGACCCAATGTCGACAGTGCTGCACCTGCAAACATGAAGGCAGATGCCCAGAAAACCTGAAACCACAAAATGGCATAGACACCAAAGCAGTCCATCCACCCGCTGAAAATTCGGCCTCTCCAGAGGGCAGGACGGAGTAAATGCCGGCTGGCCTTCTCCACGGGGGTCTTTCGTCCTCCTACCAGAAGAAATGACTAGACATTCCAGCAATAAGAAATGAGTGAAAGGGGCACATGGGTGGCTCAATCCTTAAGCTTCTGCCTTCGGCTCAGGTCGTGATTCTGGGATCGAGCCCCGCATTAGGCTCCCTGCTCCCTGGGAAGCCTGCTTCTCCCTCTCTCACTCCCCCTGCTTGAGTTCCCTCTCTCACTGTCTCTCTGTCAAATAATAAATAAACAAACAAATAAATAAAATAAAATCTTAAAAAAAGAAAAAAATGGAAGGTTGGAGCCAAGACCTCAAGTGTGTGCCTTTTCTGTTGACCAGATGACTAGAACTACCTGCACTGTCTATGCCCCAGTGCTTTTCCTAGTTTTACCTCAAGACATCTCTTTTTGGTAATGACCTGTGTGTTTTATTTTTTTTAAGATTTTATTTATTCATTTTACAGACAGAGATCACAAGTAGGCAGAGAGGCAGGCAGAGAGAGAGAAGGAAGCAGGCTCCCTGGTGAGCAGAGAGCCCGACGTGGGGCTCGATCCCAGGACCCTGGGACCATGACCTGAGCCGAAGGCAGCGGCTTTAACCCACTGAGCCACCCAGGCGCCCCGACCTGTGTGTTTTAAAGCCTGGTTTTTCTCAATATACCTTTAGAGATTTTTAAATTGTTTCATATTTGGTCAAGTTGAAGTTTTAAGAACCTCATTTTAAAATTTGTAATAAAAGCTTATAGCTTGATTTTTTTTTTTTTTTTAAAAGTCAACAAATGGCAAGTACATGTTAATACATGTCTTTAGGGATGCCTGGGTGGCTCAGTTGGTTAAGCGGCTGCCTTCGGCTCAGGTCATGATCCCAGCATCCTGGGATCGAGTCCCACATCAAGCTCCTTGCTCAGCAGGGAGCCTGCTTCTCCCTCTGCCTCTAGCCTGCCACTCTGTCTGCCTGTGCTTGCGCTCTGTCTCTCTCTCTCTCTCTAACAACAACAACAAAAAAAATTTAAAAAGAAAAAAAAATACATGTCTTCAATAACACCCAAGGGGCATCCTGGTGGCTCAGTCGGTTAGGCATCTGCCTTCGGCTTAGGTCTTAATCCTAGGGTCCTGGGATCCAGCCCCTTGTGGGGCTCTGTGCTCAGCGGGGAGTCTGCTTCCCCCTTCTCCACCCTGCTCATGCTTTCTCTTTCTATCTCTCTCTCTCAAATAAATAAAATCTTTAAATATATATATATATAAGCAAATAAAACTGTTCAATGGTTTTTGACATATTACATTATTTTCTAAAATTTATGGTAATTAGATATAACAAAATTTGCCACTTTAACCATTTTTAAGTGTACAATTCAGTGGCATTAATTATATTTACAATGTATGCAACCATAACCATTATTTCCCAAAGATTTTCATTACCCCAAATACAAACTTAAATCTATTAAACAGTAACTTCCCATTCCCCCTCCTTCAAGCTTTGGTAACCTTTAATCTAATTTTTGCTTCTATGAATTTGCCTATTCTAGGTATTTCATATAAATGAATTATACAGTATTTGTCCTTTTGCATCTGACTTATTTCACTTAGCATAATAGTTTCAAGTTTTACCCACATTGCAGTAAGTATCAGAACTTCATTTTTTAAAATAGTTTGCTGTACTCATACACTACATTTTGTTCATTCATTTGTCTGTTGGTGGACACGTGGGTTGTTTACACCTCTTAGCTATTGTGAGTAAAGCTGCAATGAACATTGATGTACAAATATCTGTTTGAGTCTCTGCTTTCTATTCCTTTGGATATAGACCTAGGAGTGGAAACTAACAAGATTTTATTGAAACACTTTTATTTTAAATTGGGAAATATTTCAAACATTGAGAAAAGTAGAGAAATGATAGACATTACCAACCTCCTATGAAAATAAAATAGATATTAATGGTCTGCCATGTTTAGTTTAATTTTTTTTTTTAATTTGAGCGAGAGAGAGCACCATGAGCAGGGAGAGGGAGAGAGAGAATCTCAAGTAGGCTCCCCTCTGAATGCAGAGACCAACATGGGGCTTAATCCCATGACCCTGAGATCATGACCTCAGCTGAAATTAAGAGTTGGACACTTAACTGACTGAGCCACCCAGATGCCCTGGTTTAAATTTTTTTTAAAGAATCAAAACATTAAAAAAATGGTGAAAGCTCATTCATTCCTTTTCCCTAACTTTACTGCTTCCCAAGCCACTACCTCAAAGTTTCTGCATATTTTTCTCATGCTTATTTTTATAATTTTACTATATAAATCTCCATGGGTGCTTTACATATATAAATGGAAGAAGCAATCTACATTATAATTTGAGGTATTTAAAATTATGCATAAATTTTACAATATTGCAATATTCTTTTAGCTCTTTTTTACCACTCAACATTATGTTTGGGACTTTATCCTTGTTGACATATTTGGTTTGTTAATTTTAATTGTCATATAATATTTAATTAAATTTTAAAGTATTCTGGGATTCCCTTATAACTGTTAAGTTTAACCTTCTTGTGTTTATTTTTGTTATTGATATATGTAGATTTCTACTATCTTGTTTTGTTCTTTTTCATTTCTATGTTTAGTTTCAATTTATTTTCTGCTCTTTTTTTTGCCTCCCATTAGATAAATCAAGCTTTCTTTATTTCCTTCCCCTCCTCTATTGCTCCTGCTCTTTCTATTTCTATTCTTTCAGCAGCCACCCTTAAAATTTTAATGTGCATACTAAACAAATTCTACAGTACCTCTTCTTTTGTCTTGAATAATACAGGGACACTAAGTGGCTTTAACTGATTCCTCCCTCCCATTTTGTGTTATTGTTTATTAGTATTTTAGTGCCGTCTTTTAAAAAAATACCACCAAATTAATTATTATTATTGTTGATATCATTTCATTCAAAATTGCCTGTTCCAATTTCCCTTTTTTTTTTCCTTTTATTTTGCTTCTTACATCTCATTTCTTCCATCTGGATTCAATTTCTTTATTGGTGAAGTACATACATTAATAGTTCTTATTTGTCTGAAAATGTCTTTATCCTTATGTGATAGTTTAGCTGGGGCTAGTATGCTAAGTTAATAGGTATTTTCTCTCAATATTTTTTTTTGTTTATTTTTTTTTAAGATTTTATTTGTTTATTTGACAGACAGAGATCACAAGTAGGCAGAGAGGCAGGCAGAGAGAGAGGGAGGGGGAAGCAGGCTCCCCGCCGAGCAGAGAGCCCGATGCGGGGCTCGATCCCAGGACCCTGGGACCATGACCCGAGCCGAAGGCAGAGGCCTTAACCCACTGAGCCACCCAGGCGCCCCTTCTCTCAATATTTTGGAGACATTTTTCTAGAGTCTATTGATGCTACTGGGAAGCATGCTGTTAGTCTAATTACCATTTGTGGTGATCTGTCTGTTCTCCCTGGCTACTTTTGGAATCTTCTTTATATCTTTGATGTTCTATGATTTCTGTTACTAGTTGGAGATTCTGTGTTGTGTGAATGGAGGTCTCAATTCTTCAATTTCCCATGAAAGATTTACATGAAGATCCATGCTAGAAGAAAGACAACCAGCAGGAAAGCAGCAAGCACAAAGCAATTTCTTTAGGACAGATGGGAGAATGCGCAGGCCCAGAGGTGGTAATTGTACTAAAGCTACAGGGTTTTTTCTTTGTATGTAAGTGGGGTCTTGGATCATGGACAGGCTGATCTCTAATGGAGGCTCTTCCAATCATTTGGGGGGGTGCTCCTCCCACTGGTCACGAGGGGGAGTTTTTGACTTCTCAAGGTTTGTACCAGAACCATTATGGCAGCATTTTTCCATGGAGAAGGGGAACGGCAATGCAAATGAATTGTAATGAGCCTAGAGGTTACCCTGGGGCAGAGGTGTGAGAGGAGAGCCCACGTTCTGTACCTGTTGCTCTTGATATGTCAGCCTGGGGATGCTGGAAGCCACAAGGTCAGGATGTTGTGAGCCACAGAGTCAGGATGTCATGCCCCCAGGCTTCCAATGTATAACCTATTTATCACCACCCTTGCCTGCAGTTCGTGTCTAACTGCCTACTCGCAGTTTCAATATAGTATGCCAAGATATGGATTTCTAAAATTCTGTTTGGATAGGTCATGCTCTTTTCTGTGGATTTATATCTTTCATTAATTCTGGAAAACTTCAACTATTATAATTCAAATATCTTTATTTCTTTCCTTCCAGAACATTTACTAGATATATATTAGACCTTATCTCTCTATCCCAAACATTCTTTCATATCGTTCATTTCATTATCTCTTTGCATTGCGTCTTGTTAATTTTTTTTAATTTTTTTTTTAATTTATCCATTGGACAGACAGTAGTAGTAGACACAAGTAGGCAGAGAGGCAGGCAGAGAGAGAGGAAGGGAAGCAGGCTCCCTGCTGAGCAGAGAGCCCGATGCGGGGCTCGATTCCAGGACTCCGGGATCATGACCCGAGCCGAAGGCAGAGGCTTTAACCCCCTGAGCCACCCAGGCGCCCCAACGTCTTGTTAATTTTTATTTCCAGTTCTCTTTTTCCTTTAACCTACTGGCAAAAAAAAAAAAAAAAAAAAAAAAAAAAGGCTCTTCAGACCCTTTTAAAATAGAGGGTCATAGGGAAAGGGAAGGAAAAATAAGACAAAATCAAAGAGGGAGGCAAACCATAAGATACCCTTAACTATAGGAAACAAACTGAGGGTTGCTGGAAGGGAGGGTTGTTGTAGGGATGGGCATTAAGGAAGGCACATAATGTGATAAGAACTGGGTGTTATATACATCTGATGAATCACTGAACTCTACCTCTGAAACTAATTATATACTATACGTTAATTAAATGAATTTAAATAAAATAACATTTTAAAAACTTTTAAAAACTTTTAAAAATATATAATTTCATATTATTTTGATATCACATGAGTACAAATTTCAATGTAATACAAACAGCACTATGTAAGAGACACAACATTAAGGCATGATGTAAATCACCACCTCCTAAACAACAAAGGATAATGGACATGTTGTCATATTCCTACTACCTGTGTTATTTCTTATCCCAATACATAAACCATTAGGCACCCTAGAGTTGGAAGATTTTCTTGAATGTAAACTTCAACAGCTTATATTTTGTGTTTGATCTTATTATTTTGAAAATCTTCTGCATTTTAAATCTCTTTATAACTTTTCTTTATCCATAGCTAAACTTCCTTTATTCTGTCATTATCCTAAGCAATTAGATATTAATCACATGAACTACTAATGTCCACAAATCTAAAAATCAAACACAAAACTCTTCAGCCAGGTTGCATAAGATATGTATTTAAACACACAAAATTCCTAGTGTTGGGGCACCTGGGTGGCTCAGTCGTTAGGTGTCTGCCTTCAGCTCGGGTCATGATCCCAGGGTCCTTGGACTGAGCCACGCATTGGGATCCCTGCATGGTGGGAAGCCTGCTTCTCCCTCTCCCACTCCCCCTGCTTATGTTCCCTCTCGCTGTCTCTCTCGCTATCAAATAAATAAAATCTTTAAAAAAAAATTCCCTAATGCTTTGTGACTCATCTGAATTCTATTTTAGAAGAAGTGATGATTTCAGTTTCCATATTCTGGACTATTTTTTTAAATGTATTTAAAAATGATTGATAGTAACTGGAATAATTGTTATTTTGTAAATTAATCAAGATTCCCAAAATAAAATGCTATGCTCAGTTCTATTTGCATTTAAAAACCCATCACATGTGCCTGGGTGGCTCAGTTGGTCAAGCTTCTGTCTTTGGCTCAGGTCATGATCCCAGGGTCCTGGGATCAAGTTCCTCATCCGGCTCCCTGATCAGCAGGGAGTCTGCTTCTCTCTCTATACCTCCCGGATGCTTGTGATACCTGTCTTTCTACCCCCTCCCTCAAATAAATGAATAAAATCTTTAAAAAAAAAATACATGAAGGGTGCCTGGGTGACTTAGTCGTTAAGCATCTGCCTTTGGCTCAGTTCATGATCCCAGGGTCCTGGGATTGAGCCCCACATTGAGCTCCCTGTTCAGCAGGAAGACTGCTTCTCCTCTCCTGCTCCCCCTGCTTGTGTTCCCTCTTTCTGTCAAATAAATAAATGAAATCTTTAAAAAAATACATGAAAATTCTGCACATCATCATGATGAAGCTTATTTTCAATATGCAGTACTTCAATTTGGATGACATGGTTTGTTCCGACAGGTCCTTTTTCAGGCTGAACACTAAAATGGCAAATTCCTGTAGATTTCCAAGTGGGCCTGGGGCCAGGGGTGCATACCACTTCCTTCCTAATGATGATGGATGACTTTGATCTACATTTTTCCCCTGACCAGCATTCTGGGCATGATGGTAACTATAAGCTGAGGCAGCTGTGTTGCAAAATATGAAACACCACAGTATCTGAAGATAAATACTGTCAGCATAATTGAAAACCAGAGCTGCCAAAGAAACCACCAAGATTAACTGGACTGCTGTGTTTACATTGCCAATGCATGTTGGTTTTCATTTAGCAGTGACACAGGATTGAAATACTTAGAAAGTGTTCTCAGAGTTGGAAGAATGCAATATCTGACATAAAAATGGTAGCAACCAATATTACATCTTTGATATTATCATATAAATAAGTGAAACTGGAGTAAGATATGCAGAGGTCAAACTAATATATAGGATGTTGATAGGGATTTCACCAGCAAGGGGACCAAGAACATTTTCCCAAGGTGTTTAATAATTGTCCCAATTTGAAGCAATAAATCCACCCGGCAAATCAGGGAACCCAATAGACTGAAAACTCTTAGTGCAATATCCAAAACTTCTCTAGTAACCAAATGGCCCCAAATTAGAGCCAAGTTGATGTTCTTCATTAACAACACATATGGACATGTCCATGGGTTTTCTTTCAGGCTTGGTGGTGCTAGTCAGGCCCCATGGTCTGCTGGGTCTGCAGAATGAGGATCACCTTCCCTGTGCACAAGCAGCATTGGTGGTATAGTGGTGAGCATAGCTGCCTCCCTGTGCACAAGCAATGGCACCTCCCAGGGGATGGATCATATCTATCGTCCAGCTGACTTGTTCTCTTTTCAGGTGTCTAATAAGCTATTTGGCCCATCCATGATTCATAATTCTTTTTCTTTTAAAAAAATAAAATTTTATTTTATTTTTTTTATTTTTATATTTTTCATTTTTTTATTTCTAGAAATTCTACTTTAAGGTATCTACCCATTGTTTTTCATAGTGATACCATTTTCTTTGGGTTTATTTCTTCACTTATCAATTTAAATATACTATGTCATATCTCTTAGGTTTCAATTCCATTGTCTCAAGTTTTTAGAGCTCAAATCCTGATATTTACTGTGTCTGCTGACTTGTGCACATGGTGATTTTTTTTTCCTTGCATGTTTTTATATTTTATTACTTTTTGTTACAAGTTTTTTAAAAGATTTATTCATTTCTCTTAGAGAGATAAGAGAGCAGGGGAGGGGCAGAGAGAGAGAATCTTCAAGCGGACTCCACGTAGAGCCTAACCTAACATGGAGCTCAATCTTAAGACCATGAGATCATGACCTGAGCTGAAACCAAGAGTCAGATGCTCACCCTACTGTGCCACCCAGGTGTCTCTATTATTTTATATTTTTTGAGAGAGGGAGAGTGTGGGAGTGCATGCAAGAGTTGGGGGGGGGGGAGGGGCAAGGGAAGAGGAAGAGAATCTTAAGGAGGCTCCAGGCCACCGCAGAGCCTGATGAGAGGCTCCATCTCATGACCCTGAGATCATTGGCAGAGTCAAAATCAAGAGTCAAATGCTTAACTGATGGAACCACCCAGGCATCCCTACAAATATGTTTTTATTGGAATTTTATTGGAATTATTGGCATATTAAAAATTATTTTTTTTCTTCCAATTTTTAATTTAAATACTAGTTAGCTAAAATACAGTGTAATGTTGGTTTCAGGAGTAGAATTTCATGATTCATCACTTGCATATCACACACAGTGTTCATCACAAGTGTCCTCCCTAATCCCCATCACCCATTTAGCCTAACTCCACCCACCTTCCTCCAGCAAACCTCAGTTTGTTCTCTGTAGTTAGAATTGGGAGGGAGACAAACCATAAGTGACTCTTAATCTCACAAAACAAACTGAGGGTTGATGGGGAGAGGGGGGTTGGGAGGGGGGTGGGATTATGGACACTGGGGAGGGTATGTGCTATGGTGAGTGCTGTGAAGTGTGTAAACCTGGTGATTCACAGACCTGTACCCCTGGGGATAAAAATATATTATATGTTTATAAAAAATAAAATTAATAAAAATTAAAAAAAAAAAGTCCCTTAAGGTTTGTTTCCTTCTCTCCTTTTTTCCCCCCTTCCCAATATCTTTTTTGTTTCTTAAATTCTACATCTGAGTGAAATCATATATTTGTCTTTCTCTGACTGACTTATTTCACTTAGCATGATATACTTTAGTTCCATCCACCTTATGTACTTTTAAAATTGTGATTCTGAGCTCATCATTGACGAGACTTGCTTGTTTTTCCTGAGAGAAATCTCTGTGGCCTGGATTGGCCTCCTGCCAGAGAAGTTTTCCATTTAATTCTCTCAGAATTAAGTGAGGTATCACTGGCTTGGGATCAATTATTAGAAGAGTTCCTTGGCCTGGAGGTTCTGAGACCATGAGAGTAACCAAAAAGGAGTAACCAAGAGAAAATGAAATGAATGTCCTCATGAAATAAAGCTCCAGATTTTCATATTCTCAACTGAAACTATTTTCTTTTTTTTTCCCCCTTACTTAGATTCCAAGCAAAAACAGGGACATTCTTTGTTGTCATTTGGTGCTGGTGGGCGGATTATTATTATTTTTTCCTAGTTTACCCTTTTATTGAGCTTCTGCTTGTAGATGACCCTGGCTGTGTGTATGGGCCTTAGTTCTAACTTCTATTCTTTGCAGGACCAAGAACTCATCTTCATTTCTCACAAGGTGGTAAAATCCCAATGCCTAAGTTACTGGGTTCTAGCATTTTCCTCAGGAAGCCACAGACTCTGTTCTCACTACTTATTCTTCTCACTACTCTCCTTCATAACTTTCTCTTGTTGCTGATGTTTGTATATTTCTTCCCTTTTCTTGTGAATTCATCTATGCTTTTCAAATGTTATCTTTTTGGTCATAAATATATGTAACATTTCCAGGGTGTGAGAGTGGAGGACTTTCAGGTAGTTTACCTCTTTCTTCATATTGCCAGAATTGTAAGACACTAGCAAGTTCCTTAATCCTTTAAACCTCAAGTTTTTCACCTTTGAAATAGAAATAAAGATACCTATCTTTGCTCTTAAAGTAGGCTAAAATACGCACCTAAATGCCTGGTCCAGAATCTGGCATGTGGTCAGTACTAAGTGGTCAAATAAGGTTCATTTCTTTCCTTGAACTATATATAATGTGCTATAGCTACTTCCCACCCTACTTTGCACAAGGAACCCAAGGAAAGATCTAGGGTCATAAATACCAGGACCCCTGGAGGCATTCATCCTGATTGATTCTGCTTCTGATAGAGGAAGTAATTTGCCAAGGTGATTTTTAGTACACTCTGGCAAATACCAAGTAAAGAAGAGTTATAGAAAGCCATTCTATTAGGCAGAACTCAACAGTGAGAATAGACCAGGGACTTGCCCAAGTGAGGATTTTTTTCTGTTCCTCTTCAAGCATTTCCAAACTTGTTCCAGATTGACTTGAGCCCTCATGGCAGAAGGAGGTGTTTCTGAGTACTTTTAAGCTTATTTATATACATTCCTTTATTCAAATTCAGCATTTGGGAAAGAGGAGTGAGAGGATAGTCACTTTTATGTTAAATAAAATAAAAAACATTGTGCCAACATTATTAAAATTTTATTAAAGAAAGAAGATATTCATACATAATCCCATGGTCCTAAAATATTGTACCTTTAATTATCCATGATGTTTTCTAATCCTTTTTCATTTGCCTAAATTTTACATTCTTTCAATGATAGTATAGAAATAATTTTACATTATGCTTTTTTATATAAGAAATATTTTTCATGTTGGGGCACCTGGGAGGCTCAGTGGGTTAAAGCCTCTGCCTTCGGCTCGGGTCATGATCCCCGGGTCCGGGGATTAGGCCCCGCATCAGGCTCTCTGCTTGGCAGGGAGCCTGCCTCCCCCCCTCTCTGTGCCTGCCTCTCTGCCTACTTGTGATTTCTGTCTGTCAAATAAATAAAATCTTTAAAAAAAAGAAATATTTTTCATGTCATCCCTTACTCCTTATGTTTATAATCCCTTTAAAAAGTTTTTGTTTTGGTAGAATATACATAACATACTTACCATTTTAGTGTTTTTTTTTTAATTTCTTAAAAAACATATAATGTGTTTTTATCCCCAGGGGTACAGGTCTGTGACTCGCCAGATTTACACATTTCACAGCACCATTTTAGTGTTTTTAAAAAGATGTTATTTATTTTTTTAATAGATTTGAGAGAGAGTGTGTGTGTGTGTGTGTGTGCCTGTGCACCTGAGTGAGGGGGGGAGGGAGGGGCAGAGGAAGAGGGAGAGAAGCAGGCTCCCCATTGAGTTCCCCTGAGATCATGACCTGAGTTGAAATCAAGAGTCAGATGCTTAACTGACTGAGCCACCCAGGCACCCCATCATTTTAGCATTTTTAACTGTACAACTAGGTAGTATTAACTATACTCACATTGTTGTACAACCCTCACCATTGTCCATTTCCAGAATGTTTTCATCTTCCCAAGCTGAAACTCTGTGATACACTGACACATTAGCTCCATCCTCTTAGCAAAACAAGACTGTAGGTCAGGTAGGACAGTCAATTGCTGAGGTCTGCCGTACACCATCACAGGCATCCAAATTCTGCAGATGGGAAAGAAAGGTAAGGTTCCCTGACCATTTTGGCTCTCCTTGCCCTCACTTCTCCACTCATGAAGAAGAAGTGAGGGCAAAAACATCAAAACTATTTTAGGGGACGCCTGGGTGGCTCAGTGGGTTAAGCCACTGCCTTTGGCTCAGGTCATGATCCTGGGGTCCTGGGATCGAGTCCCGCATCGGGCTCCTTGCTCGGCGGGGAGCCTGCTTCCTCCTCTCTCTCTGCCTGCCTCTCTGCCTGCTTGTGTGTACTCTCTCTTTCTCTGACAAATAAATAAAATCTTTAAAAAAAAAAAACTATTTTAGATAGGTAATAACATTCCTCTTATCCTGATGCATGTTACAAAGTAACAGTGATTGGAAAGAAACAAAATAGAGACCAAAACAACAATAGAACAGATCAAAGAAACCAACATCTGGTTCTTTGAAAGGATCAATAAAATCAATAAACCTTTAGCCTGACTCATTAAAAAAAAAAACAACAAAAATCAAAATAAACTATGGTGAGTGCTGTGAAGTGTGTAAACCTGGTGATTCACAGACCTGTACCCCTGGGGATAAAAATATATTATATGTTTATAAAAAATAAAATTAAAAAAAATTTTAAAAAAATCAAAATAAAAATGAGAGAGAGAAAGAGAACTCAAATAAAATCAGAAATGAAAGAGGAGAAATGACAACCAACACTACAGAAATACAAAGGATTATAAAAGAATATTATGAAAAATTATATGCCAATAAATTGGGCAATCTAGAAGAGATAGGTAATTTCCTAGAATCATCTAACCTCACAAAACTGAAGCAGGAAGAAATAGAAAACTTGAACAGATCAATTACCAGCAGTGATATCAAATCAGAAATCAAAAAATCCCAGAGAATAAGTCCATGTCCATGGCTAGGTGGCTTCACAGGTGAATTCTACCAAACATTCAAAGAGGAGTTAATATCTATTCTTCTCAATATATTCCACGAAATAGAAAAGGAAGGAAAACTTCCTAATTCATTCTATGAAGCCAGTATTAGCCTGACATTAAAACCAGATAAAGGCGGGCGCCTGGGTGGCTCAGTGGGTTGGGCCGCTGCCTTCCGCTCGGGTCATGATCTCGGGGTCCTGGGATCGAGGCCCGCGTCGGGCTCTCTGCTCAGCGGGGAGCCTGCTTCCCTCTCTCTCTCTCTCTCTCTCTCTGCCTGCCTCTCTGTCTACTTGTGATCTCTCTCTGTCAAATAAATAAATAAAATCTTAAAAAAATAAAAACCAGATAAAGGCACTACAAAAAAGGGAACTGTAGGCCAATATCTCTGATGAACATAGATTCAGAAATCCTCAACAAAATATTAGCTAACTGAATCCAACAATACATTAAAAAAATCACTCATCACAATCAACTGGGATTTATCCCTGGGATGCAAGGGTGGTTCAATATTCGCAAGTTAATCAATATGCTCCATCACATCAATAAAAGAAGGGATTAAAAACCATATGATTGTTTCATAGATGCAGAAAAAACATTTGACAAAGTATAACATCCATTCCTTATAAGAACTCTCAACAAGGTAGGATTAGAGGGAACATACCTCAACATAATAAAGGCCTTATATAAAAAACCCCACAGATAACATCATACTCAATGGGGAAAAAAATGAGAGCATTTCTCCAACATCAGAAACAAGACAGGGATGTCCACTCTCACTACTATTACTTAACAATGTACTGGAAGTCTAAGCCATAGCAATCAGACAAGTGGAAGGAATAAAAGGGATCCATATTGGTAAGGAAGAAATAAAACTTTCACCATTTGTGGTTAACAGATACTATACATAGAAAATTCTAAAGTCTCCACCAAAAAACTGCTAGAACCAATAAATGAATTCAGTAAGTTGCAGGACACAAAAATCTGTGGTATTTTTATATACTAATAATGAAACAACAGAAAGAGAATTAAGAAAGCAATCCCATTTACAATTATGCCAAAGATAATAAACTACTTAGAGATAAACATAACCCAAGAGGTGAAAGACCTGTACTCTGAAAATTATTAAACACTGATGAAAGATATTGACGATGACACAAACAAGTGGAAAGATAGTCCCTGTTCATGGATTGGAAGAACAAATATTGTTAAAATGTCCATACTATCCAAAGCAATCTACAGATGTAATATAATCCCTATCAAAATTCCAACATTTTTCAAATAACTAGAACAAACAATCCTAAAATTTGTAGGGAACCACAGAAGACTCCAAATATCCAAAACAATCTTGAGAAAGGAAAGCAAAGCTGGAGGCATCACAATTCCAGATTTCAAGTTGAATGACAAAGCTGTAGTTATCAAAACGGTATGGTACTGGCACAAAAGTTGGCACATAGATCAATGGAAGAGAATAGAAAACCCAGAAATGAACCCATAACTATATGGTCAATTGATCATCAATAAAGCAGGAGAGAATGAATCTGCAATGGTAAAAAGACAGTTTCTTTAACAAATGGTTTTGGGAAAACTGGACAGCTACATGCAAAAGAATGAAACTGGACCACTTTCTTTCACCATGCACAAAAATAAATTCAAAATGGATGAAAGATCGAAATGTGAAACAGGAAACCATCAAAATGCTAGAAGACAATACAGGCAGTAATTTCTCTGTCATTGCCATGGTAACATTTTTTTTTCTAGGTATATCTCCTGAGGCAAGGGAAACAAAGGCAAAAGTAAACTATTGGGACTACATCAAAATAAAAATCTTCTGCACAGCAAAGGAAACAATGAACAAAACTAAAAGACAGCCTACTACTGAGTGGGAGAAGATATTTGCAAACTGACATTCTGATAAAGGGATAGTATCCAAAATATATAAAGAACTGATATAACTTGGCAGCCCAAAACAAAATAATCTAATTTAAAAATGGGCAGTAGACATGAACAGACATTTTCCCAAAGAAGATCTATAGCTGGCCAACAGACACATGAAAAAATGCTCATCACTTGTAATTAGGGGAATGCAAATCAAAACTACAATGAGATATCACCTCATGCCTATCAGAATGGTTAAAATCAACAATAGGTTTTGGAGAGGATGTGGAGAAATAGGAACCCTTGTACACTATTGGTAGGAGTACCAACTGATACAGCCACTGTGGAAAAGAGTATGGAGTTTCCTCAAAAGGTTAATGATAGAACTTCCCAGTGATCTAGTAACCACACTACTGGATATTTACCCAAAGAGTACAAAAACACTAATTTAAAGGAATACATGCACCCCAATGCTTATTGCAATATTAGTTACAATAGCCAAGATATGGAAGCAGCCCATGGGTCCATCAATTGGTGAATGGATGAAGAAGATGTGGTGTGTATATATATAGTGGAATATTACTCAGCCATGAAAAGAATGAAATCTCGCCATTTGCAATGACATAGTTGGAGCTAGAGAGTATAATGCTAAGCAAAATAAGCCAGTCAGAGAAAGACAAATACCATATAATTTCACTCATATGTATGAAATTTAAGAAACAAAACAAATAAGCAAAGGGGAAAAAAGAAAGAGTCAAACTAAGAAACAGACTCTTAACTATGGAAAATCGATGGTTACCAGAGGGGAGGTGGCTGGGGCATGGGTGAAAGAAGTGAAGGGGATTAAGAATGCACTTATTGTGATGAACACTGAGTAATGTATAGGCCTGTTGAATCACTATATTGTACACCTGAAATTAATGTATCACTGTATGTTAGCTCCACTGGATTTAAAGTTAAAACATTAATAAAAACAGGAACTGATTTAAACCATATAATGTGCAATTTAAAAGATTTGTTAGTGCAATAGAAGAGAAATTTCAGAAAATCAAAGTTGTATAGAATTTATAACATGCTAGAAACTGTATCACAGCAGGAAAAAGAATTGCTATTTAATCTGCTTTGTAGAAATCGGATCTCAGTAGGGAGAAGAATAAACTCGGAGCTATACCATAGAATGGACCTTCAATAAGCCAAAGAATAAACTATTTAAAGACAACCCATCAAACAAAGGAGATTGAAGTAAAAAATTAGCATAATTGAATACTACCCAAGACTCTGATGGGGCAGCTCGAATGTCAGTATTGCCTGACTCTGGGGGATTTTTCACGTACAAAATTCTATGGTAGCAGAAAACGTTGTAAATACATGTTAAGAGGAAAAAAACATAGGTTGGGGAATTTTATTTCTGAAGAAGTATAAAAATTTTATAGACATATATCACTGAGCACCTGGGTGGCTCAGTCAGTTAAGTGTCAGCCTTCGGCTCAGGTCATGATCTCATGGTCCTGGGATGGGGCCCCAGGGCCAGCTCCCTGCTCAGCGAGGAGTCTGCTTCTCCCTCTTCCTCTGTCCCTCCCCCTGCTCGTGCTCTCTCTCTTTCAAATAAATAAATAAAATCTTTAAATATATGTAAAATATGTATATATAAATTTTATATATTTTATATATATTTAAATGTAAATATGTATATGTGTATGTGTGTGTGTGTATATATATGGTTACAATTTGGATTCCACTTTGAATGTAGTAAAAAATGAATAGATGGTTTGTTGCTGATGGAAAAGATACAGCATCTTATCACGTGCCAAATGTCCATCCTTGTTAGTGATTAAAAACAGACAAATGAAAACAACTCAGAGATACTATTATATCCCCATTAAAATAAAAAAAAAAAAACAAACTAGTGATAAAATCCCATGATGACAAGCCTGGGAAGAAATAGTTTCATGAGAAATTGTGTATTAGCGCGGTCTCTTTAGAGATCAGTGTGGTGGTCCCCCTCAAGTACTGTAAAGGTATTTATAGGTTTTGACAAAATAACTGCTTGCTGCCACAGGGAAACACTTATTGTTTAATGCTAAAGATGTTTATAACCAATGAATTATAAAAACATAAAGGGAAATAAATAGACATGTGCCTAGCTGTTAAAAATGGCAAAAACATGGGTGCCTTGGTGGCTCAGTTGGTTAAACATCTTATTCATGATCTCAGCTCAGGTCTTGATCTCAGGGTTGTGAGTTCAAGTCCTGTATTGGGCTCTGTGGGCGGCATGAAGCCTACCTTAAAAAAAATGGCCAAGCTGTTTGATGTAAAGTGAAAGATCAGAATGTGGACTATTGTTCTCTGCTGGCTACCATGGTATAAAGCTTTATACATACATTGATAAATAATAGAACTAGTACTAGTTCAATTTACAGAGCACTTGCTAGGAGTTACGCTAGCTTCTCAGAGACAGAAAAAAATTCAAAGACACCCAGATAAGTGCAGATATTTTCATTATGGTAAGTGATACCAAAACAAATATAACAGCTAGAACTTAGGGGGTAATTAATATGTCCAAGTACTATTCTAAGCACTTAACATAACTCTTAAATAATTATCCTGATAACGCTGTGAGGTGGAAACCATTATTACTCTATTTTACAGATGAGGAAGCCGTGATAAGAGAGGTCACGTCCTGTGCCTGAGGTCATGGAGCTCTGAGAGAGGTCAGTTTAAGATTGGGCTGGAGCTTCAAGATGGAGCAGCTAACCCACACTGGGGAGGACTGGAAGTGTTTTCCCTGAGAGGGTGATAACCTGCTCTGAGTCTGGCAGGACAGGAGGGAGACAGATGGGGGCAAGGTCATTCCTAGCAGAGAAACTGAGTGACTACAGGCAGAGAGGAGAGGCAGTGTGGCATGGTGTATACAGGGACCGGACACAAGGCAGGTTGCTGGAACACGAAGCTGCGTGGGGAGAGTAGCAGATGTGGGAGGAGGTCGAATCAGTAGGGCTTTACAGGCCACGCTGAAAACTTGGACTTGGTTTTGTCAAATTTGACCTTAATGGTGGAAGGGAGAAGAACTAGCACTTATTGTTCACCAACATGTGACAAGAGTTTTATGAGCTTGAAAAGGGTTATTTCAACAGATTATATTCTTTCTATAAAGTTTTCTCTGGTAAAAAGAAATAAAGACCACAGATTATTTTAATCAGGCAAAAGTCTCTGTGACAACCTATCCCATTTCATCATTGTAAGAAAGATGCTGCCTGCATTAATGTTACAAAGTACTGTTTTAAATGAGAAAGTGATAAGAATAATATCCACAAATTATTTATCTTAGATAAAAGCCTCATAAGTATTATATCATTAACCTTAAAGTGACAGAATCAATTAACCAGAAACCAATTTGTTAGAACTACAAATCCTCTTTTTTTTTTTAAAATATTTTATTTTTATTTATTTGACAGACAGAGAGCACAAGTAGGCAGAGAGGCAGGCAGAGAGAGAGGAGGAAGCAGGCTCCCCGCTGAGCAGAGAGCCCAATGTGGGGCTCGATCCCAGGACCCTGGGATCATGACCTGAGCCGAAGGCAGAGGCTTTAACCAACTGAGCCACCCAGGTGCCCCCAAATCCTCTTTTTTGAAAGGTATTTTTTTCTTTTGATGATTTTATTAAGTTTTCAATTTTAATTCCAGTATAGTTAACCTACCATGGTATATTAGTTTTAAGTGTATGATACAGTGATTCAACAATTCTATACATTACTCAGTGCTCGTCCTCATGGTTAAGTGTACTCTTTAATCCCACCACCTACTTAGAAACACAAACCATCTTGATCTCACCCTGTGATTCGATTTTAAGGAGAAATAAGCAGAAGACAAGAAAAGCGTTGATATTAAAATATATAAAGAGAAAGCCAACTTCCGGGTCAAGTCCTAAGGTCGATGAACATTCGTTGCATCTCACTGCCTCTACCCTGTGGCATGTGGAATGAGGTCTGGCATCCAGAGCAATGACCACTGACCATTCAGGATGGCAATTATAAGCTCAGCTCATTATGCTATACTTAATAAGGCCGGAAAATTGAACAGACTGTATAGAATATTTTTTTCAAATGAAGGATTCACTCATTTTAGCAAATGCTTACTGTGTTATTAACTTTGTGTGGGGCCTTTCTAGGAGTTGGGTCCTCGATCTCACAACCCTGAGATCATGATCTGAGCTGAGGCAGACGCTTGATCAACTGAGCCATCCAGGTCTCCTGGAAGGGAGCACTTGAGCTGAGACTTGTGGTGTGGAGTTTGATCAGGTAGACAAGCGGGAAGGAAGTGTACTTGGGAGAAGTCCCAACCCCAGGTGGAAGGCTCTGAAGCCCTACTGAGCGTGGTGGGTTCGCAGACATATGAAGAGTTCTCTGTGGTGGAAGATAGAGTTGGCAAGAGGTGTGTGAGACAGTGAGGCTGCTTGGTCCTCAGGGGCCAGATTCCCAAGGGCCTCAAAGAAGGTGGAATTGGATGGATCATGATTAGATTCACGTAATCGAAAGCTTACTCCGGAGGCAGAGCAGAACCACCACGGAGGGGACAAGAAGGGTGGGGATCAGCAAGACAGAAGCCATCTCCGGGCATGACATAATAGCTGTTTCAACTGGGATGCCTGGCTAGCTCTGCTTGGTGGGAAGCCTGCTTCTCCTTCTCCCACTCCCCCTGCTTGTGTTCCCTCTCTCGTTGTGTCAATTAAATAAATAAAATAAACAAATAAATAAAATTAAATAAATAAAAATCTTAAAAAAAAATTAGCTGTCTCAACTGCAGCTGATGCGGTGAAGAGAAAAATGCACCAGAGCTGTTGAGGGAGACAGCAGTGGTGAATGTGGTGGAAATTGAGAGGAGAATAGAAGAGGAACCCAAGTTTTTGGCCCAGGCCCCTTGTGGTCGTGGTACTTGTAGGTGAGGTGAAAGCAGGAGGAGGTTGTGGGGGTTGAGACATAAGTCCTTTCATACTTTAATCACCATAGGACCAAGGTTATTCCATCCAGTTTTTGGTGATGGAATAGCTCAAGTCAAACCAATCCTTGAGGTCACTGAGGGAGTCGCAGTGTGCCATTTTTCATTTCTAAGAAGCAAAAATGGATCCTGTTCAGTTTTTTCCCTTTTAAAAAATAATTATACAACTTTCACATGACCCTATGCCTATTGGAAAAGTTCAAGTGTTGTAGTTTTCCTTTACTAGGTTTAGCAGAATAAATTAGCAGTCCTCAAACTTTCTGAATTCAAGGCTTCTTTATAATCGTAAAAATTATTGAAGATCCCCCAAAGCTATAGTGATGTGGATTATGTCTATGGATATGTACCACATTAGAAATTAAAACTGAGCAATTTAAAAACTGTTTATAATATATTTTAAATGACTCACAATACCTGTTAACAAAAAACCCGTTTAAGGTCGATATAAATAACATATTCCTAAGTAAAAATATATTTTCCAAACAAATATTTAGTGAGAGTAGTGGCATAGTTATACAGTTAGGGTAACCTGCTCAGTAACAGGTTGATGTTCTCATATATGCTTCTGCCCTCAATCTGTTGCTATATTACACATCACACACCTCTGGAAACTTCCGTACATACGTGAAAGAAAGGGAATAACAAAAGCAAATTAATAGTTTTGTTTCATCACGGAAGTAGTTTTAACCTCACAGATGCCCTGAAAGTCTCTTGGGGACCACAGAGGCTCCTCCGGGGCTACACTTTGAGAATCCTTGAGCTAAGTACATTAGGGAATCCTCATAGTTGAAGTATAGTTGGGTTTCACCGAGGTGCTTAACAGTCTCAAGAGAGACAGCAGCCACCCCTGCCCACCCAGTTTCTTCTTCAATTTAGCTCTGCCTCCACACAGCTTTGTGGCATTTCATGAGTCACACAGCTCTCTGGGCCTTGGTTGCACCACCTGTGAAATGAAATGGTAAAACTAGAATATCTCGCAGGATTCTTCATGCTTTAAATTACCATGCATTAGTAGGTGCTCAGTACATATATTTTGAACGAGTGTGTGAAAAAATGAATAAAGACAGACTTCATGGTGTTATTGAAAAGGCTTTGCATTGAGTGGAAACTTGTACCAGAATTCAGGGTCACAGACACACCTATTTTGGGACTAGGTGTCCTCAACAGATGAAGTAAACAGATGTAAGACAATGAGGAATGGTGGGATCCATGAGGAAGTGGAGGGCTCATATCCTAATTAAAGGAAAGAAAATTTGAAGTTTGTATTAGGCACTATTCTAGACCAACCTTATAGGCTGGTTTGGCCTGTGGGCTTTGAGCTGGAACTTTTGAACCAGATGGTCACTTGGGTTCCTTCTGATTTACTGGACCTCCTCCTGGAAGACCTGGTGCCTCATGCCCCTTCTCTTCTTCCCCCCAACCTAAACCTATTCATGGGAAGGGATCTAATAAACTCATTCATTGAAGCCAACTTCAACCAATGAGACCAATACCATGTGACATTTGCACTTTTACAGTGTTAGTCTTAAGCCAATATCGAGAAACTCTGATGCTGGAGGTTGAGAATCAGTGATGAGACCAGAGCAGAGAGCCTTGGCTGTGCCCCAGAATCCACACTTCATGTGCCTACATGCCCAAACCTGGGAGTTGAAGCTCTGCCTATAAAGATCTTCTCCAGGGAATCACTAGGTACTTTGATCATCAGAGGCATTTCTCCTGGGAATCTATGTCCTGAGGAGGTCTCAGGTATTATAGGCCCCCACCTGGAGCCAGGGCCCTCCTTTCTAATAGGAATTCACTTCCTACAGCCACCCACAGGAGTTTGCTACAGTTAACCAGCATCTTTGATGCCATATATCAGGGCTTCCTGAAGAGCTCTGCTCCTCAGGTGGGATATTTCAGAAATGTTGAGATGGACAGTCTGCTATCTTCCCAGAAAACATGTTGGAAAGCCGATAAATCCTTTTCTGAGTGCCTTGCCCTCCTCCTCCACACTCCATAGTGCCAGGGCACTAGGGATGTACTAAGGAGAGCCCTAACTGAGCCATTACTAGAAGAACCATAGAAGGGTAGGTGAAGGTAGAGGGGCTTTTGGTCTCCTAAAACTGATGGATCTAGAGTCTGGATTGACCTTCAACTAACCAATCCTATATACCATCTTGATTTGCCAAAGGCCTTCAGGCAGATATTACTCTCAAATCCTGGGGTCTCAGATAAGAGAGTTCTAGGCCTCTAAGACTTCTTCTTTGGTCACTAATATTAAGGGAAATGCAGCTTTCTCTACTGGTATAAATCAAGGCTATTACAATCAAGATTATTACAAAATAAGCTTCAAGGATCAGGGAGGACCCACCTATTTTTTTTAATTTTTATTTTTATTTTATTTATTTATTTTTTTAAAGATTTTGTTTATGTGACAGAGAGAGAGATCACAAGTAGGCGGAGAGGCAGGCAGAGAGAGAGAGAGAGGAGGAAGCAGGCTCCCCACTGAGCAGAGAGCCCGATACGGGGCTCGATCCCAGGACCCTGGGATCATGACCTGAGCTGAAGGCAGAGGCTTTAACCCACTGAGCCACCCAGGTGCCCCAGGATCCACCTATTTTAAGAGAGTATTGGATACACACAAAAAATTCTAGGTCCCACAAAAGAATCCTTAGAGTTTTGTTCCAATGGAATCTGACTGTTCCTCACCCCTCAAATAATTGTCAGACCATTGCCTTCTTTGTTTATGAATTGTGCACACACAGGGAGTCTCAAGAACATTTGAAGACTGGGTTTAGGAGTTATGATCACATGCCATGTGTCCAAGTTACAACAGAGGTGGCCATGAAATTTGAGCAATGGAGGACAGCAAGGCATAGTGAGAAGGTCACAGAGATGATGCAAAGTAATCCCTGATATGGAAAGAGACAAGGAGTGGGTCTCCTCTAGCTCTTTGCTTTGGTTTTTCCTCTTTGAGAGTCACCCTAAAGGGCCTAGAAGTATCACTGTAGAGATGCTATGGGAAGACCCTATGTCTAGACCACATTGGCCAGATTGTTCCCCTCTCCTCCAAACACACACACACTCACACACACTCACACACACTCACACACACACAGAGGAGCTGGGAAGAGAGCTGAACCTACTACTGTCCTTAGACTTAGCAATGGAACCCCCTGCTCTGATCTCCGGCCCTTAGGAGGTTCCTCATTTCTGAGAGACTTCCTCAAAGGTGGTTTTCCTCTGGTGTCTAAGACTGTGCCTAGCAGTGTCATCTGGACAGGGTCTTTTAAGCCCAGATAGGAACCTACATGGGCCTTGGTCTGTTGTCTCATCCCACCTCTTTGGGTATTCTCCACCATCTAGCTTGTGCATGGGGTTGACCAGATGTCTCCACAGGCTCTAGGATTTGTTCTTATATGGTGTTCCCAGGGATCTAGAGTCAATTCCAATTCCTAGAGGGGGGCCTGCAGGGCAAATTGCTTTGGTAGCAGGTGTGACATTTCTTTTGTGGGATTCTTTTTGTGGGATTGTGTAAGATTGGCTGCCAAAAGTGTGCTAATACTCTACCACACACACCCGAGGGGCAGCCCTGCCTGAACCCATCCATACATCAAAGAGGTAATGGGGGATTGAATCACCTTCAGCACCTGTGTTGGTTTGTGTGGGAAAAGAGGAAGACGGAGGAGTCTGGGAGTGAAGGGGAGCCCATTTCCTCTGCTCTTCCTTTTAGTATACCTGTGATAGAAGGCTGCCTGTCTTGACTCTCTGGCACCAGGGTTTGCCTCAGGCCTCTGGAAAGTGAGACATCATCAGGCACTTGCCTAGTGGAGGAAAAAATGAGTGCTTGAAAGTGAAAATTCCCACTGGGCAGGGATGTGGACCATTAACTCTCCTTCTAGAACTCAACCGAAGTGTCTCTGAGATCTGAACTTTGGGGTTTTTTTGGTTTGTTTTTTATTTTTTTTATGACAACTTCTAGGGATGGGACCTCAATATGCTCTATTCCACCCTATAAAATAGAAGTGTGCTTTGGAACAAACTGCTGGGCCGCCTCCCCAGGTACCTCAGACACCTTCTGGGTACAGTCCTGGCATTTTCCCCACACCATCTGTACCAAATTTAACTTGAAATTCACTGAACTCAACACAATACTTTTAGTTACTATTTTAATTAATATCTTATTTTTAAAGATTTATTTATTTATTTATTTATTTATTTGAGAGAGAGAGAGAGAGAGCATGGCAGGGAGAGGCAGAGGGAGAGGGAAAGTGAGAGAATTTCAAGCAGACTTCCCACTGAGCGGGGAGCCCAACAGGGAACTTGATCTCATGACTCTGGAATCATGCCCTGAGTTGAAATCAAGAGTCAGATGCTTAACCAAGTGAGCTACCCAGGCACCCCTTTAATTAATATTTAAAACTTTTTTTAGGGGCGTCTGGGTGGCTCAGTGGGTTAAAACCTCTGCCTTCGGCTCAGGTCATGATCTCAGAGTCCTGGGATTGAGCCCCACATCGGGATCTCTGCTCAGCAGGGAGCCTGCTTCCTCCTCTCTGCCTGCCTCTCTGCTTACTTGTAATCTCTGTCTGTCAAATAAATAAATAAAAAATCTTTAAAAAAAATTAAAAACAAACAAACAAACAAAAACCCCCTTTTTTTATAATCTGTCTTCCTCACTAGAATATAAACTTGTTGAGGCCAGGGATGATGCATGTCTCATTCCCAGTTGACAAGATCAGTTAACAGGGTAGAAGCCCAGCACATATTTTCCAATGGTTAAGTGAATGATTTTATCACTGGGCTTTGGTTTGGTGGACTAATTGCCCATGTGCATTCTACATTCTGTTCCTTTTAAATTCTTAGGTCCTGTTTATGTTTGACGGAACTTCTTGTGTATTGCTAATGGTTCTTTCCTTGAAATGGTCTTCTGCCATTGCCTTGCCTTTCAGTTTAGTCCAGTCCCACTAACATCTCTCAAGTTTGGTGGTCTGGGGTGCAGGTCTCTGAGAAGTGCAACTGGGGAGGGTCTGCTACTTTCTATTTATGGGACCTTGGGCAAGTTATTCACCTTACCAAATGTTAGTTTCTCCATCTGAAGTAACAAGGACAAAAATATCTACTTCATAGAGTATTATGCTGTGATATGTCTTACTGCTCAGTACATGGGCACACTGCCTCATGTGCCATAAATTCTAATACTGCTTTTTGCTCAGCGCCTACTGCTAACCACTGGCTTGTGTTAACCACTGGCGGTACAGAGATGAACAAGATGCCTTTAAATCTCCTAATTGAGACAGAAGGGGCCTGAGCACCAAACCTCGGTATCGGGGTGAGGCAGGACTGGTTCTCAGGTCTCAGAGCTTGGAGCAAAGATGAGAATGAAAGAACTATGGGAGGGGAGAGGTCAAAACGTCTCACCAGGTAAGTTAATGGTCTAAAAAGGATGGGCGGGGTGAGACTCTGTAGATGGGGCACCGGGGTGGCTCAGTAGGTTGGGTGACTACCTTTGGGTTGGGTCATGATCCTAGGGTCCTGGGATCGAGCCCCACATCAGGCTCCTTGCTCAGTGGGGAGCCTGCTTCTCCCTCTCCCTCTGCCTGCTACTCTGCATACTTGTGCGCTCTCTCTCTCTTTCTGTCAAACAAGTAAATAAATAATTCTTTAAAAAGAAAAAAAAAGAAGAGTGTAGAGAGGACAGGCCCAGGGGTGGCAAGTGGAGGCCAAGGCAGTCCCCGAGCTGCAGGTTTTTTTTAAAATAAATCTTTGAGACCTCAGATGTAGTCTCAGGTATAGAGAGAGGAGTTAAGGGCTTGCCAGATGCTGTTGTTAAGGAGTTTAGAGTCTATAAAGAAAACTGATGTGTAAGCAAACAATATTATAAACAGGGGTAAGGGTGCACTCAAAGTCTAGAGGAAGCACACAGGAGGGAGTGATTACAGCCGGGGCATGGGAGGGACTGTGTGGTGGGTGTGGCAGGAGCTGAGGAAGGCTTCAGAGAGGAACAGCCTAGGAGGATTTGGAGGATGAGAAAGAATTTAGTGGGGGTGAGGGTTGGAGTGGGTGGAGGGTTGGGACCTAAAATGGAGGAATGAAGCAGAATGGTATGTTTGGGCGTTTTCAAGGTTCTTTCATGATTAGGGCTTTATCTGGACTCTCAGGGGTGCATGGCCTAAGCTGGTGGGGCGTTTTGGGATTCCTTTTCCAATGGACAGGTTAGATTCAATTTTCTTTACAGAGAGTGGGTCCCACTTGGGTTAAAGAAGGCCACCATGATCCCTGAGGCAACTCCTCTCCTGTTCTCAGTCTTGAGGGGGGCTGGGTAGGAATACTGGCTTTGGAGTCTCATGGAACCATGCCATTTATCAGTTGTGGGGCACTGAGAAAACTGCCTCACCTTTCTAAACTTAGAGTTTCTTCATCTGTAAAACAGGGATAGAAAATGTTGCACACTCGACAGGTTTGTTGTAATAATCAAATGAGATAATGTGCGTAAAGGGCTTAGTATTAAAACCACTACATGGTTAGATTTTAGTTCTTTTATTTCTCCAGAAAGGGCTTTTATATCTCCCGAGAGGGTTGCTTTAATATCTTCCATGCCTTTTTCAAGCCCGGCTAGAACCTTGAGAATCGTCATTCTGAACTCTATATCTGACATATTACCAATGTCTGTATTGATTAGGTCCCTAGCCTTTGGTACTGCCTCTTGTTCTTTTTTTTGTGGTGAATTTTTCCGCCTTGTCATTTTGTCCAGATAAGAGTATATGAAGGAGCAAGTAAAATACTAAAAGGGTGGCAACAACCCCAGGAAAATATGCTTTAGCCAAATCAGAAGAGATCCCAAATCGTGAGGGGGGAGAAAGGGGATAAAAAGGGGTTCAGAAAGAAAAAAGAAAAAAAAAAGAAACTATTAAAAAAAGAAAGCTGATAAAGAAAAAATATAAAAAGAGGAAAAAATATATATATATTAGATAAACTATTTAAAAAACGTTAAAAAAGAAAACGGTAAAAGTTTAAAAAATTTAGCAGAAGAAGAGAAAAAGAAAAAAAAATTGAAAAAGAAAAAAAAATTAAATTAACTGCAAGGCTAAAAAATCACGGGGAGAAAGCCATGAGTTCTGTGCTTTGCTTTCTTCTCCTACCCTATGACCCAGCAATTGCACTGCTGGGTATTTACCCTAAAGATACAAACGTAGTGATCCGAAGGGGCACATGCACCCGAATGTTTATAGCAGCAATGTCTACAATAGCCAAACTATGGAAAGAACCTAGATGTCCATCAACAGACGAATGGATAAAGAAGATGTGGTATATATACACAATGGAATACTATGCAGCCATCAAAAGAAATGAAATCTTGCCATTTGCGACGACGTGGATGGAACTAGAGGGTATCATGCTTAGCAAAATAAGTCAATCGGAGAAAGACAACTATCATATGATCTCCCTGATATGAGGGAGAGGAGATGCAACATGGGGGGTTGAGGGGGTAGGAGAAGAGTAAATGAAACAAGATGGGATTGGGAGGGAGACAAACCATAAGTGACTCTTAATCTCACAAAACAAACTGAGGGTTGATGGGGGGAGGGGGTTGGGAGAGGGGGGGTGGGGTTATGGATATTGGGGAGGGTATGTGCTATGGTGAGTGCTGTGAAGTGTGTAAACCTGGCGATTCACAGACCTGTACCCCTGGGGATAAAAATATATGTTTATAAAAAAAAAAACAAAAAAACAATACATATGCTTGGTACAGAAAGGTAAACGTCATTCATTCACACATGCATTGGAGTTCACCATTTAACATCAGACATGGGGAACACAGGTATGGACAAGGCCCAGTCCCTGCCCATAAGAAGCCTGTGCTGAGTATTTGTGTGGGAGTACAGGCAAGTAAACAGGTGATTACTGCAAGTATGAAGGGTGCTGTGGCGAAGGCACACACAGAGTGTTGACGGGAGCACCAATGAAGGGCACTCTGGTTGCCATGATGATGACAATCGTCATCAGAGCGTGGGTGAAAAGTTGAGGAGACGGCCCAGTGCCCAGGAGTCAGATCAAAACCAGCCTTGAAACTCAAGTCAAAGATGTCAGCCTTATCCTGAAGGTCACGGGAGCAACTGCAAATCAGAAGCAGTGGAGGGACCTCTGCATTTGGGAAGGTCACTCTGGCCCCAGGTAGACTAGTTAGGAAGCTGTAGAATTCTAAGTGAGAAAGAATGAGCTACAATCAAGGAACTGAGGGTCCTAATGAAGCCCAAGAGCCATGACCTACTGTAGCAGTAAGAGGACCAAACTGATGGGAATTTTCAGTCAGAGTCTAGGATATGAAGAATCACTTAAGGAATATTTACTGTATCTCTAAACACATGCAAAAGTCTGCAGAATGGGATAGCCAACTTCGTCATTCACACTGTATTATTGAAAATGACACCTCAGCTAATGCTAGCTAGAATACTCTTTCTCTATACTGGTGTCTCCCACAAAAAGTTTTGTTGTTTGATTACCCTGTGTTACGTTTCAGTGAAATATGGTTTGATCCAACGTTATCTTTCTCTTCTATCAATGCATGGCCTCAAAGTTACCATATCTCCAACCTGAGGAGTGTATTGAGGAAATAATGGACTGGCGATCTCACACAGTAGGCGCTCTAGAAATGCTGGGTTCCTCTGCTTTATTTATGTCTGAATTGCATCCAAAGGAGCTAAACATATTCGTTAACATTATCACTCGCGGGTTTCCGAGTTGAATGGTAGGCATTGTCGATCACATCTTGTATTTTACTGTGGGCTCTCAAAAATGGGTGTTACAGGAACACTGCAATCATTTACACCAGTTTTGTTTCTTTTCTATTCTTTCTTTTGTCTTCTCTTCTCCTTTCCTTTTCCCTTTCTTTCCCTTTCCCTCCCTGCCCTTTCCCTCTCCTTCCCTTTCCTTTTGTTTAGCTCTCATGTAATTTGGATGTTTTCTGACCATCTGTATTGTCCGAGGGTAAGGAAGAATTTCAGAGCGTTTTCCAGACACTATTTCATGGCTTCCAATAAACTCTTTCCTTGACTCTTTTGCCCCTCAGTAACTACACTCTTGGCTTGAGACAGGTTGAATGCACTGATCTCTTCTAGCAACTCTAGCTATCCATGCCTCTTCTATCCTTTCGTAAACCTTGGTTTGAATCAGAAGTTAGGGGATGCCTTCCTCAGGGACTCAATCACACGCATTCAGTATCCCAGGTAGGAAAGTTAACTCTTCTGCGTTTTTGATCTGTACTGTTTTTACATCCCTTTCTTTTGTCTAAAAAAATTGGGGTGGAATATATCCTAATGAAGTTTTTCGTACTACACTGAGCCTGTTTGACTTAAAATAATCTGCTTCTCCAGGGTACAGACACAAAGCCATTTGGCCCGAGACATCCAGATTCCAAGAACTCCTGAAGCCCGGCTTCTTTTGAGGCCAAGTTCAGGTTCACCTTGTGAGTCCTTCCTCTGTAGTAGCTGTTCAAGTGACAAGCTCACACAAAGCGCTTTTAAACTAATACTGAAGAGTAGATCTTAGTTAAAGGGAAATGTGCTATGGTAATTACTTATAAGTGTCTTGACATAAAGACAAATCAATAAATCAAAGATGTGAAGAGCCTGGTTGTGAAATGGAATACTCAGCATGTATTTTATTAGCTAAGATGGATGATAATTCAAAACGCATGCTATAGTACATCTATAAAGTGTAATGTAAAGGAAAAGAACTCTTTTACTTGAAGCTGGTGAGAGTCTGGTTGGGACTTTGGGAAAGAGAGCAGAAGGTTGGAAATGCCGGTGTCCATCACAGAGACTGTGGGAGTCTCTCTTAGAGGGTGTGAGTGGGGAAGAACAAATTTTTTTTTAAAGATTTTATTTATTTGACACATATACACACAGAGAAACAGTGAGAGAGGGAACACAAGCAAGGGGAGTGGGAGAGGAAGAAGCAGGCTTCCTGCTGAGCAGGGAGCCCGATGCGGGGCTCCATCCCAGGACCCTGGGATCATGACCCAAGCCGAAGGCAACCGCTTAACAACTGAGCCATGCAGGTGCCCTGGGAAGAACAAATTTAACATTTATTGCTCACCTATGCTGTGCTGGGGGCCATGGTAGGCACTTTGCAGACATCTTTTTAAATCTTTTTTTAACATAGACTTCATCGTTTAGAATGGTTGTAGGCAATATTGAGCAGGAGGTATGGAATTTTCCTACATGTCTCCCACCCCACACATGCTTAGCCTTCCCTATCAACAACACCCCCCACTATTGTGGTATAGTTGTTACAACTGATGAGCCTACACTGATCTATCATCACCCAAAGTCCATAGTTTGCATTAGGGTTCACTGTCAGTGTTGTACCTTCTATAGCTTTGAACAAATGAAATGATGCGTATTTACTATTACAGGATATATATTACATATATATATGTATGTGTATATATATATATATCATAGACTATGATATATATACTATGATATATGATATATCTGATATATCATATATATACTGTATACATACTATACATATACTTTAATAGTAGATACGCATCATTTCATTTGTTCTTTCTGTATGATGTATATGTATATATCATACAAAGTAGTTTCACTGCCCTAAAAATCCTCTGTGCTCTGCCTATTCACCCCTGCCTCCTCACTAACCCCTCATAACCCCTGATCTTTTTTTTTTTAATCCCCACAGCTTTGTCTTTTCCAGCAATTCATCTTGTTGGAATCATAGAACATTTTCAGATTGGCTTCTTTCACTAAGTGCTATGCATTTAAATTTCCTCCATATCTTTTCATTGATTGCTAGTTCATTTCCTTTTAATGCTAAACAATATTCCATTGTTTCATTGTACCATACTTTATTTACTCACCAAACTACTATTCACTCACTGAACATAGTTTATTTACTCACTGAACTGTTGAAGGACATTTTGGTTGCTTCAAAGTTTAACATTCACATGCAGGTTTTTGTCTGTATGTAAGTTTTCAAGTCCTTTAGGTAAATACCTAAGAGCATAATTGCTGTATCATATGGTAAGAGTATTCTTTTTTTTAGTTTTGTTGAGGTATAATTGACAAATAAAATTGCAATATATGTAATGTGTGCCATATGTTTAGGTTTAAAAAAATCTTTTTGAATTTATTGAGATTTGTTTTGCAGCCTAACCTGTAATCAGTTCTGGAGAATGTTCCATTTGCACTGCCAAACTATCTTTTCGGAATGGCTATGTCGTTTTGCATCCCCACCAGCAATGAATGAGAGTTCCTGTTGCTTCACAGTCAGCATTTGGTGTAGTCAGCGTTCCAGACTTTGGCCATTGTGTAGTGGTATCTCATTATTTTAATTTACATTTCCCTGATGACGTATGATGTGGAGCATCTTTTCATGTGCTTATTTTCCACCTGTATATCTTCTTGAAGAGATGTCTATTGAGATCTTTTGCCCATTTTTTAATCAGGATGCTTGTTTTCTTATTGTTGAGTTTTAAAATTTCTTTGTATGTTTTGGATAACATATGTTTTAGATCCTTCATCAGATATGTCTTTTGCAAAAATATTTCCCAGTCTGTAGTTTCTGTTCTCATTCAGTTGACAGCATCTTTCATAGAGCAGGAATTCTTAATTTTTTGAATTCAGCTTTGCAGCTATTTCTTTCATGGATTGTGTCTTTGGTGTTGTATTGAAAAAGTCATCGTCAAACCCAAGGTCACCTGTATTTGTTCCTGTGTGATTCTTTAAATCTTAACAATCCGTCCAACCCTGTTTTACAGATGTGGGCTTAGAGAGGGTGAGTGGTTCTTCAATGCCACTAAAATAGCAAGTGGTGGGACTGGATTCAAACACAGGCCTGTCCAACCTCAAAACCAAGCCAGGAGGCTCTCTCCTTACTCTGTGGCTGCTGCCTCAAGAGCAACTCTCAATGGCTATCAGATTGGCTCTTGTCCACGGTCGGACAAGGTCTCTGTCAACACTGATGTTCTAGGTCACAGATTAGAGCACAGAGAAGAACGGGCACTTTTTTGCCTTTTTGACTCAAAGACCTACTAAATTTTATCTTCATGTGCCTGAAGGGTACTCCTCCCATGTCATTGTCATTCTTTCTTACGAAGGTAACTCACTGAGGGTGATGACCTCTAAAATTTTGGCTGAACTGGGTGACCGAGCTCCTCATTTTTGCTGGTAGGATTTGAGAGACTTTGGGGGAGATGGTGCATGAGCAAATGGAGAATTAGCGAGGTTTTACAATGTTGTTACAAACTTTATGATGTGAGTTGATTGTTTCATGTAGCCTCATAAAACAAGTCAGAGATGGCGGAGGGTGATTACCTCACTCCCCTGCCTTCCCAGCAGAGATGAAGCCTTCCTTAGCATGCAAGAGCTTTCCTGATGCCCCACTCCAGCCAGCCCGGTTTTCAGATTTTAATATGTTCCTGTAGTAGGTGTGGAGGAAAAAATGAGGAAGAAGGGAGGAAACCCATTGGCCCAACTTGTGGCACTGCCATTCCTGGCAAAGATGAATGATTAATGTCACAGCAGAGCACCAAAACTTACAGAAACAGGCCTGCTTGGCTTGGATAGTAAATGAATAAGCCAGTTACACCTTCTCTTGGATGGCTGGCAAAAGTTTCGTCGTCATAGCAACTGCCCCCATCGTTTGCTCTGCTTACACAAGTTATCAGCCTCTGTCCCAACCCCAAGCTACCTAAGAAGGAGGAGCCGGGTCTTGTTCATTCCTTATTTATAATTAGCTTCCAGTGAGGGGGAGGGACAGGCAGGGTTGCCTCCTGCTCAGGCTGCTTGCCTGAATTACATCCCACAAATGCCTCGGAAGCAGCAGGCTGACTGCATCGTTCTCTTCACATTCCTGGGTCTGTCTGGGCTGGTTGGTGCAGTTACCAGAACATACCACATTGGGATTGTGGAAGAATACTGGAACTATGTACCCCAAGGGAAGAACGTTGTTACTGGAGGAAGTTTTTCAGAAGACAAGTGAGTAAAGTTGGGGTTCTCACAGACTCCAGGGTTTGCTTTTTTTTCACTCTGCGTGGAGAAGTTTATAGTCCTTGGGTTGTGAGGGTGAGTGGGGGTGAGCTGATGTAAGCCCAGTGGAGGGATTTTGTGTTTGTTTGCAGAGCCCTCACAAAGGTGGGCATGGAATGTGGGAGAGATCTTCTTGGCCCTATTTGTTGAGCCTTGTCCATGAAGTGCTACACACAAAACCACGTGTTTTGAACAATGGCTTACTTTATAGAAGGACAATTTTCACTGAGCACTATTAGGGATTTCCAGTGGGTTCTGGACTCAGTTTGTTAAAAAAAAAATAATGGAAACCCTTTGGATAAACATTTGAGAATTTTCAAGAATTCTTCATTGTTAAAACACACACTGTTTTCTGAGTTTTTATGTTTGGAATGAAACAGCATAATTGGAGATACGTATGCTATAAGTAGTTAAGTTTTGTTTTGTTTTGTTTCGTTTGCAATGTTTAAAAGAGGGGCAATTATAATGGATTTGGCTGGTATTTTAAGAGTTTCCCCAAGTCTTCTTAGAAATAACTTCTTCAGTGGTGAGAGGTTTGTTTTAGCTCCGACTCATTCAATCTGAGGGCAATATTCTAGTTCCCGGGCCCATGGCATAGCTGGGTGAGATGGTGTCGGAGTGTTGTATGTACCTGATTTTTTTATTTTTTGCAGAAAATAGCCCTTTCTCTTTCTTTCCCTCTCAGGGTCCAGTGTCTTAAATCTCTTATTTGTTCCCTGGAGCTCCCTCTTAAGTCATCTTCCACTCCCAGGAGCTATAACATATACTTTCAATATTGTGGTTTTTAGAACGTCTTTTGAGATGTTCTGGCAACTTCTGTTGGATATCCAGGTATTCTGGCTTCTTTCTGATAGGAAGAACCCAATTCATTCAACATCCAAGTTCCAATTTCTAAAAATGAAGTTAGTTGCTAAGATTCAGGAATACCATGGAGTCTTCCAACAAGTCTTTAAAAGCCAGGCCCCCCTGCCCCAGGAGAAGACCAAATATCCAGGTGCTTAGACACATTGCTTCTGGGTTTTCTGACAATACAAAGGTGGCATAGTCATGTTTGGTTAAAGAAGGATGAAACTCATGCCAACCAGGCTGCTAAGAAAGACTCTTCCTTAAGCTTTGTTCCAGGAAACTTAATGTCCAGAGGCCTGTTTCCAAAGAAATCTCTTGACTTCTTTCAGTCTCATATGTGCTGACCATTGGTTGTGGTAATCTTTATTGTGACAAATGGATATGGGATGGAGAGGCTACCCTAACTGCCATTGATTGACCTTCCCTAGAAGAGAGCTCTGATGTCCTTATAAAGGGCTCCATGGAAAACAGTCATTGTGGGCAGTCGTTGGACATGAATGAGGCTGTTCAAGATTTGTGTGCTGAGCACAGCAAATACAGTCTTTAAGCACAATGAGACATTGGATTGCCTTTCCCTGTGGTTGAGTAAAGAGCTTAGAAGTCTATCTTTCTCCTAAAGTGTCACTGTGGCTATTTGTGAGCATTTGTTATGACCCAGGAGTTCCACCAGAGACTTTCAATTCATTATTGTTTGCAGTAGGTATTATTTCCACTTTTCAAACCAGGAACTGAGACCCTGAGACTAAGTACTTGTTGGAGTTTACAGAGTAAAGGCGGAACCAAAGTAATTTTTCCGCCATGCAACCCATTTCTTGGTAGAGGTGATCCTTTCCCCCTTAATTAAACTCAGCTGTGACGGCAGCCAGGGATTCCAGCAAAAAGAACTTTCTAGAAATTCCCAATTCTTACCAAAGGGAGATGTAGTCTCACAGGTCACTCTTCCCAGAGAGACATTGAAAATGATCACTGGTGTCAATGGCCAAACTGGTTACCTATTTGGGTTCATTCAAAAACCCAATGTACTTTAAATACTCAAATGCTACAATGCTCTTTTCACAAAGCTGAGTGCAGGAAGACATTAGGGGCTCCCTATTAATTATTTCAGCCAGAAGATGGTGCTTTGAAGAACATACAATAAAGTGTTTGAAAATAGTTATGGTGAAAAAGAAAAAAAAAAGAATAGGCATGACTAAGACAGTTCGGTGTCAGCTTAGGGTGGGGTATTTTAACAAATGGTGTGGTCCCAGTTGAGAGGACTCTTGCCCTTGGAGCATAGCTGGCATTCTAAATGTCATGCCCACAATGCCCAAGTCCCCAAGTGTGTGAAGGACTGGTGTCTACACAGGGCTGCCTCCTGCCTCTGAAAGGGGGAGCCTGGGTTACATGGCACATAGTGGCTTTTATTAGCCGTGATACTCGTGTGGCAAGCGGCTCAGGGCAAGTCCCTAAGAAGGCACTGCTGACTCAGGCTTGAAGCATACGGGACACATGTCATGATTTCCAGGTGTCACAGCTACAAGAGGTGTCACAGGGGAAGATGTCACAATTGTGGGACATATGGAGCTCAGTGTGAGTACTCTAGTTCGTGCCATTTCCCCAGAAGCAAAGAGTCATCTTGGATAACATGACCATGCCTCTCACTCGGCCTCCGGCACTTCTGAGGACAGTCTACTGTTGAAGATATTCAGACCCAGACAAATGCCTGATATTTGGAGGGCCATGTGCCTAGTATCCTACTAGCAGTGGAAAGAGCCTGGAATAGGAATAGGAAGACCTGACTTAGAAGTCCTTGCTCTGCCCCCAACTTGCTGTGAAACCTTGAACATCTCACGTAATCTCCTGACCATCAAGTTCCTTAATTGGTATGACAAGGGAGTTGAAATATAATCCTTAAAGTCACTTGAGAAGTGTAATTCCAAGAAATCAAAAATAATTTTTGATACTGAATGAAGAACATCTTACCCGATTCTCCAGTTCTAGAAAGATTTTTACAATGGTGAGAGAGACAGATGATTTTGCAAGCATTCAGTCTAGGAGTCAGAGCTGGAGAAGATCCGAGAGTGGGGACATGGGACAAATTTTTAAGTATTCCATATTTTTCTTTGCTTATCCATCCCCCCCCAACCCGTTCTTTAAGAACTATCTCTAATTCTTCATGCACAAAGAATTTCCCCACAACCCTGCCTTATTCTGATCTGTTTCCTTCCTCACCGATCAAGGAACTTGATGTCTTCCTTAAGCCTTAGACATAGCATTTCCCTCTCCCCACATTGCTATGTGGGTGTTTGATGTACCCACTGGTCACTCTGGCAGCTGAAAGATAAGCACCATCATGGCAGAGAGGGAGGCCCAGAGTATATTTAATTTTGTCCCCCCTTCCCCCAAGCTTTGGGGGAATAATCCATGTCCAATTTTGGACAATAATCCATGGAGGACTGAGAACAAGGCTATTCATTTGGAATTATTAAAAACTAATCACTATGTCCATATAGTTATCCCAGTTGCTTAATCTTTGACTACGGGAATGGCAAAAATGAGGGGAACAGAATGGTGAGTGCCAAAGTGTCTGTGATGTAAAAAAACTTGGAAGCCAAAATTAGGCAGTACCGAGAGCCTAATAAATCCTGATTCACAAGGATGGGATAGGGAATAAATTGAGATCATTTTGCCAAGGCTCCAAAGCAGTCAGATGGTATAATTTAATTTTCCATCTGGGTACCTTTGCTTAATCATAGATTTCAGAAATATAATCGAGACTGTAAGCACTCATATTTCCTAGAAAGCATAAAATTGGGGAGTTATATTCTATTTAGAGGTAGATTATCCAGATGAATATATTCCTCCTGTTCCCCCTTGGGCCTAATGGGGACACTGGGCTCCTTTGATTTGCCCGGGGATGGTGTCAGCATTTGATCCATTCATGCTTATCCTGTTCTGGCTCATAAAGGGCTTAATTAAGATGTTCCTGTGCTTCAGTGGTAAAGCCAAGTCTTTAATGGAACCAGAGTGGGGTCACCTTATTTAAGGCTACAATTCTCACCAAAGACCTCATTAAGCAACCAACACACATGCAGGATTTTTCTTCCCAGTAGAATGTGGGGTTTTCACGGGTACAAACTCACAGGCAGAACTACCCCTGGACATGAGTGAGGCTGACCACTGCTCAAACCCCAACGTGTAGGGTCTGTTAAGGAGTTTATGTAATCGTATCACTGTGTTAGCCCAGTTGATGGTAAAGGATTTTGAGACAGGCCCTAGGATGGGCATAAGGGAGACCCTATATAACTATAAGAGCTACATAACTGTCTGAAAGAAGAGCCAATTAATTGAAGGGAAGCAGGCGGGGGAAGAGAGAATCTTTTGTAAGCTTTGAAATAAAGGGAAGGGGACCATTTCATCTGGGCTTGATCTTAGAGGGTGACTTTCAAATCTCAACTTCTGTTGGATCAGCAGAAAAAATCATGTGCTGGGTCTGATGCCATAGTGATATCTTGGGGCTGCTGTTATTCCCTATGTCAGATAGTGATTGATTTGGCCTGCCAGTGGAGACCAGAATAGAATGCCTTAAACAAAGTAAGCTTCTGTATTCTCTTACAAAAGAATCCCAAAGGTGGGCAGTCCAAGACTGGTGGGACAGGTGGTATGATAGGATGTGGGGGCTTTCTGTACTTTTGACCCATGATCCTTAGCATGTGACTTTACTCCTCAAGGAAGTTCATGGTCACAGTATGACTGCTGGAACTCCAGCCCTCATGTCTATGTTCTAGGAAGAAGAGAGGAAGGGAAAAGGTAGAAAGGGTACAATTCCTGCTGCATTAGCCCATTAATGGAAACACCATACAACCAATTCTACATACATCTCACTGGATACTCGAAGTCACACAGTGGGGGGAAAAGGGGTTAAAAATATAGTCTTTTAGTTTTGTGCTTTTGTTTCTGAGTAAAAGCCGGATTTGATCCTCTTACTAAGAAAGAAGGGAACATGAATATTGCAAGGCAGCAAGCAGTCCCTGCCACCTTCCCCTACCTCAGTCCTCCCTGTTTCTCATCCTTCACAAACACACTCTTAGTCCCCCTCTTTTTTTTTTCCCACCTCCAGACGGTGGGGTCCCAAGTCCCGGTTAGTAGAATTTGGGAGAACTCACAGACAGCACAATAGCTAACCATCCTTGCATCCTTACTCTGTTCCAGGCATTGTCATAAAAGTTTTCCATGCCAAGCAGGGGGGTGACAGAGGTCCTGTCCCAGGTCAGGGGGACGGGAAGGCCCAAGGTGGGTTTCCCTAGCTAAGTGTAGCCGAGCAGTGATCTAACAGAGATGCTAAGGCAGCCTGGCTTGCTGGGGGAAGTGTGTGGGCTCTTGCATCCACCAATAAGCTTACAATTCTTCTTCTACCAACTGAGTAAGTAATTGAATCTCTCTTTGCCTCGATATACTCATCAGTAAGTGGGATAATGATAGTACTCGCTTTGGGGCTATAGGTGTTTCCTGCGGCTGCTGGAACAAATTACCAGAAACCGGGTGGCTTAAAACAGCAGGAATTTATTCTCTCCCCCTTCTGGAGGCAGAAGTCTGCAAAGATGTCAGCAGGAACACACTCCCTCTGGAGGCTTTAAGGGGGAATCTGTTTACTGACTCAGCTTCGAGTAGAAGCTGCTGGATGTGGTGGCATGCTCTGGCGTTTGTTTGCCTGCATTTTCCTATCACCTACTCTGTGTGTGTCAGATCTTTTTCCTCATCTCAGAATCCCTAACTTAATCCCATCTGCAGAGTCGTTTTCCAAATAAGGGGATTAGGACTGGGGCTTGCCTTTGGTTGTCATTATCAGCCTACCCAAAGTGGGGATTAGGAGGCTCGGATGACACCAGATCTGTAAACGGGCTCAGATGCATGGCCTGGCACCAGGTTAGCATGCTAGAGAAGTTAGTCATCGTGATAGCTTCCTTATCTCAAGGGGTCTCTGCAGAGCAGGAGCTCTGGAGGAAACAGACTGCAAATGGTCACATTTCTCTTTTTCTAATTAGAGTTTTGCCATAACTCCCACTGACTGAGCACCCACTCTCCCAGATGCTGTGTGTGGGTCTCCACACCGTCTCATTGACTCCTCAGGAGGGCTCTGTCATGGTCACCGGTTTTCAGCCGGCATCAAGCAGGGAAGTAGGGAAACTGGGATTCAAGTTTATTCTCTTTTCCCTTTACTGCACACATTTGTTTTTTAAGCCACCTGTGTGTGTTCTGAGGGGGCTTTTGTGGACAGGAAGTGGGAGAAGGAAGAACTCAAGACTTGTGCGGGGCCAGGGGACCAGGAGGAGACACTGTGTAGAGGAATGCATCGATTGGATGGCTTAAAATGTATTAGTGTAATTAGGGAGGTCGTGGTTACATCTAAGTGCAACAGGCCATCACCATCTCCACCCTCCTTTTGGCCACGTAGCCCTTGCCCCAGTTTAGTCCTGTTTTCTCAGTGCCCCTTCTCAAGCTCAAGCAACCAACGTTGCGGGTCCCTCTGGTGACCATGATGGTCTCACGTGTTTGGTCTGCTTCGGCTCACCTTCGCCCCACCTCCCCTCCACACACTCAGACCTGCAGGATCTATACGGCGCAGTTGTCACTTAATATAGAAAACTGGCTGTTGCTATTTATTCTCCACTGTGTGTGTTTTGTCTTCCCAGCCAGATGGTAAATCTCTTGAGTGCATGGATGGACATTCATAGTTCTTGGCCCTAGTTCCTAGTTTAATGTCCCGTATAGTGTAGAGGTTTAACAACTGTTCATTGGTTGAAGGGATGGGGGAAAATCTGACTGAAAGATCCAGGTCTTGGGGGACAGTGGTGCTGGTGAGGTGTACATACACCCCCCTCCCTGCCCCCGTGAGCTACCAGCTCCTCAGAATCTGATCTAGAAGCCCATCTTTGCTCTGGTTAGATGATTCTCACAGTTTCCTTCTAGCAATGGTTAACCTCTACTGCTCTTAGAAGGCATCTTCCTTCATGTATTGCCCTTGGCCTTGGCAATGTAAACGTTTTACATCCTTATTCTGTCTTTAAAGCAGTTGCTCATTAGGAACTTTCCAGCCCAATTGGATATCTTCCCAGCATAAAATAGACACCTCCTCAGCTTGAGTGGAAATGTGAGAATGTTGGTTGGGAATGAGCCTGAGGGGTAGTGATTGCTCAGTCCCTCACAGTGGGGCCGTCCTGTGGCTATGCTATAAATAACATGAAGCCCACCAACCTGTGTGCTCCCACCACTAAGTCCTCTCCAGTCATGTCAGAGGCTGGTTTCTGTGGACACCTTCCTCGAAGTCCCCCACCTGTTTTGTCTCTTGGACAAGGGTTGCAACTTCTAGGACTCGTAGGACACGGAGCTTCTATCCCACTGTCACAAATGTATATGTGTTCTTAGGAGCAATTTGCTACAGAGACTCAAGAGACTTAAGAGACTGATTTCTCTTACTTTCCTCTGTCCCTATCTTTTCCACTTTGGATAGTTCCATGGTTTCCAAATAGTCACTATGTTCTAATTTTAAACAGCTACTGTGGTTTTGTTTCGTACTGAATGCTATAGAGAGGTGATTTCCCAGCTTGTATGTGCATTCAGCATTGTGTTAGTTAGAGCAGGTCAGGTTGTGCTATAGCGATAAACAACCCCCAGATCTCAGGGGCTTAACACCACAGAGTCATATTTCGAACCCACTGGGGTTTATAGAGGACCATGTGGCTCCAAGACAACTGTCCTCCTGGGACAACTAGTAAGCCAGGCTGCTGGGATTGTGAGGCTCAACGATCTTCACTGGACCCTTTCCCTGCAGCAGAGGTTGGGGGCGGGGGGAGATCTTGCAATGGCAATGAAATGTCCTGGCATGGAAGTGATACATGTCACTTCCACTCACAGCCCATTTGCCAAAATCCCATGGCTCCATCTATCTGCAAAAGCTCTTTGCTCTGCCATTCTGCTGTGAGGGAAGAATCAGCTTGGGTAAGCACTGGACAGCTCTGCGCTAAAAACTGTTTGATGAACTTCAGGAAAATATAGAAGCCACACCAGAAAGTCTGATTCAGTTGCTCTGAGATGGGGCCTGGGGACCTCAATTTTTGGTAATTGTCCCAAATAACTCTGATCCAGTTGAGACGTGGATGGGCATTTGGGAACTACTGCTTTAGAAAACCTGGTCCCCTCTCGGGGTGACTATTGGCTGTCTCTGGGATAAGACTGACACTCGTCCAGGATTGTGCAAAACAAGTCACTATGCATGTAACTCAGTGCTAAAATATGCAGCATGTGTAGTAAGTGCTGTGGGAAGGCAACAAACACTTCCCCTCCTCCTGATACGCTTGCCTCTTGCTTGGGTGGCTCTGCCAGACAAGTCGTGCATGATAAGGAGCTCTTGCTCAGCATGTATTTACGTGTGTGTGTGTGTGTGTGTGTGTGTGCGCACGCGCGCCTGTGCATGCTGGAAGCTCAGAGTAGAGCAGGGCAGAGAGTCAGAGGTCCATGTTTCCCTGCAGACCCTGTTGGAATGACAGAGCCCTATGAATAACCTCATTCTAGCTTTTTACCCCTCAGGATAAGTCTAGAGAGGACACCAGTGATTCTGAATCTAATCCTTCCTCTGTTGTTGCCTTACTGGGTGGCCCGGCATCAGCTATAAAGTCAGGTAAATTTGCCTACTCTGGGGCTAATTAGCCAGCCTGGGGATGACTCAGTTCTTCCTCTGCTTCTTCCTCCTCCTCCTCCTAGAGAGCCTGTTCAATTAGGACTGGTATTCAACTGCTGGTTAGCAGAAGCCTGGAAAACACTGGCTCGAATGTATTTTTTAGCTTCTGCAAAAGAAAGCTAGAAGTTGGCAATCTTCAGGGGCCCAGATTCCTTTGGCTTTCCAGCTGACCACCCATTCGTAGGGTATGGCCCTATTCCCCCTTCTTTCAAGATGACTGTTGAAGCTTGTCATCCTATCTCCATTTCAGGCATAAATTGAGGAAGAGCAAAAAACTACAAGGGTGTCTGCCAGCTGAGTCCAGAGAAGTACCACGGAATGACACATGCATACATCTCATTGGCTAGAAGTGTGTCCCATGACCATCCAAGCCTCGAGTGAGGCTAGGAAACATAAGAGATTCCATCACAAAGCCCCAGTGTCAGGAACTCAGACTTTTTATCCCATTCCCTTGCACAGGGAAATATAGGGTTCTCCCTCACGGAGCAGAAGGGGGCCAACTCTTGCTCCCAGGCAGACACTCGCAGGCTCAGTCGATACACAGTTTGTGGGTCAGAGGGTTGAGTGTGCCCACACCCGACTGTGTCCAAGTCCTCAGTCCTGATGCCTGAGAGTGGACTTGTCAAGCCAGAGGTTGAGCAGTGATTTTCTTCCCTTCAACTCAAGCCGCAGGCACTATGCTCCCTCTCAGGGCACCAATGCCCCCGTGGAGGAGAACTCACCCAAACAATGCACTTTGGGGTGGCAGCTATGTTTTCAGAGGGAGAAGGCAGACAAGAAGAGAAATTTGACACCTCAGTTGCCCATCTCTTCTAAATAAAATGTGAGCTTATTTTTATTATGAAAGTAAATAGAAGATATAGAGTAAAACACTCCCATGTACAGAAGAGGGTGAGTAAAGTTCTCATTCCTTCTGGCTCCTGCCTGTGTCCTCAGTCCTATGGCCCAGAGGTTACACCTTGGTAGTTTCCATGGCCAGTTTCTAAATGTTTTCTTTGCATTTATGTATATATGTGCATTGTTTAAAAAACAGAAATGGGATCACACTTTACATGCTCACCTACAATTTGATTTTTCCATATAGTTTCTTGGTGCTTGTGCCGTATTACCACCTGTAGAACCCCCTCATTTTGTTGTGTGGCTACGTGGTATGAAGATACCAGAATTTATTTATCCAGTCACCAGCTGAAAAACACTGTGGTCTTTCCAGGCTTTTTGCTACCAAAATCATTGTTGTAATACTCCAACCCTTTTGTCAGGATTCCTGTCTCGCGACAGGAATTATTATCTGGGCTTTGAATCTGGCAGGTTGGGGAGGAAGAGCTTTGCTGCCTCTGGGAAGACTAGACCTATGGTCCCTGGGTCCTCTGAGGAGAGCCTCAACCCATGGTTTTCCCCTTTTCCCCAGGAAACTCCTACCTACTGACTCCACTCCAAGGGCAGGGCAGGGCTGACACACGTGGGCGGCTGGGCAGGCTAGTAATCTGGTGCTCTGGGAAAATAAATAATATTGGGGCTCCTTCAACTGATATTTGGAAAAATACTTGTTCAGCTCTTATTTGGAGGCAAGGCTGAGTGCTGAGGAGAGAAGAAGGTGGCCTGGTGGCGGCAGTTCTCACTGTCCTCTTGGTCACAAGAAGAAGGAACCTACTCTGGAGCAATCCTTCTTGGAAGGGATTTCAGGGACTACTTGTGTACCTCTCCGGGCGTCTCCTCCTTCCACCTCCCAAACTCCATCCGAAGCCCTTGATTCTTTCTGACCATAAAACAATACTCATCCCCAGAGAAGTTCTGGAAGTTGCCATTTTCTCCAGTCCCAATGTCATTTCCAGTTAATTTTATCCCCACAACAATGCCATTGAGCCCCCCAGTGATGTTGCAATGCCCCTTAGAGCTGAGGCCTAGTGGCTCCATCCCTTAATTTGGCTCAGCTGTGGACCCCTGGAATTTCCCCTACCTCCAAGACCAAGGCCAGTCTCTCTTTTTTTAAAATTTTTTTAAAATTTTATTTATTTGACAGAGAGAGATCACTCGTAGGCAGAGAGGCAGGCAGAGAGAGGAGGAAGCAGGCTCACTGCTGAGCAGAGAGCCCGATGTGGGGCTCGATCCCAGGACCCTGAGATCATGACCTGAGCCGAAGGCAGAGGCTTAACCCAATGAGCCACCCAGGCGCCCCAAGGCCAGTCTCTTTAAGAGGGGCTTTATTGCTATAGGTTTGCCCATGGCCTGTGACCATATAAGGCGGTCTGGAGTAGGCTGGATGCCCCAGCTGGTTAGAACAAGGAAGTAATGACCTTGTGAATAAATCACTTTTCTTTTTTTAATAATTTTTAAATTTTTTTATAAACATATAATATATTGTCAGCCCCAGGGGTACAGGTCTGTGAATCGCCAGGTTTACATACTTCATAGCACTCACCATAGCACATACCCTCCCCAATGTCTATAACCCCACCACCCTCTCCCTATCCCCTCCCCCCGGCCACCCTCAACCCTCAGTTTGTTTTGTGAGATTAAGAGTCTCTTATGGTTTGTCTCCCTCCCAATCCCATCTTGTTTCATTTATTCTTTTCCTACCCCACAAACCCCCCACATTGCATCTCCACTTCCTCATATCAGGGATATCATATGATAGTTGTCTTTCTCCGATTGACTTAAGCAATCATTTTTCAATTTAATTTTAAAACCATGCTATGTTCTGTTTAAATGCTTCTCTCTTAAATTTTCTCATTCTATAAGCTTCTGTTTATAAATTATTAAAAGGGAAGGTGGCTGCAAGCCCTGTTTGTCAGCAGGTCCCTGAAAGCAAGAGGAGAGCCTTTGGAAGGTCCAGCAAACTGAATATCATAAGATGACAGTTTGGATTTCAGAGATGATCCCTGGATACTCTCTGGTGTCCACAAACTCTGCCCTGGACCCAGCCATCATCGGATATAATGCCTTGTGTATTTCGGTTACAAAGGAGACCTTACAAATGAGCATGAGGAGCTCATCCCATCACTATTGCCGTTATGATAGAACAACTCGAAGTATGTTCTGCCAGTAGTGATAGTATTAGATCATCTAGCTATAGACAAGGCCACACCCAAAGACCCCAGACTATCGTGTTACCTGGCTGCCTGTGCAGAGCAAAGAGAGTAACGATGTATCAAGTATGCCTCCAACCCCACATCCACAGTAGACATCCTGAGTGCTTCCTTCTTGCCCCTGACTGAACTCAACCTTGACTTTTTTTTTTTTTCCTAAAAATTGGTTGACCAGTTGGTTGGTCACTACCAACCAATCAGATCTAGTGCAAAAGTTAAAACCTATTTGCCATCCTGGGCCTAGAGAATATTCAAAATCAAGTGTGGCAACAAACACTTTTCTGCAAATGTAGTTTGCCAAATTATCCCAGCTTTCACTTGCCAATCTGAGGGCAAATTCGAGGCTTTTTCTTTTTCTTTATTCCAAAGTCACTAAGCACCAATACGTCCAGGCACTTACTCAGCACTACAATAAAAAAAGATATTTGAAAGATTTATCTTCAATTAGCTCACAAACCAGAGATGTACATATCTTACTGTGACATGTCTTGGCAAGTGTGTTATTAGTGCTTGAACTGTGTGTGTACAGAAGGAGAAAGAAGAGTTTGAACTGACCTGGAAGGGTTCTTGGCAGGTAGAGAATGAGGGATACCACCCAGATGTAGGAAAAGAATGTGTGCAAGTCTTGGAATGCTAAAAAGACATGGTGCATCCTGGGAAGACTGAGCATGAGTTCTGGTGGAAGGGTGAGGCCATGGGAGGTAGGCAAAGAGGAAATGAGCCTGGAAAGATGCACCAAAGCTGGGCTGGATGCACCAAAGGAGATCACTCCTGCTTTGACTTGAGCTACAGGATCCCTGTCCCCTTGTTGACCCAGGCACCCTCTCCTCCATCTGCCTGCACTTCTGTTTTCTGCTCCATGGTGGGCTGCATGCCTGGCCACTTGACACACTGCTCTCTGGCTCCATCATCCTCGGAAGTCTGCAGGGTGGGCAAAGCTTCCATTCATACTAGAGACTGCTTGGGAGACTTGTAGTAGGAACTGCTTAGGAGCTTGTATCTGAGTCGCTGGTATATAAGCATGGGATGATCTCGTTGAGGAAAAGAGGATGAAGCCCTGAAAATATCTTGTCTTTGGCTTTTTGATCTATAGTGCTTTCCCCAAACTTCATGAAGCAAACATAAATCCATTAGTCAATACAGAGCCTCTCAGACATCTCTGTGAGACTCCACCAAAGATCTGTGACCTCAGACCTCAGAGACATGTGTGACTCCACCAACTCAACTGGCACTTAATCATGTATTGCTGAATGCCATTACTTAATTTTCCCATTAGGTCATAAACTCTTTTGTATCCCTGTATAGCACATAGCAAAGTGCTGGGAACATGGTAAACACACACTAAGGGTTTGTTAAGTGAAAAAGTGAAGGGGGAACATGTTGAATGAAAAAGGGTTTGTTAAGTGAAAAAGTGAAGGGAGAACATGTTGCCCCTGAAAGGGGGCAAATGGACAGCCAGACTTTAAAGTATTCTGTTTAGTTGTAGTTTGGTCGTGGATACCATTGGTGACTCTTGTTTTGTCATTTAACTCTCTTAGCCTCAGTTTCCTTACCAGTAAATTGAAGATATTCTTAACAGCTCTACACAGGTTACAGGGTTATGTCCAACACCAAATAAGAAATCATACGTGCAAGTACTTTATGATCTGTTAAGGTAAACTATTAGGATTTTCTCTTAATGTCATATAATCATAAAATATTTTCCTTCTTACTTTTAGACTTGCAACCTTATTTCTTGAAAGAGGGCCAAACAGGATAGGTGGTCTTTACAAAAAGGCTGTTTACAGACATTACACAGATGAGACCTATTCCACGGAGATCCCCAAACCTCCCTGGCTTGGATTCCTGGGCCCTATCTTGAGGGCTGAAGTGGGTGATGTGATTGTCATCCATTTAAAGAACTTTGCTTCCCGACCATACTCTTTGCATCCACATGGCGTTTTCTACAACAAAGATTCAGAAGGTAAATATCAATCCTGTATTATTGGTGTCTTGTCTCTATTTCATAAGGAAGGCAATTGTCAGCTACAGTTAAAGGGATTGAAGAGACATTGATGACACGTTTCGATTTGTCTTTTCCCCATCTCCTTCTCTCCCATCTCCATCTGCTCCTCCTGATAGAGAAAACTTCAAAAACACTATCAACCAACTTGACCTAATTGACATCTACAGAACATTCTGTTCAATGACTAAAGAATATATCTTCTTTTTGAGAGATGTATTTTGAGAGGGTATATGAAAACTCCTCAGGATAGACAGTAGGCTGTGCATAAAATAAATCTAAATAAATTTAGGTTGCAAGGTGTATTCTCCAATAACAATGGAATTCAATTTGATATAATCAATGAAAGAAATCTTGTAAATTCTTCCAAACATTTGGAAATACACAGTATACTTCTAAATAACCCATAGGTAAAAGAAATCACTAGATAAATTGTAATTATAAGTTGAATTGAATAAAAATGGAGATAAAACATAACCAAAATTTATAGTAAATAGCTAAGAAGTACTTAAAAGGAAATTTCGAGCTTTACACTTAATGTCAAGAGAGAAGAAAAGTCTCAAATCAATAACATTAGCTTCCACCTTAAGAAACTAGAAAACAAAGAGGAAACAAAACCTAAAGAAAGCAGAAAGAAGGAAATAATAAGGACTGGAGCAGAAATTCAAAGGCGAAAACAGAAAAATAATATAAAATTGATTAAGCCAGAAGTTCACTCTTTGAAAAAGATTAACAAAATTGAGAAAGTTTATCTAGTCTGATGAAGACAGAGGGCACAAATTACCAAAATCAGGAATGGGAGATGGAACATCACTTTGACCATACAAAAATTAAAAAGATTATGAGGGAGGATTATAAGCAGTTTTATGCCAAAATATGAGACAACTTAAATGAAACTGACAAATTCTTAGACAAAAATTACCCAAATTGACTTAAGAATAAATAAAAATTTGAATAGACCTATAAAATGTAAAGAAATGGAAATAGCAATTAAAAATCTTCCGTCAAAGAAAAACCCAAGCTCAGATGGTTTCATTTATAAATTCTATCAACTACTAAAATAACAATAATGCCAACTCTTAACAAAATCTTTTAGGAAATAGAGGAATACTTCCAAATTCATCCTATGAGGAAAACATCACCTTGATACTGAAGCCAGATAAAGACATCACAAGAAAACTACCGACCAATATTCCTCATGAATGTAGACACAAAAATTCTTAACAAAATATTAGCATATTAAAATATGTTGACTTCAGCAACATATAAGGAGAATTATATACATCATGACCAAATGGAATTTATCCTATGATTGGAAGGTTAGTTTAACACTCCAAAGCAAATGAATGTTGGGGAACCTGGGTAGCTCAGTCGGTTAAGTATCTGACTCCTGATTTTGGCAGGTCATGATCTCAGGGTTGTCTGATAGAGCCCTGGGTCAGGTTCTATGTTGAAGGTGGAACCTGCTTAAGATTCTCTCTTCCTCTCCCGTTGCCCCTCCCCCAACCCCATTCATGCACTCATGCTCTCTCTCTCTAAAAAAAAAATTTAAGAAAAAAATAAATGAACGTAATACAACATATTAATAGAGTAAAAGACAGAAACCACATGATCATCTCAAGAGGTACGGAAAGGCATTTAACAGGATCTAGTACTTATAAATTAAAAATTTCTAACAAACTAGAAATAGACAGGTACTTCCTCATCCTGATAAAAGTTATTTAAGAAAAACCCACAGCTAACATCATGCTTCATGGAAGGGAGACCGAAAAAAAGTCTTCATAAGATTGGGAATAAGGCAAAAAATGTCTGCTCTCACTGGTATTATGAAATATTGTCCTGAAGATTCTACCCAATGCTGGACAGGTCTGCTAGCAGTAAACTCAGTCTTTGTTTATAGAACATCTTTACTTTACCATCCTTTTTTGAGGGGTAGTTTGCTGGATATGGTATTCTCCATTTGCATCGCTCCCCAGCCCCAGCACATTGAGTATGTCATCCCGCTGTCTTTTTGTCTCCAGTATTCAGATGGGAAGTCAACTGTTAATCATGTCAATACTCCCGTGTATGTGATGAGTCATTTTTCTCTCACTTCCAGTATTACCTCTTTGATGTTTTTTCCTAACAATTTGACAACAATGTGTCTATGTATAGGTTCTTTGTATTTATCCTACTTGTGGTTCATTATGCTTCTTTAATGTGTAGATTAATGTTTTTGACCAAATTGAATAATTTGGGGTCATTATTTTTACATTTTTTTTCTGTCCCTTTTTCTTTCTTTTTCCCTTTGGCAGGCTATTATTACACATGTTAATACCTGGTGTTGACCCACAGGCCTCTGAGGTTCTGCTTATTTTCTTTGATGTTTTATTTCTTTGATCTTCCCGCCCCCTCTTTTTCAGATAGGATAATTCTACTATATTCAAAGTTCACTGATTCTTTTGCCATCTTGAATCTGTTGTTAAGACCCTCTAGTGAAAGTTTTAAATAATTCATTGTACTTTTCAATGCCAAAACTCCAACTTTGTTCTTTTAATAATTTCTACTTCCTTGTTGAGATTTTTCGATTTGTTGAATCATGATGTCCTACTTTTCTTTAATTATTTAAACATGGTTTCTGTTAATGGCTTGAACATTTTTTTTAAAGATTTTATTTATTTATTTGTCAGAGAGAGAGAGGGAGAGAGAGCAAGCACAGGCAGACAGAATGGCAGGCAGAGGCAGAGGGAGAAGCAGGCTCCCCGCTGAGCAAGGAGCCCGATGTGGGACTCGATCCCTGGACGCTGGGATCATGACCTGAGCCGAAGGCAGCTGCTTAACCAACTGAGCCACCCAGGTGTCCCAGCTTGAACATTTTTCTAATAGCTATTTTAAAGTTTGTATCTGCTCAATTTTACATCTGGAGACACTTAGAGATAATTTCTATTGGCTGCTTTTTTTTCCTCTGAGACTAGGTCACACATTCTTATTTCTTTGTATGTCTCATTTTGTTGTTCTTGTTGGAAACTGGAAATTTTTGAGCCTATATTGGAGCAACTCTGGATTCAAATCCTTCCCTCATCCAAGGTTATTTTTGCTATTGGTTTGTTTTTTTGTTTAGTAACTTACCTGGGCTAAATCCATGAAATCTGTCTTCCCTATAATGTGTGGCCACCAAGGTTTCTGTTTTTTCTTTCTTTCTTTCCTTTTCTTTTCCTTTTTTTTTTTTTTAAGATTTCATTTATTTATTTATTTGATAGAGAGAGACACAGTGAGAGAGGAAACACAAGAAGGGGGAGTGGGAAAGGGAGAAGCAGACTTTCTGCTGATTAGGGAGCCCAATGTGGGGCTTGATCCCAGGACCCTGGGATCATGACCAGAGCTGAAGGCAGATGCTTAATGACTGAGCCACCCAGGCACCCTGTCTTTCTGTCTTTTTTCTCGTATTCATTTTTAAGGCTGGCTTCTAAGGGGTCACCTCTAAATCTGCTTAGCTTTGAAGTCGGCAGATGCTGGGACAGAGATGTTCTTAAGCATCAGTAAGTCCTCAGTTCTCTGCAGCTGGAATTGTGGATGGATAGAGAACACATTCAGAGTTTTGGTGGTTTTTGTCTGCTTTTTTTTTTTTTTAAAGATTTTATTTATTTATTTGACAGAGAGAAATCACAAGTAGGCAGAGAGGCAGGCAGAGAGAGAGGAGGAAGCAGGCTCCCTGCTGAGCAGAAAGCCCGATGTGGGGCTCGAACCCAGGACCTGGGATCATGACCTGAGCTGAAGGCAGTGGCTTAACCCACTGAGCCACCCAGGCGCCCCTGCTTTTTTTTTTTTTAAATTGTGTTAGTCACCATACAGTACATGACTAGTTTTTGGTGTAGTGTTCCATGATTCATTGTCTGCATATAACACCTAGTGCTCCATGCCATCCATGCCCTCCTTAATCCCCATCACTGGGCTCACCCATTCTTCCATTCCCCTCCCCTCTAAAACCCGCTGTTTGTTTCCCGGAGTCCATAGCCTCTCATGGTTCCTCGGATTTTAGTTTTTGCTGGGCCCTTTGCTTCTCCTCTTTGCAAGCACACAGCATTAGAGTCAGCTGGGAGTAGGTAAATAACTGACGTTCAGCAGTTGTTCAAGCATAAACATTGCTGGATGCCTTTATTTGATTCTGCAGCAATGAAATGGTTGTTTTTCTCAATTTCGTTCCACTTTACATTACTTTTGGGGGAGAGGATTTGGTGACTTCCTCACTCTCTATCTCTCTATCTTTTTTAAGGTTTTATTTATTTATTTGACAGAGAGAGCGAGAGAGATAGCACAAGCAGGGGGAGTGGCAGGCAGAGGGAGAGTTAGAAGAAGGCTCCCCTGTTGAGCAGGGAGCCTGATGCAGGACTTGACCCCAGGACCCTGCTCAACCAACTGAGCCACCCAGGCACCCACCTCCTCACTCTCTTTTGATGAGTTTTTCTCTTGGCTACAATTGCAAGCTTGCTAGTCTGGAAGTCCCTGCTTAGTTCAATTTAGTGTTTACTGTGCACTAGACCCAATGCTGGATACTGGGGCTGCAAAAATGAATAAATACATAGTTGTTCCTTCCAAGTTCATCTGGGGAGTGCTGGAGAATGAACCCAGAAGTCAGTGGGTGGGATTAACATTGATTAAGCAGTTCCTAGTATGCCAATGTCTATTCTAGAACTCTTACATACAATGTCTCACTTATTTTTATTTTAAGATTTTATTTATTTATTTGACACACAGAGATGACAAGTAGGCAGAGAGGCAGGCAGAGAGAGAGGGAGGAAGCAGGCTCCCTGCTGAGCAGATAGCCTGTTGTGGTACTCGATCCCAGGACCCTGGGATCACGACCTGAGCCGAAAGCAGAGGCCCAACCCACTGAGCCACCCAGGCAACCATACAATGTCTCACTTATTAATGGAATTGGCTAGTGCTTTCTTGATCTCCATATGAAATACAGTTAAGTATTAGGACTACTTAAAAATAAATGTTATTGCTTTTTAATTTCAGAAAAACATAAAGAAGGGGTAAATATCTCACATTCTCATTTCCTACTTAAAATAAGCCTAAAACAAAAGATTAAACAAGAAGTAGTATATGAACATGGTTAGAAAATTTTAGGGGTGCCTGGTGGGTCAGTCGGTTGGGCATCTGCCTTTGGCTCTGGTCATGATCCCACGGTCCTGGGATCAAGTCCTGTATCAGGCTCCCTGCTTCCTCTCCCTCTCACTCTCCCTGCTGCTCCTCCTTCTTGTGCTCTCTCTGTATGTCAAATATATAAAATCTTAAAAGAGAAGAAAATTTTATGAGTACAGAGAAGTATAATAAGAAAAGTAAAAATTCTTACTTGGCTCTTATCTGAAAAACAATCACCTTTAAAAATGTCTTAATCTTGGAGATTTTCTCATATAACACACATAGAAAGACCTCCTTTTAAGTTATGCAATATTGTATTGTATGAATATATCAGTCTGGTACATTGATGATTATTGATGACTAATGATGATTATTTAGGTTGCTTTCAGTTTGGGGTTGATACTGCCAATTCTACAACAAATACACCAGTTCATGTACTTTGAAAACCATTTTCAAAGATGTTTCTGGAGTAAATTCTTAAAAATAAAATTGCTGGTTATATTCAAATACTCTTTCTTCTTTCTTTCAAAACGAATCGGCAAGTTGTCCTCCAAAAAATTGCACACTGTCCCGCTACTTGTTTATGAGCTGGTCTGTCTCTTCTACAACTTCACCAATCCTCAATATTCTCAAACCTGATGGGGTGAAAATGTGTATATTTGAATTTCTAAAAGCCCACACATTCTAGCATACATAAAACTAAATGAATGTTTTAAAAATATTCTTATATTGTTTATGTTATATTGCTCAAAACCTTTGACAAATCAAAATTCCATTGACAAATCAAATAAAAATTTGATTTTGATTTGACAAATCAAAATTCCTTCCTGGGAATAACTTACAGAACAACTTAATAAGCTATCCCACCCTGAATCGCTTTTTACTTTATATTCACGGTATCTTTTGGATTCCAAATGATCTTCCTCATCTTGAGTGGTGATACCAAGGATTTGTTTGGGGACTCCAGCCTTTCCGTAATACCTTTCAATAATAGCCATCAATACTTCCCAATAATAAAGAGCAAAAAGAAAGCACATAAATAAATTGTGCAAAAAAGAGTCTCAAGAAAAATTATTACTTGTATTGATTTGTATCATATAATCAAAGCAAAATGAGTGATCTCAGTTGAAGCCTCTAAACAAGTCCACTATCTACCCACCCTCCCCCAGCTACTGACCCTCAGTCTCTCCATATATAAATCAGAAGCTGCAAAGGTATGCATTTTATTCACAAGGCTTTGGTTTATGGTGTACAGTCATGCCACTCATTCATTATTTTACTCAATAGATATGTACTGAGCACCCATTGTACTAAGCACTGAGGTAGACCTTGCATACAAAATTATGAACAAAAAACCCTGGGTGGTTTTTTTTGTGGAATTGTAGTCTAAATTGAGAGACAGACATTAATTAAACAATTATACACACAATATTATACATATATAATTAAAACCTTGGGCAAGCGCTATGAATGAAAAAGTGATTTACTGAAATCTTATTATATGCCAGGTGCTGTGATAAATGTGTTGTAGATCTTATGTCACGTGAGCCTCAACAACTCTGAGACAGGTCTGATGACTACCACCCTTTTCCAGATAAGAACCCAAGGCTCCTAGAAGAGAAGGAAATTGCCCAAGTTATAGCTAACAAGAGATGGAGATAGGATTTGATTCCACTAGTCTAACTTCAATAGCTCTGAACTTAATCATTGGTTATACTGCCCTTCTCTCTGTGTGAATGCATTTTAGAAAACTGACCTAGTTCAGGGAGTTCGGGATTGCAGGTTTGTGAATGGATGGTGAATAAGTGAAAGAATGAGAATGAACTTGGGTGTGTCCACATCCATCTCCTCGGCACCTCACCCCCCAGCCTTCTCCCCAGTGCCATCCAGCTCCTCCCAGTCCTTCCCCGCCCATACCTTCTATCCAGGTGGTTATCAAACTAGTTTTAGCAGTGGACTTTCCTTAATTGAAAACCCTTGTGCAATCTTAGTTTACGAAACAGAGAAAGGGAATGCCATGCCTATGCACCCCTACCCACTCTGTGGTAGACCACCCCTCCACCTAGTAAAACCCCAAATAGTGTTCAACACATCACCCTATTTTACTCTCCACTTGTCCCATGTGCTAATGATTCCTATTCTGGGGGCACCTGGGTGGCTCAGTGGGTTAAGCCTCGGCCTTCAGCTCAGGTCATGATCCCAGGGTCCTGGGATCAAGCCCCTCATTGAGCTCTCTGCTCAGTGGGGAGCCCGCTTCCTCCTCTCTCTCTGCCTGCCTCTCTGCCTACTTGTGATCTCGCTCTCTGTCAAATAAATAAAAGTTTTAAAAAATAATAATAATAATTCCTATTCTGGTCAGCTCAACAGAACGGAGGATGAATGTCTTACTCTTCCTTCCTATCTTTCGTGAGAACTCAAACAGGTGCTGAATCAGTAACAAGTACCCAATAATTTCATTATTTCTTCTTATTTATTATTTATTATTAGAGAGAGAGCACAATGGAGGGAAGGGGCAGAGGGATAGAGAGAGAGGAAGACTCTCCACTGAGCAGGGAGCCTAACGCAGGACTTGATCCCAAGACCCCAAGATCATGATCTGAGCCAAAGTCAGATATTTAACTGATTGAGCCATCTAGACAACCCTCTCCTTTCCCTTTTTTTTTTTTTAAAGATTTTATTTATTTATTTGACAGAGATCAGAAGTAGGCAGAGAGGCAGAGAGAGAGGAAGGGAAGCAGGCTCCCTGCTGAGCAGAGAGCCCGATGCGGGGCTCGATCCCAGGACTCTGAGATCATGACCTGAGCCGAAGGCAGCGGCTTAACCCACTGAGCCACGCAGGCACCCCTCCTTTCCCTTTTGAGTTGATGTTAAGTGAGGTGGATTCAAATCTTCCTGACTGTCACAAGAGGCCCATCCGAAGGGGTCCTTATGAACATTTATTAAGCATCTGGTTTTGTGCAAGACACTTGATACACATCATGTCAGCTAGTTCTCAGGTCCTTGTGGGGTAGGTATCAACATTCTAGCTTCACTGAAGAAAACCAAGGTATTGAGACTTTAAGTATCTTGCCCCAATCCCACAGGAAATAAATTTAAATTTATTTGATTTAAAATGTAATTAATTTATTTGATTTAAATTTATTTGATTTAAAATTATTTGATTCCAAAGCTCAGTGAGCCCTGCTCACTGTAGCAAGCGATCTCTGTAGGTTAACTCTGTTTTATCTTTTCTCGGAAGGAGCCCTATACCCAGATGGAACTTCTGGAAGAAATAAGAATGATGATATGGTTCCTCCTGGCAGAAACTACACCTATGTCTGGCCAGTGAGAGAAGAATATGCCCCTGCTCCAGCAGACGCCAACTGTCTGACCTGGGTGTACCATTCACACATTGATGCTCCTAAGGACATCTGCTCTGGGTTAATTGGCCCGCTCCTTGTGTGCAAGGAAGGTAAGGAGCTCCTCCACCCCCAACACACACATACACACACACACACACACACACACACGCACAACACACACACACACACACACACACACACACACACACACACACACACAGAAGCCTATTCCCAAATGTGTTTTGCCTCCCTTCCTTGCTCCATTTGAAGGTACCTTTTCTTCCACACTTTCTGTAAGATTAGGGAAATTCTTCTAACATAGAAGGTTAGATTCTTCCAACAGCAGGGGCAGTAATTCAGACTTCTGTCAAGGAAACATCATAGCATTCTGGAACTTAAATGCTTTAAGAAAGAAAGCAAACCAGGGACATACCATACTGATAGCCATTCATGCCAGCCCAACACTACACACAGGAAAGTGAGGAATGTAGCCAAATGGCTAGATTTGGTTTTGCATTGATATTTCACATGCATGATCACTTTGTGATTTTGTTCCCCATTAATCCCCATTAATTGCCTTAGTGTGTCTGTGCTCTGTCAGTAACACTGGCTCCCTCCTGGAGCAAAGTTTTCAAGTCTCTGGTTGTGAGGGCTTCTGTTTTATGACTTTTCTCTTCTATGATTCTGTCATTTCTATTAAAATCCTTTGCTGCTTTCATATTGTGGTCACTCTTGTTACTATAAGTCTTTGGCCAACTTCAAACTTACCTGATACCATTGGCAAAAGGCAAAAATCATCTTGATTTAATTCACTTTGAACTTTTTTCTCCACTTTTTTGGATGTCCTCCCTGGATAGGTGTCCTGAATAAATATTCAGGGGCAAGGACAGATGTGGACCGAGAGTTCATTATAATGTTTACTCTGGTGGATGAGAATCAGAGCTGGTACCTTGATGAAAATATCAGACATTTCTGCACCAACCCTGATTCAGTTGACAAAAAAGATGCTGTTTTCCAGAGAAGTAACAAAATGCATGGTGAGTGTCTCCAGTATTATCAAATATATACTGAATGCTTTTTGTGGATCTGATACTATGAGGGATGAAGAAACACAGAAAGTCTAACCTGGTTTTCTAGGATTGATAACTTGTGGTAAGAATGGTTAGGAAGTGATAAAACACAGTCCATGTGAGAACATAAAACAATATGAGAAGAGATGAGGCAATAGATATCTCCTGAATTAAGTATGACAAGCTATGGTATGGAAAATGGAAGGGTTAGTTATAATCAGGAAAGAATCAGGAGGTGATCCTAGAGAGGATGGGTAGGTTTATGTAGACAGGAGAAAGGAAAATGAATCACCATCATGTAACAATTCTGTGGTTTGCAACCTTTTGCATTATTCCAGTAACCATTTCCTGAGTGATTGCTAAATTTCAAAAATCATATTGTATGCTGTGTTTAAATACATACTTGTGAATTTGTTATATTTCCCAGCCATTCTGGTTTTTTTTTTTTTTAGTTTTTTTTTTTTTTTTGAGAGAGAGAGAGAGAGAGAGAGAGAGAATCTTTTTTTCTTTTTTTAAGGTTTTATTTATTTATTTGTCAGAGAGAGAGAGAGAGAGCACACAAGCAGGCAGAAGCAGAGAGAGAAGCCAACTCCCTGCTGAGCAAGGAGGCCCATGTGGGACTCAATCCCAGGATCCTGGGATCATGACCTGAGCCGAAGGCAGCGGCTTAACCAACTGAGCCACCCAGGTGTCCCGAGAGAGAGAATCTTAAGCAGACTCCACACTCAGCATGGAGCCCAACACAGCTCAATCTCATGACCCTGAGACAATGATCTGAGCTAAACCAACAGTTTGATGCTGAACCGACTGAGCTCCAGGTATCCCTCCTAGACAATCTTTAAATCAACATTTATTGAGCATTCACTATGTGCCAGACCCCATATTTGAAAATAGTGAATTTCTATAGTTATCCTCTCCATCAAGACAGACTACTTACTCACATCTGTTTTGCAGAAGAGTGGCTTAATACAGAATTTTAGGATGTGGGGATTATTAACTAGTCTCATTCTTCTGTTTTCCCATAGAGTTCTAATGAACATAAAGAACATCTTCAACGTAAACAAACACCCCATGTCATTCACTGATAAATTTCCTCCATATTTGCTTCTCTATCTCCTAGAACCCACCCTAACCAAGATTTAGTTATAAAATTATAAGAGAGAGAAGGAGCTGAAGATCATCTGATCTCCCCCATTTTACAGATGAAGAAACTGAAGTCAAGAGACCATCAATGATTTGGGGCGCCTGGGTGGCTCAGTGGGTTAAAGTCTCTGCCTTTGGCTCAGGTCATGATCCCAGAGTCTTGGGATCAAGCCCCACATCCGGCTCTCTGCTCAGCAGGGAGCCTGCTTCCTGCCCCTCTCTCTGCCTGCCTCTCTGCCTGCTTGTCATCTCTGTCTGTCAAATAAATAAATAAAATCTTAAAAAATAAATGAGAGAGACCATCAATGACTTGCCTAAGGTCAAGGTGATAATTAGGGCCAGAGTTGCTTGCGAGAAGCTCAGAAACAACTCCTTCAAGGAGGAGCCCATAGCAAATAAATGTTAATTTGGTTGTGTTTGATTCCAAAGTGCGTCAAGGTGTAAGCATCAGTAACTGACGATTTCTATGGCGTCGCACACCCTCTCTCTTCTTTCTAGTGGTATTTCAGCAACCTTGTGTGAGGGGAGTATTTTAGTGTTTGGACAATATTTTAGGAGGGAAGAAGTAAAGGAGAAAAGGGAGGGAGGCAGGGAAGGAAGTGAAGGATGGAATAAAGAAAGACCTGAATTCTAAACATTGCTGTATCCGATCAACTTTTATCCACATGCTTTATAAAATGGTGGCAATGATCTCAAATCTTGCTGAAAACTACTGTGATGGTTTACAACTCAGCTGCCCACAGAATTCCTCTCACTCTTTCAAATGAAAATGTCCAACACAAAGGAATCAATTATATAAAGCAAATACAGCCTGTATTTAAAATAAAAATCAGCCTGGGGGTGCCTGGATGGCTTACTTGTAGATCATGGGACTCTTGATCTCAGGGTTGTAAGTTTGAGCCCCACACTGGGTATAACGATGACTTAAAAATAAACTCTTAGGGGCGCCTGGGTGGCTCAGTGGGTTAAGCTGCCTTAAGTGGCTGCCTTCGGCTCAGGTCATGATCTCGGAGTCCTGGGATCGAGCCCCGCATCGGGCTCTCTGCTCAGCAGTGAGCCTGCTTCCTCTTCTCTCTCTGCCTGCCTCTCTGCCTGCTTGTGATCTCTCTGTCAAATAAAAATAAATAAATAAATAAATAAACTCTTAAAAAAATAAAAAATAAGGGCATCTGGGTAGCTCAGTTGTTTAAGCATCCAACTCTTGGTTTCCGCTCAGGTCATCATCTTGTGGTTGTGGGATCAAGCCCCTTGTCATTCCACACTCAACTCGGAGTCTGCTGGATATTGTCTCTCATGCACTCTTTCTAAGATGGATAAATAAATACAATTTAAAAAAATAAATAAAAATAAAAATCAGCCTTATGCAGAAGTAGATGTTTGCAAACAATCAATCTTGCACATGTTGCATGGGGCACTGGGTGTGGTGCATAAACAATGAATTCTGGAACGCTGAAAAGAAATTAAAAACAAAACAAAACAGGGGCGCCTGGGTGGCTCAGTGGGTTAAAGCCTCTGCCTTTGGCTCGGGTCGTGATCCCAGGGTCCTGGGATCAAGCCCCACATCAGGCTCTCAGCTCAGCGGGGAGCCTGCTTCTCCCAGCCCCAGCCCCCCGCCCCCGCCGCCTGCTTCTCTGCCTACTTGTGATCTCTGTCTGTCAAATAAATAAATAAAATCTTTAAAAACAAAACAAAACAAAAAACCAATCTTCTTTATCAATCTAATAGTAAAAGAGACCTAACCAAGAATAGAACATAAACTTTAAAAAATAAAAAACAACAAAAACTAGTCCATAGAAGATGCTCAATCAATATAAGATTTATTGATAATTTTATTTAAATTTACTAAAATTATTTAGGATCAATTGTGCTGCCTTAATCATTGTTATCTTAGTAACAATTGCTTTTTCACTCAGTTTGAATCTAAGAAGCGATATTATGACTCTTGGTGGGTACTAAGGAGGGCACGTATTACATGGAGCACTGGGTGTGGTGCATAAACAATGAATCTTGGAACACTGAAAAAAACATAAAATAAAATTACCAAAAAAAACCCCCCAAAAACAAAAAAACAAAAAACCAACTCTGAATCAAGTTTTCTTCTGCACTTGGTCAAGTCCTGGCTGCTGTTCAGATGATTCAAAAGATGAGCTCTCGGACTCCCAGCCTAAGTTGAATCAATTAAATATTGACACAGCAAGACCTAATAACAACTGTTGTTTCTCCCTGCTTTCCTTCTTCCTGCTCACTTTGGTTACTTAAATTAAGTAGCTCCTATGTGCCTGCTTTTCTGCTGGGTCCTGACAGCTGGGGAATGAGTGACACAGGATTTCCAATGTCAGGGAACAGAGTCCTGTAGGGAAGTCAGGTATGAAAATGAAGGATCCTTAGAGGAAGTGGCTGAGCCATCCTGAAAGTCTGAGCAGTGTTCTGTTCACTTCTGACCTCATTATTGTGTTCACACAGCAGCTCCAAGGCTGTTTTTCCTGCGTGCTCATCTCTACTTTTATTGAGTGCTTTTCTCTCAAAAAACCCAGTACCTTTCATTCCTTTCTGGGACCATAGCCTATGAAAGGAGCCATGCTTTTCTGCACAAAAACATTACAACTGACGATCGGGGTTAATTTTTCAGCCATGTTAGAGTATGTGTTACCGCCTCTACAGGGGAGACTCTTCCACCAGTGTGTTTCTGTTTTACAGCCCTCAATGGATACCTCTTTGGAAACCTCCCAGAGCCTGAGATGTGTGTTGGTGAATCAGTGTCCTGGCACCTCTATGGGATGGGGAACGAGATAGACATCCATTCCATCTATTTTTATGGCAACACATTCATCAGCAGAGGGCATCGGACTGATGTCGTCAACCTGTTCCCAGCCACCTTCCTGACAACGGAAATGGTAGTTGAGAATCCTGGGAAGTGGATGATAACTTGCCAAGTTAGTGATCACCTACAAGGTAAAAAGGACGAAGACCAGTGTAGTGTGTGGAGGTTTCGAAGGAGAAGATTATACCACAGAGTCAATGGTGCTCGTTCAGTGTCTGTTGTTAGATAGGTTCTTGTGTTATATTTAATTTGAATATAGAGGAAAATGTACAATGCTCATCTATTTGTCATCCTATCAACAGATATTTATTCATTAACTCCCTATAAAAAAGCTGGGAGGTGAATGAAAGAAATGGTAAGACCTTCAAGGAGCCTATGGTCTAGTAGCTAGAATTAGTTAGAAATTAGTTAGAAATGAGTAAAATTTTAGGCAGAAAGATAAATGCTCTTTGTTTGTTAGAGTTATTTCTCTAGAATAAGCAGAGGGACTTCCTGAGGAATTAGCTCCTAATCTGAGTCCTGAAATATGGGTAGGAATTGAACAGATGCAGAAGGGAAGAAAGGCTTCCCAGGCAGAGTTAGCACCATGAAGCAGGAAAAAGACATATTCTATATGAGCAACTATAAATAGAAAAATAACATTTTAGCATTGGAGAGAAATTTACACATAATCTGGACCAACCCACCATCCGATTCTTGAATTTCCTTTTGGACATCTCTTTGAAGTAATTGTAGCAACCCTTTTCATCCCTGGGCTGCTCTGTTAGAATGCTCTTCCATATATTGAGACAAGATCCAATGATAGTTGCAAAATCTTATTATTTACATGATAAACATTGTTTTTTTACTTAAATGCCTATTGAATGACTTAGTCTTGGTCCCTTGGGACCACACAAAATGAGTCTCTACTCAGTTGAACCACAGGCTTATGCCAGAAGAGTGATAAGAGAGAAGCCTACAGAGGTAGAGCCTAGTGAGAGGAGATTTAAAAGGCAAGACTAAGAAGTCAGGACTGTGTCTGGAAAGCCAAGTGGGTTCTTCCACATCCTTAGGCACATCAGTGACATAATCAGTGAGCAATTTAGGAAGATATGTATGATATCTGTGTGCAGAAAGGATTTGATGGAGAGATTCTGGCCATTGGATGCTAGTTAAGAAGCATTGTCAACATTAGAGTTAGACATAGAAAAAGTCTGGCCTAAGATGGTGAAAACAAAATAGATTTTTAGAAAGGTGTCAATGGAATAGACACAGAAGAAATAATGTGTGATTAAAGTTGGATACCGACTCACTACCCACAGTCACCAGCAGGTACAGGGATGCAATTCTCCAGGGCAGCTTGATAATACATTCTTGTTCCTGTCAACCTTAAGCATCTAGTATTAACATTAGTCTGCTGGGTTATTCCAATTCAATTCAATTCAATAAATGTTGAGTGGATCAGTAAATATGTGCCAGATACAGTTCTGGGAAGACAAAGTGATCAAGACAAGATTCCCGTTCTTATTCCCCCCACCCCCAGTTTTATTGAGGTATAATTGACACATAGGAATTGCATATATTTAAGATGTGAAACTTGATTGATTGATTCATTCATTCATGAGAGACAGAGAAAGAGCCAGAGGGAGAAGCTGGCTCCCCACTGAGCGGGGATCCCAATGCGGAACTCCATCTCAGGACCCTGGGATCATGACCTGAGCCCAAGGCAGATGCCCAATCATCTGAGCCACCCAGGCACCCCTGATGTTTTGATATATGCATACTGTGAACTCATCACCACACTCAAACTAATTTACATATCCGTAACCTCGCACGGTTTTCTGTGTGTATGTGCACGTCCATGCTAAGAACACTTGAGATCTCAAAGAGTACAAAGTTTCAGTTACGCAAGATGAATGCATTCTGGAGGCCTACGTACAGCATAGTGACTATGGTCAATATTGTAGTGTGTACTCGAAATTTCCTAAGAGGGTGGATATTAAGCATTCCTACTGCAAGATTCCTATTCTTACAGGGCCTCATGCTGTTATATGTAGGAAGAAACTAGTTCTAAAATCAAGGCATTCGCAGCTATTTGAGACTAGTAAAATTGCAAAGCAGGGCCAGTGGTTGTGGACATAAGCTGGTGTTTGTAAATTACTGAAATATAGTTTTTCCTAAATTGTCCATACCCTCAGAAAAAAATTATCATAAAAAATTAGAAAATTCGCTTAATTTTAAAAACCAATAAACCTGTCTTAGGATAATGGTGTTACATTTTGAGGGACATTCTCTATTTTCTAGACTTTTATACACAAATGCATGTTACTTATAAAATGAAATGAATCTATTAATACTGCCCTTTATCTTACTTTTCCCACTTATTAATATATTAGAAATATATTTCCATGTCAGTGAATATAGAGCTACTTTGTCATTATTAATCCTCCCAGTATCCTTTCAAAGGAGATGATGAATTAACCAACCAAAACTCTATGGCTTAATACTTGTATTTTCCCCCCATTTTAGGGGGGGGCTATGATAAACCATACTAAAATCCTCAGTTTACAGATATGTTGCAATTTTGTCTGATATTTCTTTAGGAAAACTCTTAGATTTAGAATTCTTGGGTCAAAGAATTTGGTTTTGCTCTTAAAGCTATGGACGGATACACATTGCCAAATTCCCTTTTACTCTTTGCCCTTAGTGTGTGAGCATTCCCCATTATCCGCCAACACTGAGAATTGTTAGTGTTTTCAATCTTTACCAATCTGATAAATGGACAACAGCGTCGCTTGGCTACTATTGACAACAAACTGTTTTTTTTTTTCATGTGTTTATAGGTCGATGGTATTTAGAAAGATTTTGTGAATAATCTATTGATGTCCCTTGCCCATTTTCCACTGGGAGATTTACTTTCCTCTTTTTTATTTGCCAAATATTTTTACACATTAATCTTTTGTCCTATGGGTTAAAATATCCCCCCACTCACCATTTATCCTTCCCTTTTAACTTCATTAAGGTCCTGTTTTTTGTACAAAATTTTGTTTGTTTGTTTGCTTGTTTACTTTTTAGTCTAGGTTATTTTTGCATGTATTTCATTGATTTTCTATTTGAAATATATTCTTGAAATTTTTAATGAAAAAGTTTTGCCTTCAATGTTTACAAAGTCAAATCTAGCCGTCTTCTCCTGTCAGATTCCTTTTGTGAGCATTTATGCTCTGTCTTGTGGTTTTCCTCTGTTCTGCAGCTGGCATGCTAGGACAATATAATGTTGGTAACTGCAAAGGTGATATTCCTCACCCCAAAATGAAGGGTCAACAGAGGCACTACTTTATAGCAGCTGAAAAAGTCCTTTGGGATTATGCTCCTCAAGGCTATAACAAATTCAGTGGTCTTCCCCTAAATGCTTCTGGCAGGTAAGTACTCTTTGCTGGCCGTTCTAAGCTTCTCCTAAGAGAGAACCCTGTTAGACCTTTACCTGGGACCTCACTGGTATCCCCAGCCCTTCTCCATAGATGACGTAACGACACCACTTAAAGGGTTCTGAGCCCCATAATGTACATATGGCTGAGAATTGGTGGAGTATTTATTGTGTCATGATTGGCTGGTTATATCAAAGCACTATGTTCATTCATTCATTCATGAAACATTTCTTGAGCACCTACTGGGTGTAAATTGCAATGCTAAGTGCCACGAGAAATACTAAGCTGCCAGAGAATAGAATAAGGCCTTTGCACATGCGGAGATGACTGTTTTGAAGAGAGAATAAGACAGGGCTCTCTTTCAGTGGAGGTGAACTGGCCAAGGAAAGTTACCCTTTGTGGTTCAAGGACAGCCTGCTAAGTTATGCCCCCTCTACCCAGAGTGTCCTTTTCCTACCTATCCAGCAAAATGTTATTCTTCCTTCAAAATCTAATCCTAATGTTACCTCTTAAGTGATGCTGCCCCTGACTCCCAAGTCGTTAATCATTTTCTCTCTCATAGCATGTAGTATGTTTCAAATTAAATCTAACAATCCATTAAGTAAGTGGATGTGGACCCCTGTGAGTTGTTATTATAGAATCCTGTGCAATGATGTCTGTGAAATCCTTTTAAAATGTGCAGTATGATACCAAGAATGGTCATTATTACCCTATGATCCCTTTTGTGTTTGAGGGAATGTTTTTAAAATTTTCTTTGTGATGGATAAGATACCCTTCATTCATGTCATCATAAATTGATTAATTGTTTGATTGATTGATGCCCTTGAACCTAACTTAAAGAATCCATATGAACCATATGTGAGCCTGTTTGATATCAACACTCTAGATTGACTAGTATTTCTCTATAAACAGAATAATGAGATTGGCATTGGGAATTTTGTCTTAGAAGCCTTCCAGAATTCTGAAGCACCTTATAAAAATGAAATATTAGGGGTGCCTGAGTGGCTCAGTCGTTAAGCGTCTGCGTCCAGCTCAGGTCGTGATCCCAGGGTCCTGGAATAGAGCACTGCATCGGACTCCCTGCTCAGTGCGAAGCCTTCTTCTCCCTCTCCCACTCCCCCTGCTTGTGTTCCCCTCTCTCACTATCTCTGTCTGTGTCAAAAAGAAAAAGGAAATGTTAAAGCATATTTAACTGATAATTAATGTGATATATAAAAGCACAACATAAAAATTAACATAAGGGTTGCAGAGAGGTGTAACGCAGTGTTCCCACCCTCGGATCAGAAGGAGGCTGTATGCACAGAGAAAAATAACTTGGTAAGTTACAAATAAGATCAAGATGAGTTGTCTGGACAAGTGAGTTCTCTGGGTGTTCGGAGAGAGCTAAGATAGCCAAAGAACACTTCATAGAGGAAATGGGACTTGAGCAGAATCTTGAAGAATAGTGGAGTTTATATAAGTGAATCATTAGGAGGGAAATTTTAGATGCAGGGGTCAGTGAGATCAAAATGACCAGATAGGGAATTTGCACAGGGGAGTGGAGGTTTGCCTAGAGCCATAGGGAGAGAATTGGGTAAACTGGATCTCAACCCCAGAGGTCCTATAATCCTTTTGAACTTTATCTGATTGGAGGATGTAAGCAGGTGAAGATGTTGGAGCAGGAAATGGCAGTGAAAATTACCATCTTGGAGGTTAGTGTTGTAATAGCGCGTATGCTGAAGGGAGAACCTGGAACAAGCCGAGGCAAGAGGGAGGGCATAGAGTGTGTAGCTGGAGCTTCGTAAAATGTTGCAAACACAAGGTGAAGGGGGCAGGTATGGGGGTTGTGGCAGTGGGGAGAAAGACAAGGAAAAGAGGCAAAAAGGGTACAGAGAAGGAAGGAAGGATGAACAAGATAAGGAGATAAGGCAGAGAAAGAAGACAAAGTCAGACTGTGTGGCTGCAAGAGTGGTGGTACCATCAGCAAAACTAAGGCCTCAAGAGACAGTGCTAATCTGGATTTACACCACTGTAGTTCACAACTTGGGAATTTGGTATGTTGTGTATATAGTTTATATGATGACTCTCCATTGAGTTAACTATTTGGTTAACTAGACACTCCATACCTTAATCATGCCAGATATGAATGAGCTTACTAAAAGCAGAGAATATTCATATTGACATCAGCAAGAGAGAGAGGGATACTTACTCTGGAAAGAAACCGGTTAGCTCTTTACTTTGTAGAATGCCATTCTGGGACTCCAGTGCCAGTAAGTATGGAGTTCACCTGTGTTTTCTTCAGTCGCTGGACCTCTGGGGAAGAAAGTATGGTGGCTAAGAGAGGAATGAGCTTGACCACCATCCAGCCCTCTGGAGACTTTCAAAGCTGCCTGACTATTCCTGGGAACTTGGTTGAAGACTGGGCCATCTTTCCTGGGGAGATGGGTGGGTGAATGAGCTAAGATAATGAAAGGAAGCTCCATGATTAAGGCATCTGGTGGATATGTAGAGATGTGGTCTCAGTCAGGTTCCTATTCTTTACACAGTGACTCCGAGCTCTACTTCACACAAGGGGACAACAGAATTGGAGGAAAATATTGGAAGGCTCAGTATATGGAGTATGTTGATGCAACTTTTACTCGAAGAAAGAGACTCTCTGAGGCAGAAGCCCATCTTGGAATTCTTGGTAGAATAAAACCATCTGTCATGTTTTGAATGGGGGGAGAGGTCTAGTGGGGCATATATGTACATGGAATGACTCTTCTTCTCCTGCCTATATTCACTTCCCTCTGCCCCTTTTCATCCTCTTCTCCCTCCTCCTCTTGATATCTTTCAGGCCCCGTCATCCGGGCAGAGGTGGGTGATACCCTGCTAGTGACCTTTGCCAACAAAGCCGACAAAGTCTACAGTATTTTGCCCCATGGCGTGATCTATGACAAGGCCTCTGATGCAGCCCCAAACATAGATGGTGAGTCTCAGCCTGACCTCGTGGAGGAAAGAGGATGAAAGAACAGAGGACTTAGAACTGGGTAGATTTGGTTCAAATGCTTTTCTTACCAGCCCTGAGAGCTTGTGTGAGCTTGTGCCTTACTCTTTCCTTACTAACGCAGATGGTGACACTCACCTCACAGGGCTTCGAAAGGAGCTCGAGAGAATTCAGGGCGGGGTCTACTCCACAATAGGCACTTAGGAAGTGTTCATTTCTTTCCTTTTCCCACAGTAATGTAATAAGTCTCAAAGTGAGCTACGTTCACAGTCACCCCCACTTCCCTAAGATGGAAAGTTTTTCAGCCACAGGTTACATGGGATTCTGTGGGTGACAGCTGAGGGTAAAATCTGATTTCCAGGGTTTGGTTGACATCAAAATCCTACACATGGTCTTCACTCTGTCTCTGTTGACAAATATTTATCTATAATCAGTCTTATGTGCTTACCATCATATTCAGCCCTCCCCATCACAGGGGAGGTAGCTCATCACAGAGTAGGTAGCAGAGACTCCCTACATATAAGAAAGGGAACTTCTGCCCATTGGCCACAGGAACTAGGCTTCCACTCATGATACTGCTCTTGGGAACCTCCTAGTCTCCTGGGAAGTCTTCCCCATCCCTGCAATAGACATCACAAATGTCTGGGATACTTCATGCCCAAGGATGGGGCTAGGCCCAGTTCAGAGCAGGCTTTGAGGTGATGGTAAGAGAAGAGAAAAGGGAGGACTGGAGGGAGAATTCCCCCTCCCCAGACCCATCTTCATTCCCTGCTCCTGCAGCAACCTCTCTCCTACCTGTACTTTCTCCTTGGTCAGAGTGCTCATAGTCACTGTGTGTGTGTGTGTGTGTGTGTGTGTGTGTGTGTAGGAAGATCACCAGTAACAGCCCAGATGTCTATATTTTCTATCATTTACCTTAGCAAATTTATTGGGTATCATTTTGCAAAGCTCTGGACAAGGTGCAGAGAGTTTTTGGCCTCAGCATGGCTGGAGAGACTCAATGTATTCATTTGGCACTCCAATGTGTGGGTTGAGTGCCAAGTCTTTAGAATCAGACAGCCCTGAGTTTGAATCCCAGACCTGCCACTTACCAACTTTGTCACCCTGTGTCTTCCCTTACCTCCTCTATCTCATGGTTATTTGGCTTATTTCCCAGTTCAACCTAGATTTCAAACTGTTTAAGGATAGGGCTCTTGCTTAACTTTTTGGGGTACCCTCTGCGGTGCTGAGTATAATGTATTCCACATACGAAGACACTCAATGAGAGTTTGTGGATTTACATTTAATTGGTAGAGAAGCAATTATCACTCTTTTCATATTTGCTAACCCTAGTATTTGGGTAAGAAAAAGTATCCGCAGAGACACTAAATGTAATCTTGGAAGAAGATAACCCTTGGATATAAGCTTCTTCCATCTCATAACAGCAGACTGTGTCAGTGAGCTCCCTGATAAGATACACAACTGGAAACAACTGCCCTTCTACAAAATATGTCAGAGAGAGACCCCAGGGCTGGAAGACCCAGTCTGACAAATTTAATGCTCTTGGCTCTTTTTTTGAGAGTAACTTTCATCTTTCATCTGCTCAGGATTTCTGAAGCCAGGGGCTCATGTGAATCCAGGTGAAACCTTCACATACAAGTGGACGGTGCCTGAGAGCGTAAGCCCAACAGCAGGTGATCCCCCCTGTCTGACCTATCTTTACTTCTCAGCGGTGGAGCCTATCCAGGACACCAGTGCTGGCCTTTTGGGGCCCTTGCTAGTCTGTAAGAAGGGTGCTCTCAATGCCGATGGGACACAGGTAGGCCATCAGAGGTCACTAAATTCTCCTCAGGGTTGTATATGGGAGAGGGCAGTAATATGGCTAGGGATTAGAGGATAATAATGTGTCAGGTATGAAAAAAAATTTTTGATTTTTCCTCCTCCTTCTTAAAACTGACTTAAAATACAGAATGAGTATTTTATTTTTTGTAAATTTAAGATCTGAATTTAAATTTAAGGTAAGTTTAAGGTCTGAAAGTTACAAATGCCCACCCAGAAACCCAGGATTTCTGTTTGTTGTGGCTGGAATTTGGTGGGTCCCTGTCTCTGTGAATTGCTTTAATTCTAGAATCTTCAGAGATCTACGTGGACTGTGAATTGGGACCCTTTCTTCTTGGATAAGGTTTCTCAAACTTGGCCACATGTTAGAATCACAAAGGGGACCTTTTAAACATCTTTCATTCCAGTGCTCCAAACCAATTAAACCAGAATTTCCAGGTGCTTTTTAGTGTGTAGCCAGGGTAGAGAACCACTGTAACTCACCACTGTAAGCTGCAAGTGAATCACTAGAGTCAAGGGCACAAGAAAGCATGTAGATAATTTCTTGAAAGTCCCAACTTGGAGGCATTGCTGGTTGCATTGACTAGTGTGGCAAAGCATAGTATTTCAAGCTATGACTACATGATATTAAACACATTGATGAAAGGAGGAAAATCTAATCATATAACCATTTCAATTTATTTCACTAATCAGAAATAGCAAGACTATTTATTTACATGGTATATTTTATAATGTTTGGCATTATAAGCACCCACTTTTAGGCTCCAGGGGATTTCTAGGTAGAGGACACAAAGTGTCTTGGTCCACCTCAGATTTTCATTTCCCTGCACAAAGTGCCAATTGTGGAAATATCTATTAGAGGCTCAATGTGGCACTGGCCCTCCAGGTGGGCCCTCAATAATGCATGTGTAATAAGATTGAACAGTTACACTGTACCCCAAGGTTACATAAGGCAAAGCAGAATGACCATCCCTATTTTAAAGTTAAAGAAACTGAACCCCAAAGACATTGAGTGATATCCCAAGTAGTAAATAGTGAAACTCAACGGTAACAGAGGGCTTTGGATTTCCAACTTTGTTTATTTTCCCAATACAATACCCTTCATCCTATAGCTAAATACTGAAGCCCAGGAAATTGAGTGCCTGAAAACTTCTGTGAGGTAGTTCTGATTTTGTCCTTATTGCATCCATTTGATGGTATTTTGGATGCTTGCTAGAAGCACCTCGTAGCATGTGAAGGTTGTTGCCTGAGTCAAACACCACTCATGGTCGGTCCATTTACATGAAGAAAAATTAATAGCAACCTGAAATACCTCACACCTGGGACTTGGCTGAGAGAGAAATCCATTTGGCCAGACAAAGTTTTTTTCAATACGAAAAGTACTTATGAAACACATGCTAAAGCAGGTCTTCAATAGGTCAAAGCTTAGGTCTCTTCTCATCAGGCAGATGGAGAACACAAAAAAGAGTTATTTGTATCTCTTTCCAGGAAATTCCCCCAGGGGTCAATCGATGTCACAGAATCTAATCAGGTGCTAATAGAGCCCTTCACTAACACCCATGCCTTCTACAATGGCCACTTAATCAGATTCCCTACTTCGACTCTCTTTCTCTCCAGCCATCTATGCCTATCTTATTTTGAATAGTTTTTATTTTGAATAATTTCAGACTTATGCAAAAGTTGCAAAAAAAAACCCCAAGAAGAATTCCAATATATCCCTCACCCAGATTCCCCAAATATAAACATTTTGCCTCATTTGATTTATTAGCTTTCTCTTCATTTTTCAGTTGTTTTTTTTTCCCCCTGACCTCTTTGAGTTAGGTTATTGACTTGCTGTCTCCTCAGCGTGTTTCCGAAAAGCAAGGTCATTCTCTGACCTAAGTAAACATAATTATCCAGGTCAGGAAATTAGTCTAGATACAGTACTATTATCAAATCTGAGCACCCTTGAAAATTTTGCTGTCTTCCCAATGTCATTCAAAACAAAAGAAAACTATGTTTTGCCTCATCCAAGCTCTCACCTAGATCATGTATCATCCCCTCTTCATGCCTGTTTCTCCTGTGATCTGTTTCTTCACAGGGAAGCAAGTGTGACTTTTCTAAAATGCAAATAATATCAAGTCATATCCATGTTAAACACCCTCCACTAACATAACACACACACACACACACACACACACACACCATCCTCTAGTGACTTCCTATCACACTTGGAATAAAAATCTATATTCCTTAGCCTAGACCTATGTGCCCAACCTCTGACCCCTTCTTTGATATATCTCCCTCACTCCCTCATGCCTATTTCTTCTCCACACATATAAGCCTTTCTGTTCCTTGAACAGGCCAGCCTTATCCTTGGCTTAGTGCCTCTTTCTTAGGCTCCCTCTGCATAGAATTCCTTCCCCTGACCTTTGCATAGCTGGCTCTTCATGTCACCTCCTGAGAAAAGCCTTCCCTGAAACCCAGGCTAAAGTCATACTCTATCACATCCCCTGACTTTCATACGACATTTTCTTTTTTTATTTTTTGTGTGTCTAGTATGTTTCGTCTAATGAGAATACAAGTAGCAGGGAGCAGGAAAGTTGTCTGTCTTATATTCATTTCTCAGAACATGTCTGATGTACTGTTGACACTCAACTGATATTTATGGTTGAATAAATGAAATACAAGATAAGTACTCCATCTTCAAATTCATATTAAGAAGTTTAGGTAGCAGAAAAAGCCATGTTACACACACTCAAACATTAAACTTGTGGCCTGCAAGTAGACACTAAAAATTCCAGGACAACCTTATTTGTAAAACTCACTTCCCGTATCCACATTTCAACACTCAAAGTTGTATGATGGATCATGATTCAGACCTCCCAGTTTCCCTGCTGCTCTGGGATCCTAAATCGTACTGATGTAAGTATTCTTCACAAAAGATCTTTGTGCTGTGGACACTCGCCATCACTCAGATGCATTCCATGCACAGGTGGTGGGGTGGATTAATCCAAGTTCTCCAGAGAAACAGAACCATAAGGACGTATATGTAAACAGAAACAGACATATTATAAGGAACTGACTCACATGATTATGGAGGCTGAGAAGTTTCACGATCTGCAGAGAGAATCAGCAAGGAAGAAACCCAGGAGACACAAAAGTCCAGCAGGGTTAAGACCCAGGAAGAACCTATGTTTGAGGTTGAGTCTGAAGGCAGAAAAAAGTCAATGTTTCACTTCAAAGGCAGGGGGAATTCCCTTTTACCTGTGGGAGGGTTAGACTTTTTGTTCTATTGAGTCCTTCAACTGATTGGATATGGCCCACCCACATTGGGGAGAGCAATCTGCTTTACTCCATCCACCAAATTCAAAAGTTAATCTCATCCAAAAACATCTTCATAGAAACACCCAGAGTAACGTTTGACCTAATATTTGGGCATTGCAGCTCAGTCAAGTTGACACATAAAATTAACTATCACACAGGGTCCTATCACCTACTTTCTAATCTTTTCCTGGATTTATTTCCCACCCTCACAGACCCAGGTACCTTCCAAATGACTTGCAGGTGATGAAGTTCTTCAACTCAACACTTTTCAGTGGTTTCTTCTTGTTTTATGGACAGTTGCAATCACAGATAATAATCACAATTAATGTTGAGCACTTAGGATTTGCCAGATGCTGTGTTGAGTACTTTACCTATATTATCTAATTTAACTTTCACCAAAAAAAGTAGTGGTGACTACTTTTATCCTCCTTTTGCAAATGAGGGATTTAGGACTTAGAGAGGGTAAATCACTTGCCCCAGTTTCCACAGTGGATAAGCAGAATGACATTAGAACCCCACACTCTCTTTTTTTAAATTAACATATAATGTATTATTTGCCCTAGGGGTACAGGTCTGTGAATCATCAGGCTTACATGTTTCACAGCACTCACTATAGCACATACCCTTCCCAGTGTCCATAACCCAGCCATCTTATCCCTAACCCCCTACCCCCCCAGCAACCCTCAGTTTATTTTGTGAGATTAAGAGTCTTTTATGGTTTGTCTAGAACCCCATACTCTTTTAAAAATATATTTGACCTGGGGCACCTGGGTGACTCAGTGGATGAAACCTCTGCATTTGGCTCAGGTCATGATCCCAGGGTCCTGGGATTGAGCCTTGGATCGGGCTCTCTGCTCAGCAGGGAGCCTACTCCCCCCCACCCTGCCTCCTTCTTTGCCTACTTGTGATCTTTGTCTGTCAAATAAATAAAATCTTTTTAAAAAATGTGTGTGTATATATATACATATATATGTGTACATATACACATATATACACACATTTTTTAAAAAGATTTTTATTTTTATTTTTATCTTATTTTTAAATTTAAAAAGATATATTTTAAAAAGATATATATGTGTATATACATATACCTATATATATATATGTATGTATATATATATATATATATACATATGACCTCTTAGTTCTCTCTAATTTTTTATATTTTACTTTTAAAAATTTCAAGTCTACATTATTCCTTTTCATAGTTCATGATCTAAAATTACTGCCTTCTAAAACAGCACAGGATAAAAGCAGTAAGTGAATATAAGGGATGGTGCAAGAATAAAGCAAAGGCTACCCATATCTTTGATAATACATTAGGAAAGCATCACAGAGGTGAGACAGCCAAACTGGCCTTTAAGGTTGACTTAGGGTGGCAGAGGTTCAAGCTGAAGGGATGCATGCATGAAAGACAGAGGTCTGCAGAAACAGCAAGTTCAGATTGCTTCAAGGAGCTTGGCCTCACTTTGATCAAACTGCCAGGAGGTGTGGGCCAAGAGATGAGCCTGAGCAGGAAGGCAAGGACCAGATCACTCCAAGCTCAGACTGTATTGTCCAGTTTCAGTAGGCGAGAGATGTGATCAGTGGCATTTCTGGGGATCCCTCCAGAGTAGGCAGCAGGGTAAAGGGTGGGTTGGAGGAGAACACATTAGAGATAGGAAGATGGTTGAAGGAAAGAAAATACAGTCACCTCTCTGGTTCAGCTTTAAATAAAAGCATATTTCAACAATGCAAGATGCTACAAGCTCAAACACATTGATTAAGAATATACATAGTAGGAAGTAATCCATGGTCCCCTCAATTTCAACTTATGTTAACATAATTTAGCAAAGTCTCATGGGTTATGTGAATTCATTATTTCACTCAAAAACATGTAGAGTGCCTTCTTTTCCAGGCATTTTTTTCTTAAACTGGGAACATAGAGAGGAACCCAAAATGTCCCTACCCTCACAAAGCCACAATGCAGTGAGACAATGATCATAAACATAAATTCATAAACAAAATATTATTGTGGAGACAAGTGCTATGAAGAAGAGTAGAGTGGGGGTGAATGGTGAGTTTGCAGGCAGGGTGGAAGCCAGGTGACTCTTTTACACAGGGTAGTCAGGGAAGGGTACTCAAGGAGGTGAGATTTGTGCAGAGAATGGAACAGAGTAAGGGAGTGAGCCAGGCAAGACTGGGGAGAAACTTCTAGGCAATGGGAACAGCACATGAAAAGTTCCTGAGGCAGGAGTGAAGCTGGATGGTCACAGAAGAACCAAAGATCAGGGTAGCTGGAGTCAGCAAGGGGTGAGGACAAGAAGACAGCTGCAGAGAGGCGTAGGCATGGAAAATAAAAGGGTGACGACCAGCCTGAAAACAGGAGTCCCACAGTGTAGAAAAGCTTCTGAATAAGGACTTATTTCTTCTTAGCAAGTCTAATGGGGAGGGAGAAGGAAGTAATGAAGAAGATGAAATTTTAGGGTATAAAATGAATTTATCAGAATCATGCTCGGAATCCTGATTTGCAAAATGAGCCAAAAAAAAAAAATCTATGGCTGATGTCGGTCCTCATTTACTTGATGTTAACTTTGAAAGTGAAATAGAGAGAACAATTTCCTCCAAGCTGTATTCTTTATACATTCATCTCTTTCTTCTCTGTAGAAGGGAATAGACAAGGAATTTTACCTACTATTCACAGTCTTTGATGAGAACTTGAGCAGGTATCTTGACGAAAACATTCAGAGGTTCACATGGCGCCCCTTCAGTGTTGACAAAGAAGACAAGGATTTTGTGAACTCCAACCGGATGCATGGTACGAACAATGACTTTCCCTTCTATAAGGGAAGGGATAATTGCATTTGAAGTGAAAATGTTTTGAGTGTTTTAAACGATCCTAATTTTGGTTTCTTGGATATTGTTCTCAGTCATGAGTCAATTATTTCCTGACTTCATCTCAGAAGGTATGGTGAAACCTCCCTATCTCCCAGCGATATTGTGAAACTTAATTAATACTTCCGAAATACTTCATCAGCTTGAGATGAAGCCACACAGAACATGAACTAGTGAAGATCACAGTACACTATAAAAGTACAAAATTACTGACAAAATGCCCTCCCTTGGGTTTGTAATCACATCGTTAAGTCTGATAATCCAAGTGATCATTAGCGATAAACATTCAACAGTAAAACATCTCTTATCAAGTACATGAAGGCCTGTCCAAAGTGCTAATTTGTAAAACGCTACCCATTCCTATCCCAGATCTTATTTAGAAGGAATTGCTTAATTCCCCTTCTCTGTGTCTCTTATATCAGTTGTAACAGTGGCAAGCCACCTTGTAATTGCTGTGAATTACACAGCATTCTCATTAGTCTTGGGCACATTACCTAAGGTGATAGAATAATGAGCGAGAGTCCAAACTCAAACAACTACTAGAGGGCGTGCTCAACAAAGGGGACTGAAGCAAGTACTTTAAGAGAACAGGTGCCAAATTGCTCATTTTAGGACCAACGATGACAACTATGTATTGCCTTTGAAATATTACAGGAGAATAACAAAATAGTCCCTAATCTCCCTTCCCCACAAGGAAGTCCAAAAACGTCCAAGGTTCCCAGTGACCCACAGCAGGCAGCTCACAGACTCCTATGGTCCTGGGTGCTCCACGCCAACAGTCTCTTCTTGGGCCAATGAAAAGCACTGAGTAACTCACTTTCAATACCATCGTCTACAAAATTGTTGTTATACCTGAATAATGAAATTTACTTCCAACCTTCCTAGTAACCAAAAAAAAAGGGAGGGTGGAATAAAGTGGGAATGAGGAAACATAGCAATTCCTTCATAGAAAAACTAAGTTGCAAAAGAAATTTATTGTAAGACAGGCCTGTAAAGAGAAAGCATTAAGCCCCAGTGGACTGTGTCACATCCATCCCTACCCTGGTTTGACAATGTGAAATACACTCTCATATATTGGATGTGTAGAATATGCCACCTTGAAAGTGCAAAGAAAGCAATGTATTTTAACCCTCTGAGCCACCCAGGGGCCCCGAAAGCAATGTATTTTAATTTAAATTTTACATTAATTATAAGTTGAATTCTATCCCCAGGCTTACTTGCATGGAGTAGAAGGAAGAATGATGGCAACAGTACCAAAGAGAAAGTACCTCACATAGTAGATGGTACTTTGCATTACACCTGTTATATAGTCGATATTCAAAGGTGTTTGTTGACCTCCTTCCCTCGAGATCATCCTCAGTGACTTGTGAGCTGTCTTTGGAGGTCTTTTATGACAAAAAAAAAGGGCCATGCCTCCAGTAGTTCTTGGGTTAGTCAACAAATATCAACTGGGTTAGGCAACAAGGCTACACAAGAAGACAGAACAGTGTAACTTCTTTACCAGACCTCCTCATGGGCTTTGGCTACCTTTAACTGAGACTATAACCAGCAATGACATCATTCTTTCAGGAAGTGTTTAGAGTACTAGAAAAAAAAACAAAAAACAAAATAGAAAACAAAAGTATTTGTTGAATGTATGAATGGATGTTCCAGAAAGAGAGGATTTAAACTAGAATTCCAAGGCAAGAGAAGATTCTCTACCAGCCAGCCAAGGATGAAATTATTAGCACCCCAAATTACAAAAATCTCTTTAACATTCAATGGACAAAATTAACATAATTTATTTGCAAAAGCATTACCAAAGATTTTTTTTTTTTTTTTCAGAAAAGGCAATGTTCTTCTCAGAAGCCTCCAGGCTTCTTAGGCTTTCTATTAATAATCCCAGACATCTGAGTAAAATTACCAAGTATCACTGGTTCTGCAGACAAAGAAATAAAAAGAGACACAGAAATAAAAAGTAATTTTTTCTAATAATGGGACTATAAACAAAGAGCACTCATAAATGTGATAGTTGTTCTTTCCTACTATGGACATTAATAACGAGTAGGGCAGGGATAGAATCTTGATCTCTCTCAGGGACATCAAGCATGAGACATAATTACATGTAATCTCCCCTCAAAAAGTGCTATTCAGTTAATATATTCATGCCTCACGGAGTTGGAATGTGGTTTCTAAATTCTTTTCAAGATGTTTCTCCAGGTAGTCACTATCAGTGGACTGAAGTTGATGTAAAAGAGGAAAACAATTCTCATTGTGGGAGATTCAGAAGGTCTTCATGACCTAAGTCATCATTATTCAAAGGCCCTTTATTTTATTGAGGTAGGGAAATGAAAGTATTCAAAAGGTAAAAGTATTTACTCAAAGACTGGCCTCTTAAAATTTAAAAAAAAATTTTTTTAAGGTTTTTAAAAATTTATTTGATAGAGATCACAAGTAGGCAGAGAGGCACGCAGAGAGAGAGAGGAAGGGAAGCAGGCTCCCCACTGAGCAGAGAGCCCAATGCGGGGCTCGATCCCAGAACCCTGGGATCATGACCTGAGCTGAAGGCAGAGGCTTTAACCCACTGAGCCACCCAGGTGCCCTGAGACTGGCCTCTTATAAATTCATCTCCCATTCCCCTGCAAAAAAAAAAATCTCTCTCCTCTGACCAGACATGCAAGTTCAATATCAATCAATTGTGAATTTTTCCAATGGCGCGGGATCCAAGAAATCAGTAAAGGGATGTCTGGTAACTCTTGGAATCAAATGCAAATCTGTTGGCAGATGAAATGAAAGACAAAATGAAATGAATTAGCAAGGTGAGAAAGGGACACTTGAAGGAGATAATAGGATAAGAACCTCAAAAGAAAATGATTTTCATAGCAAGAGTTCTAGAGCAGGCTTTGGGGAAATTGATGAAGTTCATAAATATATTTACAAGGATGGTGCTTTTCATAAACTGCCAAATGAAAATGCAAATTGCGGGATATCATATTACACTATCAAACAATTTTGTCAGAAAAAAATTATGCCAGAGAAAACCTGATTTATTTTTTATTGATTCTTAGGACTTGTGCCCTTGTGTATACATGGTTAAATATACTATTCTCACAATTTTCGTATATTTTCATTCTTCATTGTTCAGTTTAGTCTCCAATTTACATTGATTCCCTGTGTGACTTTTCTCTAGTCTTATCTACTCTTTGGTAGTAAGGATCTTCTGTAAATAGTTTAAACTTGAGCACGGGAACAGACTTCCCCCCCACACTAATAATCCTCAACTAAAATGGCGTGTTTTCTGTACCTACAAGATCATCGTGGGCTCTGACTATGTTTTCCTTTCATTTAGCTATTAATGGCTTTATGTTTGGCAACCAACCGGGCCTAACCATGTGCAAAAAAGATAGAGTTTCCTGGCATATGATTGGAATGGGCACCGACACAGATATGCATGGAGTTTATTTTCAAGGGAACACCATCCACATACGAGGGACTCACCGCGACACCCTAGCCCTGTTTCCCCATACCTCCACTACGGTTTTCATGCAGCCGGACCATGCAGGTAAACTTGGCAGGATTGTCTCCGGTGACCAAATTCCTATCTTCAGTCACACACTCTAGAAGAAATTGGTTGAATTTGGGCACTTTAAGGCAAACAGCCTTGGTTACAGTTCGACAATCCTAACTATTTTATTCCAAACACACAGTATAAAGAATAGAGGAGATGTATCTAGAATGACACAAAGCAGAAGTCAAGTCCTCCAAACAAACTTGCCACACAAATCCCAGGAGAGTGCTCTTGATTCATTCCCAGGAATGATTTGGCCCTAAGAAAAGGGGTATTTCTTGTTCTTTAAGGCACAAACATTTTATCTGCTGCTCTGAAGAATGTACCAGGCATGGACAGCCCCCTGGATGCTTCCAAGTTATGGGTATGACCCTGGTTTCCCTTGTCTAGAGACTGATAATAGCCTTTTGATAAGTAACTTGGAGACTTCTTCATTTTCATTCTGTTGAGCACCCTTGGTTTCCTCAGAGAGGAAGATGCATTGGGTCTGAAGTCTGTAGAGGGCCCATTGAAGTGCCGGTACTCATACCTTCTCTTAAAGATTCCCAAACTAATTACATAATTGGGGCATTTTTATAAAAGATACAGGGCAACACATGGCAGCATATGTTACCTGTCACATGAAACATAAAGATAGCACATGCTATGGGCACTCAAAATATGTCTCCAAGCCAACGTTTTCATTAGTTTTTAAAAGAAACTGACTCTTGATCTTGACTCCGGTCATGATCTCAGGGTTGTGAGATTGAGAACTTTTTGGGCTCCTGCTCGGTAGAGAGTCTGCTTGAGGTTCTCTCTCCCTCTCCCTCTACCCCTCTGTGCCCCCCACAAATAAATAAATAAATCTTAAAAAAAAAAAAGAAACCAATATGCTACCCAATATGAGTACTTGCTGACTCTGTGTCCTCTATGAATTGATGTCTACTTCTTTATTTCACACTAGAAGCGCAGTTTCGATGCCCCTCATTGTCATTGGTTAAAAACTTAGGGCTTGTGCTTCAAAACTTTTGTCCAAGAACTGCCTGAAACTAGGAGCTCCACAACCCCTCCCTTATAGACTTTGAGGATTTAACCTTTCAACATTAGTATAATTAATCAGTTATGAATCACCCAAGCTAAGGGATGGCTTGGACACAATTATTTTTTAAAATATGCTCTTCAAGATCAAAGATGGGAGAGAAGGGAAACGGTTTTAATCCATAAAAACCGACATTCAAAGCTACAGCTGGCTGGAATAATTTTAGGGACTTGGTTAATTATTCCAGTGCCTTGCATATTACACATGTGCCCTCCAAGGTTATAAAGAGCTTATGACAAAGTCTTCCAGTTTAAATCTGGTAGTGAGTAGAAATCTGCGACTGCTTAATAGCTTGGTCATTTCACCAATTCCTGTCCCATATCTACAGACCAAAAATAGTGCCCAAAATATGAGTAGACTCTAGGCTGCAACTCAAATATTTTTCCTTTGTTCTTGTTTTTTAACCACTTTATTGAGATATGACTGATAAACAAAAACCTATAGGTATTTAATATATACAAATCAATGAGTGATGTTGAACATCTTTTCAGGTGCCTGCTGGCCATATATGTCTTCTTTGGAGAAATGTCTGTTCATGTCTTCTGCCCATTCTTTAATTGGATTATGTGTTTTGGGGATATTTAGTTGTATCATTTCTTTATACATTTTAGATACTAATCCTTTATTGGATATGTCATTTGCAAATATTCTCTCTCATTCAGTAGGTTGCCTTTTAGTTTTATTGTTTTCCTTTACTGCAGAAAACTTTTTTAAAATGTGTATATCTATATCTATATCTATATCTATATATATATATATTTATTTAAATAAACATATAATGTATTTTTATCCCCAGGGGTACAGGTCTGTGAATCGCCAGGTTTACACACTTCACAGCACTCACCATAGCATATACCCTCCCCAATGTCCATAACCTCACACCCCTCTCCCAACCCCCCTCCTCCCAGCAACCCTCAGTTTGTTTTGTGAGATTAAGAGTCACTTATGGTTTGTCTCCCTCCCAATCCCATCTTGTTTCATTTATTCTTCTCTTACCCCCTTAACCCCCTCATGTTGCATCTCCACTTCCTCATATCAGGGAGATCATATGATAGTTGTCTTTCTCTGATTGACTTACTTCGCTATGCATGATACCTTCTAGTTCCATCCACGTCGTCGCAAATGGCAAGATTTCATTTCTTTTGATGGCTGCATGGTATTCCATTGTGTATATATACCACATCTTCTTTATCCATTCATCTGTTGATGGACATCTAGGTTCTTTCCATAGTTTGGCTATTGTGGACATTGCTGCTATAAACATTCAGGTGCATGTGCCCCTTCGGATCACTACGTTTGTATCTTTAGGGTAAATACCCAGTGGTGCAATTGCTGGGTCATAGGGTAGTTCTATTTTCAATATTTTGAGGAACCTCCATGCTGTTTTCCAGAGTGGTTGCACCAGCTTGCATTCCCACCAACAGTGTAGGAGGGTTCCCCTTTCTCCGCATCCTCGCCAGCATCTGTCATTTCCTGACTTGTTCATTTTAGCCATTCTGACTGGTGTGAGGTGATATCTCATTGTGGTTTTGATTTGTATTTCCCTGATGCCGAGTGATGTGTCTTTTTCATGTGTGTTGGCCATCTGGATGTCTTCTTTGCAGAAATGTCTGTTCATGTCTTCTGCCCATTCTTAATTGGATTATGTGTTTTGGGGATATTTAGTTGTATCATTTCTTTATACATTTTAGATACTAATCCTTTGTTGGATATGTCATTTACAAATATCCTCTCCCATTCAGTAGGTTGCCTTTTAGTTTTACTGTTTTCCTTTACTGCAGAAAACTTTTATTTTGGTTTAGTCTGGTAGTTTATTTTTGCTTTTGTTTTTCTTGCCTCAGGAGACATATCTAGAAAAATATTGCTATGGCTGATGCAGAGAGTTACTATCGGTGCTCTCTTCAAGGATTTTTATGGGATCAGGTCTCACATGTAGGTCTTTAATGCATTCTGAGTTTATTCTGTGTATGGTGTAAGAAAATAGTCCAGTTTCATTCTTTTGCATGTTGCTGTCTAGTTTTTGTAACATTATTTGTTGAAGAGACTGTCTTTTCTCATTGCATAGTCATTCTTACTTTCTTGAAGATTGATTGACCATACGGTTGTGGGTTAATATCTGGGTTTTGTATTCTGTTCCATTGACCTCTGTGGCTATTTTTATGCTAGCACCATCCTGTTTTGATTACTACTGCTTTGTAATATAACTTGAAATCTGGAATTGAGAGCCCTCCAATTTTTTTTCTTTTTCAAGATTGTTTTGGCTTTCTGAGTGTTTGTGGTTTCATATAAATTTTAGGATTGTTTGTACCAGTTCTGTGAAAAATACCATTGGTATTTTGATAAAGATTGTATTAAATCTGTAGCTTGTGTTGGGTGGTATAGACATTTTAACGGTATTTGTTTTTCTAACCCACAAGCATGGAATGTCTTTCTTCCTTCTTGTGTCCTCTTGAATTTCTTTTATCAGTGTTTTATAGTTTTCAGAGTAAAAATCTTTCACCTCTTTGACTACGTTTATTCCTAGATAGTTTACTGGTTTTGGTGCATTTGTAAATGGGATTGTTTTCTTAATTTCCCTTTCTGCTGCTTTATTGTTAGTGTATAGGAATGCAACAAATTTCTGTGCATTGATTTTGTACATTACTGAATTATTTATCAGTTCACATAGTTTTTTGGTGGAATCTTAGGGTTTGCAAATCAAAATTGCAATGAGTAATTGTACCTGTCATATCTATCAGAATGGCTAAAATAAAAAACGTAAGAAACAAGAAGTATTGTCAAAGATATGGAGAAAAAGGAACCCTCATGCGCTGTTGGTGGGAATGCAAACTGGTACAGCCACTGTGGAAAACAGTATGGAGATTCCTCAAAAAATTAAAAATGGAACTGCCCTAAGATCCAGGAATCACACTACTGGGAATTAACCCCAAATACAAAACACTAATTCAAAGGGATACATTCTCCCCTATATTTATAGCAGCATTGTTTACAATAGCCAAACTATGGAAGAAGCCCAAATATGGTTAAGGAGGATGTAGTAATATATACAATAAAATATTATTCAGCCATAAAAAGAATGAAATCTTGCCATTGACAACAACATGGACAGAGTTATAGAGAAGTGAAATAAGTCAGAGAAAGACAAATACCATATGATTTCACTCATATGTGGAATATAAGAAACGAAACAAAGGAGCAAAGGAAAAAAGGAAAGGGGAAAAAAAAAAGGAGAGAAGGAGACAAACCAAGAAATCAACCCTTAACTACAGAGAACAAACTGGTGGTTACCAGAGGGGATGAAAAAAAATAAAATGATAGGAAAAAACAAACAGCTATTTATGCATCTAAAAAAAGAACAAATTGATGAGTTGGGAAGTAAGTATACATCTGTGAAGCTGTCACCATAAAGCCTTAAACTCCTCTTCGTTCTTAGAGAAGACAATTCCTTGGCTAGTGGAGAACATGATGAACAGGTGAATAATGGGCTTTCTGGCGAACACCACACGCAGTGGGAGCTCTTCCTTTTTATTTATTTGCTTGTTTATTTATTTATGTGACCTTTTTTTTACTTTTTCAATGTTCCAAGATTCATTGTTTATGCACCATACCCAGTGCTCCATGCATTACGTGCCCTCCTTAATACCCACCACCAGGCTCACCCAACCCCTCACCCTTCTCCCCTCCAAAACCCTCAGTTTGTTTCTCAGAGTCCACAGTCTCTCATGGTTTTTCTCCCCCTCCGATTTCCCCCATCTCATTTCTCCTCTCCATCTCTCAGTGTCCTCTGTGTTATTCCTTATGCTCGACAAGTAAATGAAACCATATGATAATTGACTCTCTCTGCTTGACTTATTTCACTCAGCATAATCTCTTCCAGTTCTGTCCATGTTGATACAAAAGTTGGGTATTCATCCTTTCTGATGGAGGCGTAATACTCCATAGTATATATGGACCACATCTTCCTTATCCATTCATCTGTTGAAGAGCATCTTGGCTCTTTCCCCTCTTTCCACAGTTTGGCAATTGTGGACATTGCTGCTAAATGGGAGCTCTTCCAATGTCTGCCCTCAGAGCGTCTTCTGATTTCACAAAGACCCTTCCTCATGAGGGTCCTGCTTAGTGCTGAGGGGGCTAGAGCACCCACTGAAACAATGGGTTCTTCTCATTCTCAAGGGGTAATCTGCAATACTTTTATATGTACAGCATGATCAAAGCTATCACTGTGCATTGGACATGGGTAATGAGACTAATCGCTGATCCCTTGCCTCTAAGAACAGAGTCTCTATGAAAGGAAGGGAAGAATTATTGATCCAATAACTCCACTGACAGTTAATATCTTCCAATAATTTTGTTTTATATAATTTTATGGTGGGTTCCATTAAGATATATCTACCTGATGCCAATCCAGAAAATTGCATCAGTTTATAAAATTACATAATTCTCAGACATGATTGCTGGCATTATGTAGGGAAATCTAGTTGATTTTCTTTTTTTTACACTTGGCATAATGTTGACCTACCACGGTAATGAGAGCTTCCTTTGTTCAAAGGATTAATGAATAATAATAATAGCAATAATAATAATTTAATAGTAATATTTTACGTGTGTATTTTACTGTATATAGTTTATGAAATCCTTTAGGGCAAAATACATGATTTCAGAAATGTGCCCTAATTTAATTTAGAATATTAATCTTACAGGTAATTAGTTCATTTTAAACTGGGCTGGGCTAAGATAATCATACCTATTGGTGACTTTCCAGGAGCAACTCTCTTCTAACAGGTGTGTACAGTAGGGAAGACCCAGAGAAATTATTTCTTGGTAGCAACTTTGCAAGTTTTCATTTTCAATTCCAAGTGAATTTCAGATGGTATTTCCCACCCCACCCCCCGGTAAGTAAATATATTCACAGTGATTTATTCCCCTTGGAGTCTGGCTGGAAAATACAATATAAAATTGGTATTTTAAAGATCCGTCTTACAAGTTATTTTCTTGGGGAAGGGAATGCTGTAGATTGCTAGCAGACCAAAGCCACAGCTGGAACTGTCGAGTTCCCTGCACAACGCCAAGCCATTTCTGTTTCAGGTATTTTCAGGCTATTTTGTTCCACCATGCACCACTTTGTGAGAGGCATGAATCAGATCTATGAGGTCAACAGCTGTGGCAACAAGGACCCTTCAGAGCAGCCATACGGGATGATAAGAACCTTTTACATCGCCGCTGAAGAGGTAGAATGGGATTATGCCCCTAACAAAAACTGGGAGTTCGAAAAGCAGCACTTGGACGCAGGAGGGGAAAGGTACCACGGGCAAAGCCGCCAAGTCTCTTGGGTGGGGTTGCACATGCTCCGTAGACATTTCTCAAGTGGGGACACCTAACATTGCCCTGGTTTTGTCTGCACAACTCTGGTGGACAGAGACTGTTATTGTGAGCACAAAAGAGGAGGCAAGCTGCCGGTCTGCCTCCCGGGAGGGGCATCTGAAGTCATTTGGGGGCATACCCCGCAGGCTCAGGGCATCCCCTGCTCGCGGTGGCTGGTTGCAAGTGTGGCTGTCCCAAGCATGTGTGTGCCTTTGAGCGAGCACCAAGCTTGAGAGGGTTAGGGAAAGAGGCAGATCCCAGTGACTGTGAAGGGGGACTGTGAAGACAAAATGGTACAGAAGGAGGCAGAGGCAAGGTGAGCAGTTGGGTGGATTGAGGACCGGAGGGAAAGAGCCTTCATAGGATGAGGAACAGCCTAGGAGCAGGTAGGAGGCATTGCCTTGGCAGAGATCCCCAAATTAAGATGAGCAGGCTATACCCAGAGAGTTCCCAAGACTGACCCTCCCGGGAGAGTACTGTCAGCCAGTGCTAAGCACCAAAGGGTCCGCAGGGCTGGAGCATGGTGTGGGCGTGTGAGCTCTGGTCCCCTGCACACACTTCCCCTGTGTGCACTGGGGTAGAGTCAAACAGGGTATAGAGGCATGTGCCAGCTTGGACCTGTAGACCTCCTCCCCCAAGTTCATACGCTCCCCTCAGAAACACCCTGCTGCTTGGGTATTTCCTGCCCCATATACAGACCAGGAGATTCAGTGCAGAAGGTTAAGGCTAACCGCTAGTTGTGGGTCCTAGAATTGAACATAGACCTTTTGAAAGACAGATCTGTGTTCTCACCACCAAGCCATGTTAATTTGCATGTATTTGTTCCTCTTTGTTCTGTATTATCAGCTCCCCGGTCCCCTGGCCCCACTAATTCTTTTTTGCCATGCCACACACAAATCCTCTATACCCAGCTGTTCCGATCTTAACACGTCTTTTTTCCTGTTCTTACTTGTTGGCCTGTTTTGAGGGTACAGACTCCTGGAAAAGAGAGTAGAACAGCGTCACCTTACGGATAAATGAAGAAATGAAATGACTCTTCCCTTCTAAAAAGATTTGCCTCAGGGACAGGACAATTTAAAATTTGTTCCCATAACTCACCAACCCATTTATTAAACCAGACACTCCTGTCTTGCAAAACCAGTGTTGCTGGTACCAGCTCCTGACTGATGCTGGGGCAGTGGAAAATGAAACGAGGAGTGATCCAGCCTTTTCTAAAATGATGATGTTTACTAAAAGGCTGCTAGAACTAAAGAAATAATGGCATAACAATTTTGTGGTATGTATATTCTTAGCCCATGAGAGCGTAAGAGGCATAGCCATCATGATTTTCTCGAAACTTAGGGTAATTTCAGTTTTCCGACCACCTGCTCTCTGGATTGGCAGGAGGCGGCGGCCTCAGTCTTCTGGGATTGTCTCCCAGGAGACAGAGATAGAGGGTGCTGGCTGTGTTTGCCCTCTGCCCTGCCACTCAGAATATTGCCCATAAATAAATGAAGACAAAGGAAAATGAGAACCTGTTCACATATTCAAAGTGCAGTGGACCCATAGAGAATAACAGTACAGATGGAGATGACCGGGCCTCCTAGAGGCACATCTGAGGCACCTCTGCAGCTGGGAGCCCAGGGACAAATGCCCCTTCTGCCCTCCAACTCTTATGCCTCTGTCTTTTGAGCCAAAGCCTTGGGAGGAAGCACATCTGGTTTCCATACCACCTGTCAGTGTGGGTTATCCTTGAGACATTCCTTCATCCTGGTTCGCACAGACCTCACCTTGGGGACCCAGATACCTTTCCCTAAGAGCTTTCTCAGAACACACTGAGAAGGCCTCGGGATCCCAGAAAAGCAGCCAGCGGGACTCATCAGCACAATGCCAAGATTTGTGCTGTGGGAGACAATTCAAAATCCGAGACAGAGTTGCTCTAGGGAAATAAAGCTGTATTCCTTGGACTCCTGAACTCGTGGACTGATAGGGATTTAATTTCATCAGCATGAGATTTGAGACAATAACGGCCATGTATGGAGTGCCCACCATGTGCCAGGCATTTTGCTAGGGTTTTTAAAAAGCCTATCTCCTAGTGACCCTCACAATGTCCTTGACCCACTTGGTCAGCCTCAACCCAGCATCTCAGCTGACATCCCAGCAAGACAGCAGATGAGCAAGCGCTTACATGGTTCTTGGTATGTATCTGGTGCAGGTCTTTACAGAGTTCAACCCACAGCCTCCCAACACCTGTCCCGGGAGGCCAATGCATTGTCATCACCCCACTTTGCAGACCAGGAAAGCTGACAAACAGTAAAGCATGGCTCCAGAGGCATCTGGGTCACTACTGCAGTGTTACTAGGACTCTTGGAAAATGAAAGTAGAAGAAAAATTGTCTTCCCTTGGAAAGCAGGTGGTCCAGATTGAAGATGTACATATCTTTGTTTGTTAAGCATCACTGTATGCTAGGCATTGTACCCAGTGTTGTTAAACGGTGTTAAAAAGGACAGGCGAGTTTCCTTCCCACACAGAATTCATGGCTCATGGGGAAGACATGAGACCAAGCATACTGAGCGAGGTCATCACTGTGAGAGGGGAAGTGCTGGGCACAGAGGGAGCCCACAGCGGGTGTGCATGGCCCCATGTCGGGGAGAGCTAGGGAGAAAGCAGGTGGCCAGGGAGAGCTTCTTTGAGGAAGCAGTCTTCATCCTGGGACTTGAGGAATAGGCTAGTTGAAGAGGTGGCAACTGTGTTCTTGGCCCAGGGGAGAACACTTGGAAGGCCTAGAGGTGGGAAGCACACGTGGAGCTTGAGAGAGAATGTTCAGAATGACCAAAACAGAGTGTGTGTGGTGCCAGTGAGGGGAAAGGAGGCTTGGGAGGTTGGCGGAGGCAGATAGTGAAGGGTTGTGAGGAATTTGGGGAACTGGGCAGTGGGAGGCCAACAACAGGTTTTCCACAAGGACTCACTTGGTTGAATGTACAGGTTAGAATCACTCTGCCTATAGTGTAGAAGAGAGGGGGAAGGGAGGAGTGTGAGAGGCATGTAGAATGACCGCGAACAACCCAGTTCACACAGGTAAGTGAGGTAGGTGGCTTAGGTTGGAGTGCAGGTAGTTTAAGGGAGGGAAATGGACATACCATGTTTTATAGGTAAAGCTGATAGGGTTTTTTTCCTCATCGCTTGTGACCATCTATCTTGGGGGTGGATTAAACACATAGTTGACCCTTACTATTGCAGACTCCATGTTTGTGAATCTGCCTTCTTGCTGAAATTTATTTGTAATATCAAAATCAAGTTTTGAGGTGCTTTGGGGGTCATTTGCGTCACCCGATGCGTGCATTCCCAGCTGAGGAATTTGCGTCAGTAAATTTGCGCCAGCAAAGGATTTGCGTCACCCGATGCGTGCATTCCCAGCTGAGGTCAGACAAACGAGGCATCCCTCTGCCCCCTTGTTTCAACTTTCAGTGTAAACAGACATCCTCCTTGTGGTCCCTTTAGTGCTACTTTTGTGTGTGTATGTGTGCCTTTTTGGGTGACTTAGCTGTTTAAAATGCCCCCCCAGAGTAGCACTGCCTAGTGTTCTCAAGTATGAGAAGGCCGTGATGTGCCTTACAGAGGAAATACGTATTAGATAAGCTTCATTCAGGCACGAGTTACAGTGCTATTGGCCATGAGTTTAAAGTCAATGAATCAATGAATCAGCAATACATACTGAATAAGATGTCTTTTTTTTTTTTAAGATTTTATTTATTTATTTGATAGAGATCACAAGTAGGCAGAGAGGCAGGCAGAGAGAGAAGGGGGGAAGCAGGCTCCCTTCTGAGCAGAGAGCCTGACGCAGGACTCTATTCCAGGACCCTGAGATCACGACCTGAGCCTAAGGCAGAGGCTTTAACCCACTGAGCCACCCAAGTACCCCTGAATAAGATGTCTTTAAACAGCAACACACATAAGATAAGGATATTTATTAATCAGCTGATGAAAATATTGTGACCAGAGGTTTGAAGAAATTGGGTTGTTTTTTTTTTTTTTTCTTTTGGAAGGTTGGGGAGGTGGCTTTTCCTCTACCCTTCAGATTCTTCTGGCTGGTCTAAGAATTAAATTGACATGAGAAAATCAAATTTATGTACACAGGGAGAATCCACATAAACATGAGAGATTCCAAAGACAGGCAAAACTCGATATATAAGGAGAAGGGGGAAGGAGTCTGGGACTTCAAAGAAAAGGAGAGCAATTCATAAGAAGATGAAAAAGAGTAAATGTTAGGTAAACAAATGTTGGCTGGGCAACTCAGAAACAAGGAGACAGAGAGAAGAATTTTATCAAACAGACTTTGCTAAATTCTTCCCTGTCTCCCACCCCTAGTTCATATTATAATGTAGTTATAATGGGATTGGGTCCTCTACCTAAATACTTATAGGCATTAGGGGGAAGATCAAAGTTTTTTCCTGGACCTTTTGGGTCTTGATTGTTTTCAGCTCAAAATAATCCACATGCCAAAATGGCATCTCTTAGGGGCATTCTTTGTGAAGACCTACAAAACCTAACCTTGGATTTCCTCTAGGAGCCATGGTTCCATATTCATTATCTTGGTGTTTGAGGTCACTTTCTAGAACACAATTCCTGTGAATAACAAGAATCAACTATGCCTATATTTGTATGTGTGTATACGCACAATATACAACCAGAGTCTGGCCTGAGGTCTTTAAAGTGGAAAAGTAGAACACAGTGCAGAATGATACACATGAAATCTGAAGGAATTCAGGGTGGTAGAGTGTGAGTGTGCACATGTGTACAGCCATGTGCGTGTGTGCGAGGTTAGATAGTCCCAACAAGCAACATGCCATCTTATGGGAGTCTCTGACTAAGGTTGGCCCCGTGGAGCATCCAGCAGGGCTTTGCAACGATGATCCCCAAGAAGTAAGACCAGGGCCAGAGCTGGCCTGCTCCTATCAAAACCCCCTGAGGTGCTTTCAAGTGCAGATCCCTGGCCCCACTTCCAGAGAGCCTGGTGCAAAAGACCAGCTCCACAGGGAGATCCCGATGGCAGCCGGGTTTGGGAAACCCTGCTCCAGAGTACCCCTGAGTCACTCAGAAGCACTCAAGAGTTTTCTACCTTCTGGCAACTTTAATTTCTGATGTTTCTACTTTACAGACATGGAGATATATTTATGAACCACACTGAAAACTGGATTGGCTCTCAGTACAAGAAGGTGGTTTACAGAGAATACACTGATGGAGAATTTGTGGAGATCAAAGCCCGACCGCCACGAGAGAAACACCTGGAACTCCTGGGTATGGCATAGATTGCAGGCGTGCACTGCCAGCCCCAAGAGTGGCCTGAGAAGGCACAGCAGGGACAGAGCAGCCTGACTGCATTGATCCAAGTGTGACATCTTCCTGTCTTCCCATATAGTCAACCAGATGACCAGATAACACGCAAACAGCCATCCATATCACCAGGGTTGTCTAACCAACATATGTCGCCCTCAAGTCCCTTTCTCATCCCTCTGCTAAGCCAGGACATTTTAACTTGGAATAATTTGATGCCTCAGAAGAGCAGGCAGAGTATTTGCATAATTTCTTCAAGGTCCTGGATTCTCCGTGCACAGAGCCATAAGAAAGCACCATAAAAATAATTCCACCCAAAGAGAAACCCCTTATGCGAGAGGAGCGCTAAGGGTGGAAGGCCTGGTTTGAGTTCAGAAGGCCCTGAACTTGGCCTTCTCAGGAACTCTTGGGCCTGTCGGAAATCCTGGGCTGCCTGACCTGGTGATCAGATAAGCTCTTCCAGTTCTCCTTCCCTGCTTTCACCTGGGAGTCACCAAACCTGACCCCATCGAAAAGATGAGATCTTTAGGCTGAGGGCTAATCTAGATGACTTTCTGAAATCCATTCCCCCCCCCTTTTTTTCTTTCCTGTTCTCATTTTTAAATGCACAAGGTGACTTATATAAATAGTATGGCTTTACACAGTACTTCTTAATATTAAAAAAGGCACCGAGATAGCTAGCTTGATAAATTATTACATGCCCCACCCATCTTCCCCTCACCCTGGTCTATCAACATTGGCATGCGAGCTTGTTTGTGACACTGAAGAGTCAGCTGCAGTGATAACATTTTTTCCTTGGAGCTGTGTATGTCGAATGAACTCCAGGAAAAAAGCTCACTGGTCCTGCCAACAAGAGTGGGTTGCCTCTCAGAAAGTCCCAGTTGGGGTCTGCTCAGTAAAATGACACAAAGCAGTGACACCATCAGGGGCAAGCCCAGCAGTGCTTCCCCCAGAAGAGCATGAGGCCCAACAGCTCATTTTCTGCAGCTCAGGGACAGGCCTGTGCCCCTGAAGTTCCAAAGGGCACAGGGCGGGCATCCCTTTGTTCCTTATGCTCCAGGTGACCTATCAGGCCCCAAATCAGAAGACATTCAGTCTCGCCAGTACAGCAGGCCATGTGGAATGAAAGCAGTAATTAATGACAAATAATGATTTTAATACATGCATACACTTTCCCCTCTCTGGAACTATACCTAAATTTGCAGTTTTAAAAACATGCATTTCTTTTCTAGCGTTAGCATGAAAAACAAAATAGCGTTTTTCTCAGACCCTTCCTGATTCATACTAAATGTTTTCTCCCAAAGGTAAAAATAGTCCAACAAAATTCCAGATTTATTTAGGACTCTAGTGGTCTTCTCAGAAAAGCAACTAAAATGATGGGTTTAATTGGTGACGAGTGGATGGGTACAGTCGGACCCCCTACCGTGAGCATAGCTCTCTATGAAAGTAGAATCCTGGGAACACCCAAGGATGCAAAGAAATCCCCAAGGGCCATAGGATCAGGTCTGAGGTGATTCCAAAATGGGATTCTGTTAACATCGTCCTTGAAGCGATGCCACATGAAGATGCCGGTGTGTATGGCGCTCTGTTACTGTGGGGCAGGCACTGAGAAAACTGCTTTTATGCAAGAGGGAGAGGACCTTAGTGTAGGCAAGGGGCATTGAAGGCACATGCCTTTCTGGCAAGGGTGTGGGCCTATTTCTGCTGGCACGCAGGCTGGCTGCTTCCAACAGAAGCGTGCACGTGAGATTGCTGGGAAGAGCACGTCTCATCAAGGTATCCAAGTGGCGTTGGACATGCATGAGTAAAATCATTGTATTGATCATAAATCAGTACATAGGTGTTTCAATTTTGGTCTTACCTTCAAATCTCTTTTATATACATACAATATTTCATTGGATTCTCATTATAGTTTTTATTATTGATATATTCACTTACCAGATAATGAGCAATTTCAGACTTGCCAAAGGTTACATACAGAAGGATTACAATGGAAAGTCACCATATCATGTGGATATGGCTTTTCCTGGAGACCGTCTCCGCAGCAGTAAAAATTTCAGCATTTATTGAGTACTTACTGTGTTTCAATGCCCTGAAATAAGCACCTTACATACATTATTTTATTTAATCCTTACTATATCTTTATGAGAAAGGTGATATTAAACCCATTTCATGGATGAGGAAATTGAGTCAGGCAGGTTCCTTAGGCAAGGTCTCTCAAGTAAGTGAAGGAAGCAGGATTTGAACCCTGGTTGGTCCGACTGCCAAACCCTACATGAGTATTTCATAAGACATATATTGCCCTCTAAAGGAAGAAGCTACGGTTAGCTTTATTTTGCTAAAAACTAACTGCATATATATTACTTCAGTGTTGAAAAGAGCAATGATAATGCTCACAGGCTTATGCTTTGCCTTTAGGCCCAATGGTTCATGCTGAGGTGGGCGACTCCATCCTGATCATATTTAAGAACAAAGCCAACCGGCCCTACTCCATCTCAGCCCAAGGTATTGCAGACATGGACAGCGGAAAGCAGCTCCAAGCATCTGTCACAAAGCCAGGTAAGTTACCTGGGAGATCTGCTCCATGCTGATAAGGACACTGGACTCAACTCTCTTCTGAACTTTTCTGATCTTTGAAGGCTCTTGGAAGGCTCATCTTAATGCCAACATGTTTCAGCCATCACATAGTAACTCTTAATATAGGATCATCATTCATCTAATGACCAAGTAGTTATGCTGTTTCTAGGCATCCATTAGGGACCTAAATGCGTTAAGATATAATAATAGCTGATTCATATTGAATGTCATCTTTTGACAGGTGCTATGCTTTATATTTTTTAAAAAACAAAAAAAATTTCATTTTCCTTACAATAGCCCAACAAGGTAGACACTAACATATGTCATTGACTCTGATACCATTGATTAGAATATCCATCATTATTCTTATCTGTTACTAAAAAAAAAAAAAAAAGAACACATGGCCAATTAGACCTTAGCGTGCTGCTGATTGAAAGATGCATCTTGATTTGAGTTATGTTAAAATGTAAAAAATGCACATCCTACAATTGAGGGAAATCTGATATTGTTATGTCCATTTAACAGATGACTGAAGAACAGAGGGGTAAAGAACTTGACTGGGTCATACATTAGTAACAGTGAAACCTCAGTTTGTTGGACTTAGAACCTCTGCTCTTAGCCATACGTTTCTTTTGAGTTGCTTAAAATGAATTCAGAAGAAAAAAAGACAAACAAGATAAATCATTTCAGTAGTAATGCAGATTATGCCTAATGAAATTCTAAGTGGTGAAGAGTTTCAAGAATGTATCTGGGAATGCTTACAAAAGTTTCAGAGAAGGAAAATCCATAAAGATTGATTGATTGATTGATTGAGTCAGAGCAAATAAAGTAGTAGTTAGGGAAAGCTTTCTAAAAGAGGTGGAACTCTACCTGGGTTTTAAAATATATACTGAAGGGAGAGAAGGTCTCATACTTTAAAGAGCGTCCTGTAACATTTACACAGTTGAAATGTGGTTGTAGTAAATGTCAAGATCCTCTGTGACGTTCAGTTACGAAATTGAGAGCAATCATAACAATAATTAGAGGGGAATTATATCGATTTTACTTCTCATATATATATATATGTATATATACATACATATATATAATACTAAATACTATAGTAATTGCAATAAAGGTCATATAAACCTGTAAAATGTTAAAGATGCATAGAAGGAAGAAAACAATCTAATGCATCATGAGAATAAATTAGCTAGATATTCCTACAAGGATGGGGTTGAGGAAAAGAAATCTTCACTGGCCACAATTCCATCCTCTCTTGCCGCTCCACACCCCACACTTCCCCCAATTCAGAAATCTGTCTTTTGCTGCTTCAAGAAATCTCTCATGAACATTCTAAATGTCTGTCTATAGGGAGATACTCAAACACATTTTGGACTATCCTTCTGATGAACTATTACACAGCCATTAAATGATGTTTAAGAAGGTTTTAATGATATGGGAAAAACTTGTGGTATCATGTTAAGCAAAATACAGGTATAGAACAAAGGTTAAAAATGAAATAAACCAAAATGTTCATAATGATTGCATCTATGAGATAGTATTTTAAGTAATAGGGTGATGCTCCTTTCTACATCTTCACCTTGTTTGTACTTTCTACATTTTCTGTATTGGATGTCTCACTTTTATGAAGAGGGAACTGGTTTTAATTGGGTCAAAAAAGCAACTAAAGTTATTTGATGGCAAAAAGTAACTCAGGAGAGAGGAAGAAGGTGCCAGTCAGGTCTGGGGAAGGGCTCTGACAGGGCTGTGGGTCAGCTGGGGTGAGCCCTCACAGGCTGCTATGCCCTGATGGTGAGGACTGGCAAGGGACATAGTTCTTCTGTGCTGACTGGCCTTCTAATTGTCCTTAATGGGGTTATAGGGGTAGAGGGAAGAATGATTAGAACATAGCAAAGGAGGCTTTTTCTCACTGGAACTTGGAGGGAGAGAATCCCCACAAGGGTCTCTGTCTGACAAGGTTGAAAGACTCAGGAGAGCCCAGAGACGGGGGTTGGGGGGAGGGTAGGAGGAAGAAATTAATTTCTTGCACAAAATCCAGACAGGTTGGAGAATGGTTAATTCAGGCATGCATGAGATAAGCAAAGCAATCCCTCTCAAATTTCTTCTTCTCCTTTTCCTTCTTTTTCATGCCGCCACTCGACATGCATGTCCTGAATATCTTTTGTTTAGAACTGTGCTCCCCAGTGGGGTGAATAATGGATCATTCCAACCATAATAATACCTCCCCTTAGCCACTCGCATTGAGGACGCTAAATATCAGTGGTTTTTCTTGCAATTAACAAGGCAGAGAGGCTATTATGAAAGGTAATGGAAACTAGACCCAAGGTTATATTGCTAACCTACCGGTGGATCAGCAAATATGGAGGAGTGATATACAAGCATCATTTTTATTTTGCCTTGTGGCTTGCACTCAGCTATAGGCTGTATGTCCAGATGGGGAGGGATGGGACTTAGACAGTTCAAAAAGAGATAGCAATTTTTATTTATTTTTTTGATTAATTATTTTTATTAACATATAATGTATTATTTGCCCCAGGGGTACAGGTCTGTGAATTGTCAGGTTTACACACGACACAGTGCTCACCATAAGACATACCCTCCGCAATGTCCATAACCCCACCATCCTCTCCATAACTCCCTCTCCCAAGCAACCCTCAGTTTGTTTTGTGAGATTAAGAGTCTCTTATGGGGGCACCTGGGTGGCTCAGTGGGTTAAGCCTCTCCCTTCGGCTCAGGTCATGATCTCAGGGCCCTGGGATCGAGCCCCGCATAGAGCCTCGCATTGGGCTTACTGCTCAGCAGGGAGCCTGCTTCCCCCTCTCTCTCTCTGCCTGCCTCTCTGCCTACTCGTGATCTCTGTCTGTCAAATAAATAAAATATTTAAAAAAAAAAGAGTCTCTTATGGTTTGTCTCCCTCTTGATCTCATCTTGTTTCATTTTTCCCTTCCCTATCCCGCAAATGCCCCAGTCTGCCTCTCAAATTCCTCATATCAGGGAGATCATATGATAATTGTCTTTCTCTGACTGACTTATTTCAGTCAGCATGATACCTTCTAGCTCCATCCATGTTGTTGCAAATGGCAAGATTTCATTCTTTTGATGGCTGCATAGTATTCCATTGTGTGTGTGTGTGTGTGTGTGTGTGTACACACCACAAGGAGATAGCACTTTAAATGTGGCTTTCATTTGAGACTTTTACAATGTGATTATCTTGCTAATGTATGTGAGTTTATTTGTGACTCCTCTGCAAGGCTCTGGGTCAGCCACAGGGGATGCATAGATGTGGTGCCTGGCATTCATTTGTTGTAGCATATGTATGAATGAACATTTATTAACTGCCTTCAATGTGAGGCACTAACCTAGGTATTTTATTTTATTTAATCTTAACAGCAATCTGAAAAGTGGGGTGACTAATCCCCTTTACAAGTGAGGAGACTAAAGGTCAGTGAAGTTAAGTAGTTTGTCAAAAGTTAGATAAATAGGAAGTGATAGGGTTGAGATTTGGAACTAAGTCTCTCTGATTCTCTTCGGTTCTAAATAGACATCATGGGTCTGCACAATAGAATCAACTGAGAAGCTTTTTTAAAAAATACTGATGCCCTATTCCTAGACTCCAGATACTTTAATTTAATTGGTTTGCAATGAGATCTCAGCAGTAAGAGTTTATAAAGCTCCTTAGTGAGTCAATCAGAAATCAAGGATGAGTCCCACAGTAACTCAAGTGTACTCAAGCCTAGCTCTTGGGAGGGAGATATGAAATTTGAGGAGAAAAAACAATGAGGAATACAATAAGTTTTCATGTCTTGAGTAAACATCCGTTGATAACAGAAAGGTCAAATTAGAAAGAAATTTGTAGTGTGGAATGAAAAATCTGCCATTTTGCAAATTCAGAAAATCAAGATGTAGGTTTAATTGGAACATTTATAATGGATGAGTAATTCTCCCTAGCAATAAACATTAACCAAAATATATAAAGATCTGTTTGTTATTTCTTCAGGTAAAACATCTGAAACAAAGGTAACACTAATAAATTCTTTCTATTTCTTCTCATTTGCTTCAGGAGAAATAAACACGTACAGGTGGAATGTCCCTAAAAGATCTGGTCCAGGACCAAATGACCCAAATTGTATTCCGTCAGTTTACTATTCAACAGTAAACTTTGTGAAGGTAAGACTGAGAAAGAAACCAAAATGCTTTAAGTAATATGGCTTTAAATCAATTATTCAAGTTATCACAACTTGGATGAATATATGTGAAGGGTGTAATGGTTGAGAGCAGAAATTTCAAACTATGGCCATGCACATTTGTTAACATCGTCTATGGTTGAGTTGAGTGGTATTAAGAAAACAAAATTCAAATGAGTAGATTTTAGAGGTCTCATGGGCTTTATTCAATAATTCATGATTTGGGCAGCTTCCCTTCTACAGATAGAAAGGATCTCTGAAGAACTGTACAAAATGAACGACTTGTATAGGCAGAAGGGGGCAAAACAAGGAAGTTACTAGCAAAGAGTGGATAGTTTATGGCAGGGTCACCTTCCTTTAAGGGATAGCAGGGGTCTGTCAAGCAGATTACCTCACTAGTGCTAGTGATTGACTAGTTTAAGATTCTGTTCCTGGGAGAGATTGAAACTGGAATTAACCTATGAAGTAAGTCTTGGTTTGGTGATATGGGTTTAGCACAAGTGACTCCATTACGTACCTGTTGTCTTTTTTTTTTTTTTTAAGATTTTATTTACTTATTTGACAGACAGAGATCACAAGTAGGCAGAGAGGCAAGCAGAGAGAGAAGAGGAAGCAGGCTCCCTGCTGAGCAGAGAGTCCGATGCGGGGCTCGATCTCAGGACCCTGGGACCATGACCTGAGCCGAAGGCAGAGGACTTAACCCACTAAGCCACCCAGGCACCCCTGTCATGATGCTTTTTGTTGAATCTCTGTGGTATTCATAGGTCACAGATTCAGGTTTACATTTCTTAAGTTGGTCATTCTCTTCATTCTTTTTTCAATGTTCCAGTCTTAGTGAGACCATTTGCTCATTTAGCAGCTATGAACATGCATTTCAAGCTTTTGAGAGAATACAGTGCACCAGGGAGACTACTGTGAAGATTATAAGTAGAACAATCCCCACTTTCTGGTGTGCACTTTGGAGCCAGGATCCCCAAGGCAAACCAATCAAAATAAAATGAGTCAAAGAAAGACCAGATTGAAGGAGTCACTTTCTAAAGCCAAGTGGCTTATTCAGTGGTTTTGTGTGTCTGAGTTTCAACTTCCCAAGAAATGCTATCCAGGTGCAAGTGGTGGTGTCCACAGCACAAACACCTCCTTATTCAGCTAAAAGATAATAAAAGGCTATCCTATGATCCAGGACAACTTTGGCCTTGCAAAGATGGGGACTGCTCGTGAGATCTTTTTGTGATTGGGGCTGATCTGATTCAGATAATCAGAAGAATGTAGGGGGGCAAATGTGCTATGATTTGTATATGCATTTGTGTTTAACTGAACAAAGTACAGTCATAACTAGAGAAAGAAAAAACAAAACATGGATATTCTGACCATAAAAGTTGGACTTTGTAAGTGATTCCTAAGTGGTGGTGGTGGGGGTCAATTAAGAATAGAAGAAAAACTGGTCAGAGGGTGGACCACAGGGTCTTTAGCATCATAGTCTTTGAAGACAAATCCAGCAGTCTGAAACCTTAACCCCACCTTAACAAGGGCCTGGAAGATATAGATGATGGTGTTATCTTTCCAGACCAATACCAGAGTAAAGGAAAGAAAAAGAAGGAAGAGTTTCATGTTTAGTTAAAGTATGAAGCTTTGATGTGGTATCTTGGTTGGAAACAGTCTACCTCAACATAGGCTATTTCTTTTCCCAGTCAATTTGATTTGGAAATCTCCAACGTTTGTACAGAACCAGATGACAGGTAGAGCCTTCTTCAGCTCAGTAATCAGGAGCACTTGATAAGCTCTTCCCTTGAGCCTCAGTCTTACAAAAATATCAGAGTACAATAATAACTCTCTGTGAATAATTAAAGACTTTAACATTATCCATGGTTAAAGGTATAATGAGAGTTCATTATCATGGAATTCACAAGGAAATTTGGTTATTTCTGTAACATACAACATTTTAAAAATAATAACTGGAATTATACTGATAACATGATATTAGGATGTATCAAATTTCTAGGAATTTTACACAATTTCTAGAACATTTATAATATGTATCTGTACAAATATAATATAAAGAAGGCTTAACATTACTTCTTATTTCATAATGTTTCCCATGTGATTTAATGTATCAAATTAGTGCAACATCTCTCTTCTAATAAGGAGAGAGAGCAAATCTTTTTTTTTTTTTAAGATCTATTTATTTACTTGAGAGGGAGAGAAGGTGAAAGGGGAGGGGCAGAGGGAAAACCCCAAGCAGACTCCCCACTGAGTGTGGAGCCTGATGCATGGCTCAGTCTCATGACCCTGAGATCACAACGTGAGCCACAACCAAGAGTCAAATGCTCAACTGACTGAGCCACCCTAAGAACAAATTTGTTCCTAAGAACAAATCTTTTGAAATGTTCTAGGGACCCTCTCAAAATATCTTAAAAGTTGGTTCATGGCCAAAAAGACTCCATTTAAAATTTGATTTGGGGAAAGTTTCTCAAAAATATCAAAAGGTTAATACTTGGCCAGGGGCTCCTGGGTGGCTCAGTTGTTCAGAGTCTGCCCTCGGCTCAGGTCATGATCTCAGGTTCTCAGGATCGAGCCCCGTGTCAGGCTCCCTGCTAGACAGGAAGCCTGCTTCTCCCTCCACTCCCCCTGCTTGTGTGCTTGTGTCTCCTCTCTCGGTGTCTCTCTCTCTGTCAAATAAATAAATAAAATCTTAAAAAAAAATACTTGGCTAAATAGGATCATAGTTTGCTGTGAAACAGTAAGTAGTTTTCCATTTAACCAGAGTCATAAGTCTGCACGAGGCAAATACAGAATGATAAATAGTTCTAAGAAAATCTTAGCTCTTTTAGTAGAGAAGACTCAGTTCTATTACATATTTAATGTTGATAAAGACAACATTAAATATAGAATATTATTTTGGTAAGACAGAATCTTTGTTTTCTAGGCAGATTACTTCAAAGGTAAAACACATACACACACAACCATTACTATTGTTTATCAAGAGCAAACCAGTCATCCAAGAAAACTGTCTTTTTAACAGAGAGGAAACCAAATTCTAACTTCATACCAGTGTATTTTTTTTAAAGTGTGATTAACAAACTATTAGTTATAGGGTCAATATATTGACTCAACAATTCTATGTATCACTCAGTGCTCACCACAATAAGTACTAGTCACCACCTGTCACCCTACAACATTATTACAATACTATTGTAATAATGTTTGTGATAATATGTATGTAACATTTCCTATGCTGTATTCTTCATCTCCTAGATTTATTTATTCTATAACTGGAATTTTGTTCCTCATAATCTCCTTCATCTAGTTCACCCAAACCCCCCCATTGCCTCTCTGACAACTACCAGTTTATTTTCTGTTTTTAAGGGTCTCAGTTTTTGTTTATTTGCTTATTTGTTCTTTGTTTCTTTCTCTGTTCGTTTGTTTTATTTTTTAGATATTTTTTTCTTACTTTCTAGAAGTGAAATCATATGATATTTTAATTTCTCTGACATATTTTTCTTAGCATATTACCCTCCAGTTTCATCCATATTGTCATAAATGACAAGGTCTCACAAATCTTTTTTACAGGCCTAGGTGTGTGTGTGTGTGTGTGTGTGTGTGTGTGTGTGTGTATAAAATCGTCTTTATCCATTCATCTATAAATAGGAACTTGGGTTGCTTTCAAATCTTGACTATTGTGAATATGATGCAATAAACATAGGGGTGTATATATCTTTTTGATACCCAGTAGTGGAAATACTGGAACATATGGCATTTCTGGTTTTAATTATGAGGAACCTCCTTACTGTTTTTCACGGTGGCTGCACCAATTTACATTCCCACCAATGGTGCAAAAGAGTTCCTATTTCTCCACATCCTCACCAACACTTGTTATTTCGTATCTTTTTGATTCTAGCCCTTCTGACAGTTGTAAGGTGATATCTTGTCATTGTTTTGATTTGCATTTCCTTGATGACTAGTGATTTTGAATATCTTTCATGTGTCTGTAGTCCATCTGTATATCTTCTTTGGAAAAATGTCTACTTAAATCCTCTGCACATTTTAAAATTTGATTTTTTGCTTTTCGGTGTTGAGTTGTTTAAGTTCCTTATATATTTTTAATATTAACTCCTTATTAAAGATAATTTGCAAATATCTTCTCCCATTTAGTAGGTTGCCTTTTCATTTTGTTATTGGTTTCATTGATTGTACAAAAGCTTTTTATTTTGGTGTAATTCCAATTTTTTTTTTTTTTTTTGCTTTTGTTCCTCTTACCTGAAAGATATACCTAGAAAAATGTGCTATGGCTAATGTCAGAGATTTTACTGCCTGTGCTCTCTTTAAAGATTTTTATGGGTTCATCTCACATTTAGGTCTTTAATCCATTTCAGTTCATTTTTGTGTGTGGAGTAAGAATGTTTCATTCTTTTGCATGTAGCTGTTTGGTTTTCCCAACACCATTTATTGAAGAGACTGTCTTTTCCCCATTGTATATCTTTCCCTCCTTTATCATAGATTAATTGATCATATAATCATAAGTTTATTTCTAGTCTCTCTATTCTGTTCTATTGATCTATGTCTCTATTTCTGTGCCAATCTCATACTAGTTTGATTACTACAGCTTTGTAATATAGCATGAAATCTGGGATTGTGATATCTACAGTTTTGTTCTTTCTCAACATTTCTTTGATTTGTAGTATTTTGTGGTTACATACAGATTTTAGTTCATTTGTACTAGTTCTGTAAAAGATGCTATTAATATTTTGATAGAGATTGTGTTGAATCTGTAGATTGCTTTGGGTAGTATAGACATTTTAACAATATTTATTCTTCTAATCCATGAGCATGGAATACCTTTCTAGTTGTGTCATCCCTAGTTTCCTTCGTCATTGCTTTATAGTTTTCAGAGTACAGGTCTTACACATCCTTGGTTAAATTTATTCCTAAATATTTTACTCTTTTTTGGTACAATTGTAAATGGGATTATTTTCTTAATTTCTCTTTCTACTACTTCATTATTAGTGTATAGATATGCACCAGTTTTCTGTATATTAACTTTGCTTTCTGCAACTTTGCTGAATTCATTTATCAGTTCTAATAGTTCTTTGGTGGAGCCTTTAGGGTTTCCTATATGTAACATCATGTGATCCATAAATAGTGACAATTGTACTTCTTCTTTATCAATTTGGATGCTTTTTATTTCTTCTTCTCATCTCATTGCTATGGCCAGGGCTTCTGGTATTATGTCGAGTAGAAATGGTGAGAATGAATTTTTTTTTTTTGTCTTGTTCATGATGTTAGGTTCATGAACTAACTCAACTTTGTTCAGAGTTTTTATCATAAATGAATGTTGAATCTTGTCAAATGCTTTTTCTGCATCTATTGAGATGATTATATGGTTTTTATCATTTATTTTATAATATGATATATCACATTGATTGATTTGCAAATATTGAACCATCCTTGCATTCCTGGAGTAAATCCTGCTTGATTGTGGGGAATGATTTTAACTTTTGCTAACATGTTGTTAAGGATTTTTATATCCATGTTCATCAGAGATACTGGGATGTAGGTTTTTGTTTTGTTTTGCTTTGTTTTATAGTGTCTTTGTCTGGTTTTGGCATCAGGATAACATACAGATCTTGTCCACTTATGAGCCCATGGCAGTCTCAGGCAGGCACCTCAACAGCACAGGGACAAACCCTCCCCTGTGCATCCATAGCAGACAAAGCAGATCCTTACAGCTTACTTCTCTGAGGGCAGACACATTTCTGCCACAATAGTATAGGCACACAACCCACATAGGAGACGCCCCTGTATCACCTGGTTCTGGTGACCAGGGTGTGCTACAGGACCTCTTCTACAAAGGCCACTACTTTCAAGAGCAGGGATGTGGTTGGCTTCCCTACTACATAGAAACAAACACAGTGTTAGACAAAATGAAGAGACAGAGAAATATGGGCCAAATGAAAGAATAAGACACAATCACAGCAAAAGAGCTAAATGAAATGAGACAAGCAATATGCCTAATAAAGAATTCAAACTAATGGTCATAAAGATACTGGATTTAAGAGCAGATGAACTCAATGAACACTTCAACAGAGAGATAGAAAATACAAAAAGGAACCAGTCAGCAATGAAGAATTCAATAACTGAAATTTTAAAAAATATATATACACTACAGGGAATCAACAACAGAGTACAGGATGCAGAAGAATGGGTCAGTGATCTGGAGGACAGAGAATGGAAAGCAACTAAGCAGAAAAATTTTAAAAAGAATAAAAAGAATAGTAAAAATGAGGATATGTTAAGGAAACCCAATGACAACATCAAAAATGATACTACTCACATTATAAGGATCTCAGAGGAAAAAGAGAAAGGGGAGCTGAAAATTTAATTGAAGAAATAATAGCTGAAAACTTCCCAAATCTGGGGAAGAAAACGGACATCCTGAACTAAAAAGCACAGAAGCTTCTAGTAAGATTAACCCAAGGAAGTCCACAGCAAGACACATAATAATTAAAATGGCAAAAGTAATGATAAAGAGGGGATTTTAAAAGCATCAAGAGAAAAGAAAATAGTTACCTACAAGGGAAATTCCATAAGGCTCTCACCTGGTTTTTCAGCAGAAACTTCCCAGGCCAGAAGAGAGTGGCATGATATATTCAAAGTGCTAAAAGGAAAAAAACCTGCAACTAAGAATACACTACCCAGAAAATTTATCATTCACAGTAAAAGGAGAGATAGAGTGTTTCCCAGACAAACAAAAGTTAAGAAGTTTATCACCATTATACCAGCTTTAGGAGAAATGTTGAAGGAAATTCTTTGAATGAAAAGAAAAAGCATAACCAGAGGAAAACCTGAAAGGAAAGACTTTCACAGGTAAAAGCAAACATATATTATAGGTAGTAGATTAATCACTTATAAAGTCAGTGTGAAGATTAAAACAGAGAAGTAGCAAAATTGATTATATCTACAAAAATCAGCCAAAGGAAACACAAACTAAAAAGATGCAAAATACGAAATCATATACATTATAAGTGGAAGGCAGTAGAAATATGTTACTTTTAGAATATGTTTGAATTTAAGCAAACATCAACAACATAAACTGCTATGTACATAAGATATCATATATAAATGTAATGGTAACCACAAATAAAAAACCTATAATCAATTTAAAAAATGAAGAGAAAGGAATCCAAACAACACTAAAGAAAGCCATCAAACTATAAGGGAAGAAAGGAAGAGAAGAAAGAATACAAAAGAACTAAAAAACAGCCAGAAAACAGTTAACAAAAGGGTAATAAGTACACACCTATCAATAATTTCTTAAAATATAAATGTAATAAATGTTCCAATTAAAGACATAGGATGCCTGAATGGATTTAAAAAAAAAAAAAGACCCATCCACATGCTGCTTACAAGAGATTCACTTCACACCTAAAGACATACAGAAACTGAAAGCAAAGAGCTAGAAAAGCATACCAAGCAAATAGAAGTGAACAAAAAAAATTGACAGGCAATACTTATATCAGATATTTTGGCCTTTTTTTTTTGGACAGATATATAGACTTCAAAAGAAAGACTGTAGAAAGTGGCAAAAAAGGTCATTGCACAATGATAGAGGAAACAACCCAAGAAGAGGATAAAATAATGTAAATATTTATGCACTGAACATAGAGTACCTAAATAAATAAAGCAACAGACATAAAAAGAGAAATTGACATAATACAATAAGAGTAGGGGACTCTAGTACCCCACTTACATCAGTGGATAGAACACCCAGACAGAAAATAAACAAGGAAATGGTAGCTTTGAACAACACATTAGACCAGCTTGAACTAACAGATATGTACAGAACATTTCAAACCCAAACAGCAGAACACACATTCTTTTCAAGTGCACATGGAACATTCTCCAGGACAGATCATATGTTAGGACACAAAACATGTCTCAATAAATTTAAGAAGATTGAAATCATATCAAGCATCCTTTCTGACCACAACTATATGAAATTAGAAGTCAAGTACAAGAAAAAAATCCTGAAAAGAATGGAGGCTAAAAATATGATACCAAACAATAAACGAGTCAATCAAGAAGTCAAAGAGGAAATACAAAAAATAAATGGAGACAAATGAAAATGAAGATACAATGGCCCAAAATCTTTGGGATGCAGCCATAGCAGTTTTAAGAGGGAAGATAATAGCAATACCTCAAGAAGCAAGAAAAATCTCAAATAATTTAGCCTTACCCCTAAAGGAACTAGAAAAAGAACAATGACCAACACTAGTAGAAGGAAGGAAATAATATAGATCAGAGTAGAAATAAGTGAACTAGAGACTAAATAAATAAATAAATAAGTAGAAAAGATCAATGAACCCTGGAACTGGTTCTTTGAAAAGATTGACAAAATTGATAAACCTTTAGCCAGACACATTAAGAGAAAAAGAGAGAGGGCTCAAATAAAATCAGAAATGAAAAAAGAGAAATAACAACTGACATCACAGAAATGTAAAAGATTATAGGAGAATATTGTGAAAAATTACTGTAAAAATTGGACAACCTAGAAGAAATGGATAAATTCCTAGAAACATATAACTTCCAAAACTGAATCAGAAAAATAGGAAATTTTAACAGACCAATTACTGGTAATGAGAATCTGTAATCAAAATACTCCCAACAAACTAAAGTCTGTTACTTCACACATGAATTCTATGATACATTTAAATGAGAATTAATATCTATTCTTCTCAAACTATTCCAAAAATAGAAGAGGAAGGAAAACTTCCAAACTCATTCTACAAGGCCAGCATTATCCATATATTGTGTACTTTTGATATTAAAAATTTTTTAACTTAAATTTATTATAGTCTGAGCCAGCATGACTCACATAAAAATTTCTTTCCCAAGATTCCCTTCTACAAACCTTCTACAACTTCCTTTTTTACATCCAAATTTTGTCCTTTGCTTTTCCTCTTCCTTATTCTGAAATAATCAGCCTCACTCTAGGACAAAATTACTTTCTTTTCCCTCAACAAAAATGCATCTCCATTTCTCATACCTTCTTCTACAAAAAACACACAGCCTAGTTTCCTTACAGAGTCATTTCCCTTATTGTTTCTAGTAGCTTGAATGTATTGAATTTTTAACCATTAATCACCATAATTTCTAGTGAAAATAAAAAAGTAAACAATTGTTAACTGTCTTTTACACTAGCATTCTGTGGTTTGACAAATTTATAAATGCATTTCAAAATTTATAGAAATATATTCTACCTCAAAGTAAATTTTTCAATGGGGCATACAACTTGTTTATTAATAAACCCAAATATCTTAAGTTGCTTGTTCATAAGAAGCAAAAAAAGTAAGTAAACCCATGTTCAGTAATTAGCATTTCTATATTTTATCTGGAAATGATCTAGATATTAAGTTATTATTCATCATTTCATTTCACTTAGCAAAACTCTAAAGTTTTAAGTTATCAAAAAGATGTGAGGAGACTATTTAAGTAGACATACCATAAAATACCACTATTGCTTAAAGGTTCACCTAAATATCACCAGCATTTTTCACAGAGTTAAAACAAACAGTCCTAAAATGTGTATGGAAACACAAAAGACCCTAAGTAGCCAAAGAATCTTGAAAAAGAAAAAAAAAAGCTGCTGGTACCACAATTCTGGACTTTGGACACTATTACAAAGCTGTAGTCATCAAGACACCATCGTACTGGCACAAAAAACAGACAGATAGATCCATGAAACAGAATAAAAAACCCAGAAATGGATCCAGAACTATAAGGTCAACTAATCTTTGACAAAAAAGGAAAGAGTATCCAGTGGAAAAAAGATAGTCTCTTCAACAAATGGTGTTGGGAAAACTGGACAGCCACATGCAAAAGAATGAAACTTACCACTTTCTTACATCATACACAAAGTTAAATTCAAAAATGGATGAAAGACCTAAATGTGAGACTGGGAACCATCAAAATCCCAGAGAACACAGGCAGCAACCTCTTTGACATCATCCGTAGCAACTTCTTACTAGACAGGTCTCTGGAGGCAAGGGAAACAAAGGCAAAAATGAATTGCTGGGATTTCACCAAGATAAAAAGCTTTTGGGGGCACCTGGGTGGCTTAGTTGGTTAAACATCTGACTCTTGATTTTGGCTCAGGTCATGATCTCAGGATTGTGAGATGGAGTCCCCTTATCAGTCTCCATGCTCAGTATAGAATCTGCTTGAGATTCTTTCTCTCTCTCTCTTTTTCTCCATCCACCCATCCTCCTATTATCCGAAATAAATAAATAAATAAATAAAATCTTTGTTTTAAAAAAAGGCAAAGGAAACAACAGAACTAAAAGACAACCTACAGAATGGGAGAAAATGCAAATTCACATCTCTGATAAAGGGTTAGTATCCGAAATATATAAAAACTTACCCAAACCAACACCCCAAAAAACCAAATAATCCAATTAAGAAATGGTCAGAAAACATGAACAGACATTCTTCCACAGAAGACATACAGATGGCCAACAGACACATGGAAAGATACTCCATATCACTCATCATCAGGGAAATACAAATCAAAACCAGGATGAGATACCACCTCTCACCTGTCAGAATGGCTAAAATCAACAACACAGGAAACCCCAGATTTTGGCAAGGATGCGGAAAAGGGAAACCCTCTTGCACTGTTGGTGGGAATACAAGCTGGTACAGTCATTCTGAAAAACAGTATGGAGGTTCCTCAAAAACTTAAAAATAGAACTACTTTATGATCCAGCAATTGCTCTGCTAGCTATTTATCTAAAGGATATAAAAATACAGATTCAAAGGGGTGCATGCCATCCAATGTTTATAGGAGCATGATCAACAATGGCCAAACTATGGAAAAAGCCCAAATGTCCATTGATTAATGAATAGATAAAGAAGATGCGATGTGTGTGTGTGTGTGTGTGTGTGTGTGTGTGTGTGTGTGTGTGTGATGGAATATTACTTGACCATCAAAAAGAATGAAACCTTGTCATTTATAATGACATGGCTGGAGCTAGAGAGTATTATGCTAAGGGAAATAAGTCAGTCAGAGAAAGACAAATACCTATGATTTCACTCAGATGTGGAACTTAAGAAACAAAACAGATGAGCATAAGGGAAGGGGGAGAGAGAGAGAGGGAAGCAAACCATAAGAGACTCTTAATGATAGAGAACAAACTGAAAGTTGATGGAGGGGAGCAGAGGAAACGGGCAAATAGGTAATGGGTATGAAGGAGGGCACTTGTCCTGATGAGTACTGGTGTTATATATAAGTGATGAATCCCTGAATTCTGCTCCCGAAATAATATTACACTATAGTTAACTAACTAGAATTTAAATAAGAATTTCAAACATTAAGAAAAGTTCACCCAAAAACTCTAATTCCAGTTACATCTATTAAATTCACTTGTTTTTTAACAATCATGTTTAGAATACTTATGAAAATTTCATCATACAAATTATTTTTCTTGTTAACAAAATTCTTAACAGAGGTAATGTAGACTTATTTAATTAATAAACCCAGGTAGAATAAAAGTTGTAGGTCTGCATTATTGAATGTTAATAATTCTAAAGACATGTACATTTTAATTAGCTTTAATACTGAATACTTTTCCCAGATCACATGATCTGGTGATGTGATCACCATCTGGTGATGGTAACCCAGAAAGCATTTGGGTTAATTTCTATTATATTTTTGAGAATTTTATTTTTTTTATTTTTTTTAAAGATTTTGTTTATTTATTTATTTGACAGACAGAGATCACAAGTAGGCAGAGAGGCAGGCAGAGAGAGAGGAGGAAGCAGGCTCCCTACTGAGCAGAGAGCCCCATGCAGGGCTCAATCCCAGGACCCTGGGATCATGACCTGAGCCAAAGGCAGAGGCTTTAACCCACTGAGCCACCCAGGCACCCCATATTTTTGAGAATTTTATAAATACTTAATTCATTTAAGTATTTAATTTTCTTTAAGTCAATTAAATAGAGCTCTTTTACAAATTCATTTTGGCAATATTATCTACCACACACACACACACAGATATAAACAGATCTTATAGATTCTGTCTAAAATGTTGCCATGAATCAAGCACAATAATACAAAATCCAGTAGTTATAAAAGAAGTTAGATCTCAATTGTGTTACTGATAGATGGAAGAAGTTAAGGTTACCTATTAAGATGGTCAAAGCTTTTTATTACTATTTGTGGAGAAGACACGATTTTTCATTTGCCCAAGTTCCAAAGAAACTCCCCACCTCCTTGTTTTTCCTCTGATAAGAATTATCTCCATGAAGTTTGTATTTCAAAGAGATGACTAGATAAGAGTTCCTGGAGAACACCAGGTAGAATATTTCCAGTCTCAAGCACAGGGAAAGAATGCCAGTTTTTCCAAAAGAACTGGCAGAACTATTTCCTGAGGTCAGAACTTTTACAGTATTTGCAAGCTTTTTGTAATAAATAGATGAGGTTTGGGGGATTGGTAAATTGGTAATAGGTGGATTTTGAATTGTTTCTAGAGCTGCATTTTTGGTTTTGTCAAGATTTGTGAAATAAAGGTAATTGCTTTAATTCCTCAAAGAATTGGGTTGCAGCCTAAATGATACCAAGGGGCTGATGTACCCACCTAACCTAATTATTTTCAATTTGGCTTTTTAAAAATATATGTCAGGAGAGGATTTCCAGCTAAGATGAAAATAAAAAGATATCTATGGATTTAGAACTGTTTGTCTCTGGAATGTTTTAGTAAATCTTTCTACAAATGCTTGAGATGTTTTTCTTTCCCTCTGGATACATCATTTCATTTTTGCCAGGCAATCTAAAAAAAATTCTCTCAGGGTCTCATTATCAGCTTCCAATCTGGTCAACTTCTTGCCACAGAACTACTTCAAAAATTCTTGTCACCTTTCAGCCAGGAAAATATTTCTGGCAGTACTGAATACTCCTTGTATAGAAAAGCAGTCCCTGAAGAGGGTAAAAGATACTAATTTCCCAAGATCCAAAGTCACACGCAAAGATAGGCAAGAGAAAGAAATGGCAACCTGCATGTCCCAGGCAGGCAGAAAGCCAAGTCAAATTCTTAGGACATAAAAGAAACAGGAAGGCAATAGTTGTCCCTGGGAGAGAAATGATCAATAACCAACAGGTATGGATTTGGAAAGGAAAGGACAATGTGAAGTTTTATTTTCCTTTCTTAACTGGACACTATAGACAGATGTTCAGGAGACCTGACTCTTGGTAAGAATTCTTACCCTATTCTGACTTTTGCCAGTTTTCTCAGGATCCCCACTGTAGGCTCCACTCTCTATTAGGATTTGGCAAGGTTTTTCATTCATTTTAATTTTAGTTTCCCCTGGGCTTTTTAAGAGAATAATGTAACAGTTTACAAAAAAATCTGTCAGGGTCTTATCAATTCTGGAGGTGGAGGGCATTATGAGGGGCTCTTCTTTGTAGGTAAATATGGGGGCATTTGAGTGGATATTGAAGAATTTGCACAAAACCTGTGAGGATGGTTTTTCTCCTTATGTCTCAGTTGATTACAAATGAGACATCAATTTCTGGGCCAGTGTTTTGATGATGGACTCCAGGGAGCATGTAATGAAGAAGTCCTAAGTATTGTTTCAGATACCTTTTGCATCTTTAATTTTTCATTAGACTTTTGCAAAGACAATTTGCATGAAGTTATTTTGGAATCTTAAAGCCCTTTGGAAGCTTTTAAATCCCAATTAAAATAGGTATCCCATTCTCTCTGCTTGATTTGGAAACCCTTGTTTGTAAGTGTACTTCTTAAATCAATGATCTTGTCTCATTGGAATGTTCCCCATGATGGCCATTGTAATTCTAGGTTGTCTTTAGTTAGATTTTGCCATTTTAGTAGTATTTATAGCTTCTGGGGCTGTAGTTTCAAGACATAAAATAAGTAGATGTTCCAGAAGGTGGTATGCTCAACTCTTTGAAATTTGAGGGTCTCTCTCTCTCTCTTTCTCTCTCTCTCTCTTTTTCAGCTAAGCCTTTGGGTCTCTTGGAGTCAAACTAATACCCACGGGGGCTGTGCCACTGGGTTGGGGATTATGTGGTGTTTTACACTGTGCCTTGTTACTTGGACATTTTCTTGAGGTTTATGAATGACTGAGTGTCAATCTAACCTGTTCTGTGACCAACTTATTCTACCACAAGAGTCTTAGAGTTTAGTAGCAGATGCTCTAACAGCTTTTAAGTGCTCAATCCATGCCCACCAATTTTGTAGCTTTTGACTTCCAAGATTCCATTAGCAATTACCTTTATCTACACAAAACAAGTAAAACAAAATTCTATTTTGGACCCAGCCCAGCTTTCAAGTTAGATCTAGTCCAACTCCAACCAGTAACGACCAGCAGTTCCCAATGTGGAATTTGGGGACCGAACCAAGGGCTGGGGATTCCAGTCCAATGGAGAACTGTGGAAAGCTAATTAGAGTGGGAGCTTGACACAAAGAGAGTGGAGCTCAGAACCAAGGAGAACCTATCCACAGCCCTCAGAAATGGTCAGAAAGAGAATTCAGAGGGTCTGCAGGTATCATGCCTGTTTCTCACTGTTCCTGAAAGCCATCAGGAGTGTTCTTTGGATTCCATCACTGCTACCAATTCTCTTAAAAAACAAAACTCAACTGAGTACACTCTAGAGTCCTACAGGCTTTATTCAATAACTTATGAATCAAGGAGCATCCCACCTAGCAGATAGATCAGAGCTCCAAAAAGCTGCACAGAATGAAAGACTTTCATAAGCAGAAAGGGATGGGATAAGGAAGTTACTAGTGAAAAATGGATTATTTGTGGCAAGGTCACCTTCCTTTAGGGGATGGCAGAGGTCTAAGAAGCAGATTACCTCATTGGTCATGACCAGGTAACTCCAGATTAAGACTCCACTCTGAGGAGAGGTTGAAATGGTAATTAAGTTAGGTATTAAATCTCAGTTTGGTGATGTGAGCTTTGCATAAGTGACTCCATTTGGAGTCTATTATCTCTTTGTAAACAGTAGTTATTACAGAAACAGTATGGCCAGCAAAGTAAAAAAAAAATATTTACTATCTGGTGCTTTACCAAAAAAAGTTTGCCAAACCTTGATCTAAAATATGGGTTAAAAAACAACAACAACAACAACAACAACAACAACAACAAATAAAATCCTTGTGTGTCAGGTACCAAATTTAGAACTTACACTACATCAAAAATTAATGATCTACTACATACTGGCTAATTGAACATAATAATAATAATAAAATAATTTACAAGGTAGCTGGAAGCAAAAGAGGATATGTAAATAGATAATCATAAAATAAAAATATATTTTAATGTAATTTATATCATGGTTTTTGATGTGAGAAATCTATCACTTGTAAAGGTATTGCCATTGCCATTGGATTTGGGAAAGAAAGCACACTCCAAACATAACTGAAACTGCAAACTATTTGAATAATAAGTAGATTAACTTTACTTAGCAATTAAAGATTCAATACTGAATTCAAGTCAGATATGTGTATATAAAACAACTAGTCTCTAATTACATGTCATAAATCAAAATCCAAACTAAAATCATATCTGATATATAATGTAAGCATTGTCCATTATTTTTAAAAAGAGAAAAGATTATCTAAACTTATATTTTAGATGCTGTATTAACATCTCTGAGTTGTATTGGACAGTGCAAGAGTTCAGGAGAGAAATACAAGACACCCGAAAAAATAAAATTACATATTGGAATTATGGGAAACCCACATTTGTTTATTCCTTTGTGCCTCCCAATAAATATTTATTGAGCACTTGTGATATGCAAATGGTCCTACCAAGATCTATGAAGGATGCAAATATTCCTGTCTTGAAAGAATTTATCATCTTTGGGGAAAATAATGCATGTGCACACCCATAATTATAATACAACTTGGAGTCTGGTGAGTTCAGTAGGGATACAGGGCTATAGAGGGAGCATTAGAAAGAGAGTCTAAGAAGAAAGAACATTATGAGTAAAGCTGAAAATAGGAAAATAGAAGGTGTGTTTGGAAAATGTTCAGCAGCCTACTGGCCACCATCTAAGGTACAAAAGGAAAGTAGTTTGGGGGAACTTAAGGTAGAAAAATCCACTGGGGGAGCACATGAGGAGCTTAAGGACCTGTCGAGAGTTTGTATTTATCCAGCAGGAATATCACTGGAAAAACACTGAAGACTGCTAGATATGGGAGTGATGAGATTGACCTGATGGTAGTCAAAAGGATAGGCTGGATGCGAGGTGAGCCAGAGACCAGAGAGGACCCAATTTCTAGTCCAGGGTGAGGAATTAAGATCCAACACTAGAACCATGGTGGATGGAATGGGAAAAAAGTCACAGAATGGAGAGGTATTGTGAAGGGAAAAGAAATGTAAGATTTGACAGTAAACAAGATGGGACAAAGTGAGGGAGAAAAAAGAATTAAACACTGAAATCGTTTCTGACCTAAACAACAGGAAACAGCATAGTACTATTAACAGAAATAGAGAGTTCAGGAGAAGGAAGTGTTTTGAGGAAAATAATAAAACCCACTTGAAAAATGCTCAGTGGATTGAACTGTTGCTGGAAGCACACCCAGATGGAATATCTAAATAGGCAATTGGAAATGTGGGAGTTTTCCTCCCAAAGAAAGTGTGGGGCTGAACAACTTGACATGGCAGTCATCCATGGTCCCAAATCATTTCCTAATTACCCATAGAAAGTGGAATATAAGACCTGTATATAGTTATATAGTCTCACTTGGAAAGTGAACAGGAAAATAGAAATAAGCATTCAATTATTCAACAAATATTTATTGAGCATCTTTTAGGTACTAATCATTGGACTGTGCTCTGGTGACTCAGTGATGAGGGAGGGACACCAATTCAGTCCTCAAAGAGGTTGCTGTAGCTCATTTTTAGGAACACTGCCACATCTTCAGGGCTTCTTAATTATTTTGTGGTAGGGTACTGGGTGGCACAGTAGGTTAGGTGGCTGACTCTTGGTTTCCACTCAGGTTGTGATCTCAGAGTCGTGAGATTGTGCCCCATATGGGGCTCCACACCCAGCATGGAGTCTGCTTGAGGTTCTCTCTCTCCCTCGGCCTCTCCCTTCACAAATTAATAAATAAATCTTCAAAAAAATAATTATTTTGCAGTCAACAGTCTTTTCACAGTGGCCTTCCTACTAACTTAATCTGTCTCGTTGAATTATTTAAAGGCTCCTCTAATTCAGTTTATTTTTCTTTCAGGATACATATAGCGGTTTGATGGGTCCTCTGATTATTTGCAGAGAAGGAGTGTTGAATGAAAAGGGAAGAAGAAGTGATGTTGATTATGAATTCGTTCTCTTGTTTTTGGTATTTAATGAGAATGAATCCTGGTATCTGGATGACAATATTAAGAAGTATCTCAATAAAGATCCACGAAATTTTAAGCGCACTGACGATTTTGAAGAGAGCAACAAAATGCATGGTATATCAGAGGTTTAAAAAGAAGACCCCTGTCGATATAAGCTTATAGAAATTCCTATAACTGTAGTAGGTCCCCAACCTCCTTCTCTGAACCCTTCCCCATTCCCAGGGGCACCTGGACTAGAGAAAGTCCTCTAGACCTTTCCTTCAGAGGGAATGAACTAAGCCATTGATTGGCTGCCAGCAAGGTCCAGTGCAACTTTGGATCAATTATGTAGGGTGCTCTATCTCAGAACTCTGGGATCCCTAAACTCTAAGATTGTAAAGTAATTCCTAAAAAATGAATTATCACTTATGGGTATATAAGAATACATCATAACATCAAGCTAATCAAATTTAAGGGCCTGGTTACACTGACTCAGGGACATGAAATTCCATCACCAAATTTCTCTTTTATTGTGTCTATGCTATTTATTTAATTCTATGTACTTGAAGGCAGTTTTTTTTTAAGTGAGAGTAATATGTTCTAATTGACACATTCGTACTATCATACCAAGATCTACTTCTGACCAAAATATACAAAAAGATAGGCCTTGCCCAAGGTCACAAAGCTAATTATTGCTAACACTGATTAGAATACGTAGGCTGATTTCTGATTCAGCTACTCCTTCCCCTACCATTTTGCTTCCCTTCCCCCAAAGTTTCTGAGTATGCTATTTTTAATAAATGTAACTCATTTGGCTGTAGCACAATGCACAGAACAAAAATTTAGTAGAAAACAGAGGGAGAGTCCCCATCATGTCAACCCAGATGGAGTTTGCTTTGGTCATTGTGAGGGCATGGGCTCAGTCCGTGTGAAGCTTTCCTCCTTTTGGCAATTCAGTCATGCTTAGGAACTTGCCCCAAACTGGTTCTCAGAAAGCAAAGAGTTAAGGGAATAGCTTTTAAGTCATTCAATTTTGACTTATAGGACCTCGATTCTCTGTGCTTTAGTTCACTCATCTATAGAATGGTATAAATAAGGGCTGCTTCAGAAATAAGCCTGTAACCTACTCTATAAAGAGAATGTGCAAAACCAGCAAGCACACAGACAACACCCTGCTACCCAAGACGTAGCTTTTGAAAATAAACTGTGACTTCTCTTTTCCGGCTCTCTTTTGTAAGGATTTCTTCATAACCTGGATTTTGGGTCTGGAATGGTGGGAACATTGGTGTGAGTACGATGGTTATGTGTTTATTAGGCAGATGAAAATATGGGTAACTTAAAGATCTTGAACCATTTCTAAAACCAGATTAAGTAATGACCACTAATCAAAGACTGTTTTCATCTTCTTAGCTATCAATGGAAAGATTTTTGGGAATCTCCATGGCCTTATCATGAATGAAGATACGATGACAAACTGGTATCTGTTGGGAATGGGAAGTGAAGTGGACATACATACCATCCATTATCACGCTGAGAGCTTTCTTTTCAAAGTAAGTATTAGGAATATGCTTTGGGGAAGACTTTTTGAACTCGAAGAGTCAATGTATGTTCACTGTGAATAAAGATGACTTGTGAGGGTCATATTAGAAAATGGAAGAATAACGTGATTATACCCTCCCCCTGGTAGGTATTTCTTAATATGTGTATATATTTTGTTGTGCTTACGAGAAACTCTCCAAGCTTCAGAGGGGAGTTTTCTCATCAGTTGTATGGGGATAATTTTTACCACTCTGGATGATGCTGTTAATACTACATATAAAAGCCCCTGTAGTAGTCTTGTTCCTTATCCTTAACCTTTTTCTTTATCCTTAACCCTTTTCTTTTACTTCCTTTTTATTTCCTTTGTTTTCTATGTCATTTGCTAACAGAAAAGCCCTATCCAGTAGATACTTCAAGCTGGCTCCAAAATTTTATCTTGTCTTTTTTTTTTTCTGGCGCAGCTGAGCTGGGCTGGACCATATGTGGTCTGCCTGTCTAGCATCAAGCTGTTCCATCTTGGTGGCACTGACTGTACAGAATCACTCCAGGGGGGCTGTTTAAGGAAGAGACTGCCAGGCCCCACCCCTGTCCTGAGGAATCAGCATACCAGGAATAAGATTTAAATAGGCCATCATCCTGGGGTGCCTGGGTGGTTTAGTCAATTAAGAGTTTGACTTCAGCTCAGGTCATGACAGTGGGGTCCTGATATCAAGCCCTGCTTCTGGCTCTGTGCTCAGAGGGGAATCTGCTTGTCCCTCCCCTTCTCCCTCTGCATCTCCTGCTGCTTGCTCTTTCACTCTTGAAAATAAATAAATCAAATCTTTAAAAATAAATAAATAAATAAATAAATAGGCCATGGTCCCAAGAGCTTAGTGAAGTCTATAGGGAGAAAGAATAGAAAAGAATGATCACATCTAATCCGTGGAAGAACCTGCATTGGGCCTTTTATGGTTAAACAGCAATAAATAGTAACTTTAACAAACGCCTAATATTTCCCCTCTGTGTATTTATTTAACATAGTTAAGACACCAAATATTAGCCTACAATGACTACAGTTTACATATTAAATGGCTGCGCTGCTCTTCAGAACTTGCCTTTTCCAACTCACATCTTTAAAAATACATTAAAAATTTATAAAATTTAATAAAACTATAAAAATCATTCTATATGCCTATACAGTTATTTTGTACACATATAAACTTCAAAAATTTTTTTTTTTATTTATAGAATTATTTATTTGTTTTTTTTTTTTTTTTTAATTTTTTTTTTTTTTTTTTTTTTCAGCATAACAGTATTCATTATTTTTGCTCCACACCCAGTGCTCCATGCAATCCGTGCCCTCTACAATACCCACCACCTGGTGCCCCCAACCTCCCACCCCACACCCCTTCAAAATTCTCAGATCGTTTTTCAGAGTCCATAGTCTCTCATGGTTCACCTCCCCTTCCAATTTCCCTCAACTCCCTTCTCCTCTCCATCTCCCCTTGTCCTCCATGCTATTTGTTATGCTCCACAAATAAGTGAAACCATATGATAATTGACTCTCTCTGCTTGACTTATTTCACTCAGCATAATCTCTTCCAGTCCCGTCCATGTTGCTACAAAACTTGGGGATTCATCCTTTCTTTCTTTCTTTTTTTTTTTTTTTTTTTTTTTTTTTTTTTTTTTTACAGCTTTATAAACATATATTTTTATCCCCAGGGGTACAGGTCTGCGAATCGCCAGGTTTACACACTTCACAACACTCACCATAGCACATACCCTCCCCGATATCCATAACCCCACCCCCTCTCTCAACCCCCTCCCCCCATCAACCCTCAGTTTGTTTTGTGAGATTAAGAGTCACTTATGGTTTGTCTCCCTCCCAATCCCATCTTATTTCATTTACTCTTCTCCTACCCCCTCGACCCCCCATGTTGCATCTCCTCTCCCTCATATCAGGGAGATCATATGATAGTTGTCTTTCTCCGATTGACTTATTTCGCTAAGCATGATACCCTCTAGTTCCATCCACGTCGTCGCAAATGGCAAGATTTCATTTCTTTTGATGGCTGCATAGTATTCCATTGTGTATATATACCACATCTTCTTTATCCATTCGTCTGTAGATGGACATCTAGGTTCTTTCCATAGTTTGGCTATTGTAGACATTGCTGCTATAAACATTCGGGTGCACGTGCCCCTTCGGATCACTATGTTTGTATCTTTAGGGTAAATACCCAGCAGTGCAATTGCTGGGTCATAGGGTAGTTCTATTTTCAACATTTTGAGGAACCTCCATGCTGTTTTCCAGAGTGGTTGCACCAGCTTGCATTCCCACCAACAGTGTAGGAGGGTTCCCCTTTCTCCACATCCTCGCCAGCATCTGTCATTTCCTGACTTGTTAATTTTAGCCATTCGGACTGGTGTGAGGTGATATCTCATGGTGGTTTTGATTTGTATTTCCCTGATGCCGAGTGATATGGAGCACTTTTTCATGTGTCTGTTGGCCATCTGGATGTCTTCTTTGCAGAAATGTCTGTTCATGTCCTCTGCCCATTTCTTGATTGGATTCTTTGTTCTTTGGGTGTTGAGTTTGCTAAGTTCTTTATAGATTTTGGACACTAGCCCTTTATCTGATATGTCATTTGCAAATATCTTCTCCCATTCTGTCAGTTGTCTTTTGGTTTTGTTCACTGTTTCCTTTGCTGTGCAAAAGCTTTTGATCTTGATAAAATCCCAAAAGTTCATTTTTGCCCTTGCTTCCCTTGCCTTTGGTGATGTTCCTATGAAGATGTTGCTGCGGCTGACGTCGAAGAGGTTGCTGCCTGTGTTTTCCTCGAGGATTTTGATGGATTCCTTTCTCACATTGAGATCCTTCATCCATTTTGAGTCTATTTTCGTGTGTGGTGTAAGGAAATGATCCAATTTCATTTTTCTGCATGTGGCTGTCCAATTTTCCCAACACCATTTATTGAAGAGGCTGTCTTTGTTCCATTGGACATTCTTTCCTGCTTTGTCGAAGATGAGTTGACCATAGAGTTGAGGGTCCATTTCTGGGCTCTCTATTCTGTTCCATTGATCTATGTGTCTGTTTTTGTGCCAGTACCATGCTGTCTTGATGATGACAGCTTTGTAATAGAGCTTGAAGTCCGGAATTGTGATGCCACCAACTTTGGCTTTCTTTTTCAATATTCCTTTGGCTATTCGAGGTCTTTTCTGGTTCCATATAAATTTGAGGATTATTTGTTCCATTTCTTTGAAAAAAATGGATGGTACTTTGATAGGAATTGCATTAAATGTGTAGATTGCTTTAGGTAGCATAGACATTTTCACAATATTTATTCTTCCAATCCAGGAGCATGGAACATTTTTCCATTTCTTTGTGTCTTCCTCAATTTCTTTCATGAGTACTTTATAGTTTTCTGAGTATAGATTCTTAGTCTCTTTGGTTAGGTTTATTCCTAGGTATCTTATAGTTTTGGGTGCAATTGTAAATGGGATGGACTCCTTAATTTCTCTTTCTTCTGTCTTGTTGTTGGTGTAGAGAAATGCAACTGATTTCTGTGCATTGATTTTATATCCTGACACTTTACTGAATTCCTGTACAAGTTCTAGCAGTTTTGGAGTGGAGTCTTTTGGGTTTTCCACATAGAGTATCATATCATCTGCGAAGAGTGATAGTTTGACTTCTTCTTTGCCGATTTGGATGCCTTTAATTTCCTTTTGTTGTCTGATTGCTGAGGCTAGGACTTCTAGTACTATGTTGAATAGCAGTGGTGATAACGGACATCCCTGCCGTGTTCCTGACCTTAGCGGAAAAGCTTTCAGTTTTTCTCCATTGAGAATGATATTTGCGGTGGGTTTTTCATAGATGGCTTTGATAATATTGAGGTATGTGCCGTCTATCCCTACACTTTGAAGAGTTTTGATCAGGAAGGGATGCTGTACTTTGTCAAATGCTTTTTCAGCATCTATGGAGAGTATCATATGGTTCTTGTTCTTTCTTTTATTAATGTGTTGTATCACATTGATTGATTTGCGGATGTTGAACCAGCCTTGCAGCCCTGGAATAAATCCCACTTGGTCGTGGTGAATAATCCTTTTAACGTACTGTTGAATCCTATTGGCTAGTATTTTGGCGAGAATTTTTGCATCTGTGTTCATCAAGGATATTGGTCTGTAGTTCTCTTTTTTGTTGGGATCCTTGTCTGGTTTTGGGATCAAGGTGATGCTGGCCTCATAAAATGAGTTTGGAAGTTTTCCTTCTATTGCTATTTTTTGGAACAGTTTCAGGAGAATAGGAATTAGTTCTTCTTTAAATGTTTGGTAGAATTCCCCCGGGAAGCCGTCTGGCCCTGGGCTTTTGTTTGTTTGGAGATTTTTGATGACTGTTTCAATCTCCTTACTGGTTATGGGTCTGTTCAGGCTTTCTATTTCTTCCTGGTTCAGTTGTGGTAGTTTATATGTCTCTAGGAATGCATCCATTTCTTCCAGATTGTCAAATTTTTTGGCGTAGAGTTGCTCATAGTATGTTCTTATAATTGTCTGTATTTCTTTGGTGTTCGTTGTGATCTCTCCTCTTTCATTCATGATTTTATTTATTTGGGTCCTTTCTCTTTTCTTTTTGATAAGTCTGGCCAGGGGTTTATCAATCTTATTAATTCTTTCAAAGAACCAGCTCCTAGTTTCGTTGATTTGTTCTATTGTTTTTTTGGTTTCTATTTCATTGATTTCTGCTCTGATCTTTATGATTTCTCTTCTCCTGCTGGGTTTTGGGTTTCTTTCTTGTTCTTTCTCCAGCTCCTTTAGGTGTAGGGTTAGGTTGTGTACCTGAGACCTTTCTTGTTTCTTGAGAAAGGCTTGTACCGCTATATATTTTCCTCTCAGGACTGCCTTTGTTGTGTCCCACAGATTCTGAACTGTTGTGTTTTCATTATCATTTGTTTCCATAATTTTTTTCAATTCTTCTTTGATTTCCTGGTTGACCCATTCATTCTTTAGAAGGATGCTGTTTAGTCTCCATGTATTTGGGTTCTTTCCAAATTTCCTCTTGTTATTGAGTTCTAGCTTTAGAGCATTGTGGTCTGAAAATATGCAGGGAATGATCCCAATCTTTTGATACCGGTTGAGACTTGATTTAGGACCAAGAATGTGATCTATTCTGGAGAATGTTCCATGTGCACTAGAGAAGAATGTGTATTCTGTTGCTTTGGGATGAAATGTTCTGAATATATCTGTGATGTCCATCTGGTCCAGTGTGTCATTTAAGGCCTTGATTTCCTTGTTGATCTTTTGCTTGGATGATCTGTCCATTTCAGTGAGGGGAGTGTTAAAATCCCCTACTATGATTGTATTCTTGTCGATGTGTTTCTTTGATTTTGTTATTAATTGGTTTATATAGTTGGCTGCTCCCACGTTAGGGGCATAGATATTTAAAATTGTTAGATCTTCTTGTTGGACAGTTCCTTTGAGTATGATATAGTGTCCTTCCTTATCTCTTATTATAGTCTTTGGCTTAAAATCTAATTGATCTGATATAAGGATTGCCACTCCTGCTTTCTTCTGATGTCTATTAGCATGGTAAATTCTTTTCCACCCCCTCACTTTAAACCTGGAGGTGTCTTCGGGTGTAAGATGAGTTTCTTGTAGGCAACATATAGATGGGTTTTGTTTTTTTATCCATTCTGATACCCTGTGTCTTTTGATTGGGGCGTTTAGCCCATTAACATTCAGGGTAAGTATTGACAGATATGAATTTAGTGCCATTGTATTGCCTGTAAGGTAACTGTTATTGTATATTGTCTCTGTTTCTTTCTGATCTACTACTTTTAGGGTCTCTCTTTGCTTAGAGGACCCCTTTCAATATTTCCTGTAGAGCTGGTTTGGTATTTGCAAATTCTTTCAGTTTTTGTTTGTCCTGGAAGCTTTTAATCTCTCCTTCTATTTTCAATGATAGCCTAGCTGGATATAGTATTCTTGGCTGCATGTTTTTCTCATTTAGTACTCTGAATATATCATGCCAGCTCTTTCTGGCCTGCCAGGTCTCTGTGGATAAGTCTGCTGCCAATCTAATATTTTTACCATTGTACGTTACAGACTTCTTTTCCCGGGCTGCTTTCAGGATCTTCTCTTTGTCACTAAGACTTGTCAATTTCACTATTAGGTGACGGGGTGTAGACCTATTCTTATTGATTTTGAGGGGGGTTCTCTGAACCTCCTGGATTTTGATGCTTGTTCCCTTTGCCATATTGGGGAAATTCTCTCCAATAATTCTCTCCAATATACCTTCTGCTCCCCTCTCTGTTTCCTCTTCTTCTGGAATCCCAATTATTCTAATGTTGTTTCGTCTTATGGTGTCACTTATCTCTCGAATTCTCCCCTCATGGTCCAGTAGCTGTTTGTCCCTCTTTTGCTCAGCTTCTTTATTCTCTGTCATTTGGTCTTCTATATCGCTAATTCTTTCTTCTGCCTCATTTATCCTAGCAGTGAGAGCCTCCATTTTTGATTGCACCTCATTAATAGCTTTTTTGATTTCAACTTGGTTAGATTTTAGTTCTTTTATTTCTCCAGAAAGGGCTTTTATATCTCCCGAGAGGGTTGCTTTAATATCTTCCATGCCTTTTTCAAGCCCGGCTAGAACCTTGAGAATCATCATTCTGAACTCTATATCTGACATATTACCAATGTCTGTATTGATTAGGTCCCTAGCCTTTGGTACTGCCTCTTGTTCTTTTTTTTGTTGTGAATTTTTCCGCCTTGTCATTTTGTCCAGATAAGAGTTTATGAAGGAGCAAGTAAAATACTAAAAGGGTGGCAACAACCCCAGGAAAATATGCTTTAGCCAAATCAGAAGAGATCCTGAATTGTGAGGGGGGAGAAAGGGGATAAAAAGGGGCTCAGAAAGAAAGAAAAAAAAAGAAAAAAAAAACTATTAAAAAAAAGAAAGCCGATAAAGAAATAAATATAAAAAGAGGAAAAAAAATATATATATATTAGATAAACTATTTAAAAAACGTTTAAAAAAAAGAAAATGGTAAAAGTTAAAAAAAAATTTAGCAGAAGAAGAGAAAAAGAAAAAAAAAATTGAGAAAGAAAAAAAAATTAAATTAACTGCAAGGCTAAAAAATCATGGGGAGAAAGCCATGAGTTCCGTGCTTTGCTTTCTTCTCCTCTGGAATTCCGCCACTCTCCTTGGTAGGTGAACTTGGTCCTGGCTGGGTTTCCCGTAGATCTTCTGGGGGAGGGGCCCGTTGTAGTGATTCTCAAGCGTCTTTGCCCCAGGCGGAGTTGCACCGCCCTTATCCGGGCCGCGCTGAGTAATCCGCTCGGGTTTGCTGGGTTTGCTTTCGGGAGCTTTTGTTCCCTGAGCGCTTTCCGTAGAGTCCGGAGGACGGGAATGAAGATGGCGGCCTCCTGGTCTCCGGCCCGGAGGAGCCGAGAGCCCGGGGCCCCACTCCTCAGTGCGCCCTCAGAGAACAGTGCCAAATGATTCTCGTCACCCTGGCCTCCGGCCGCGCTCCGAGCTGACCGAGCCTGCGACCGGTTCAAGGTTCAACCCTGAGCTGAGAGTCACTCCTCGGCTCTGTCTCTGCAGCCAGCTTCCCCGTTCTAATACCGGTAAGCTCTGCGACACTGAGACACCCCCGATCCTTCTGCGACCCTGCGGGACCTGAGGCCGCGCTTACCCCGCCTGGGCTTCACCCCAGTTAAGCCTCTGGAGCGATGTCCCTCAGCAGAACAGACTTTTAAAAGTCCTGATTTTGCTCCGTTGCTCCGCCGCTCGCCGGGAGCCGGCCCCTCCCCCCGCGGTCTATCTTCCCGTCGCTTTGGATTCACTTCTCCGCCAGTCCTACCTTGCAGAAAGTGGTTGATTTTCTGTTTCTGGAATTGCTGTTCTTCTTCTCTTCAATCTCCCGTTGGATTTGTAGGTATTTGCAATCTTTAGATAAGCTATTTAGCTGATCTCCCGCTACCCGAAGTAGTCTCAGCCTGCTACTTCTCCGCCATCTTGACTCCTCCTGAAACTTCAAAAATTTAAGTACAATTGCCATTGAGCAAAAGCCCCTTTATTTAGTGTACAGTTCTATTTGGGGCAGCACATATGATAGCGTAATCAATACTGATTAACAGCCCCCTTAAATGTCCTTGTTGCACTTTCTAGAGGAAGGTACTTTCTCATGCTTAACCTTTGGCAACCACTGATCTACTTTCTGTCTCTGTAGTTTTCCTTTCCTGAAATGTCAAATCAATGGAATCACACCATCTACAGCATTTTGAAACTGGCTTGTTTCACTTAGAATACACATTTGAACTGCGTCCATCTTGCGTGTTATCAGTACTTTGTCCCATTCGATTGTTGAGCAGTATTCCAATGTGTGAATACATTGCAGTTTGTTAATTCACTTTCCCATTGAGGGGCATTTGGGTTCTTTCTGGGTTTTAGTTATCACAAATAAAGTCATTGTTTCCCCTCCCTTTCCCGATGATCCTCTGCACTATTTCTTATATTCCACATATGAGTGAAACCACAAGATAACTGTCTTTCTCTGATTGACTTATTTCACTTACCATAATACCCTCCAGCTCCAACCATGTTGACGTAAATGGTAGGTAGTCATCCTTTCTGATGGCTAGGTAATTATTATATTGTATGTACAAAACACATCTTCTTTATCCATTCATCTGCTGAAAGACATCTCAGCTCCTTCCACAGTTTGGCTCTTGTGGACATTGCTACTGTGAACATTGGGGTGCAGATGCCCCTTCTTTTCACTACATCTGTATCTTTAGGGTAAATAACCAGTAGTGCAATTGCTGCTGGGTCTTAGGGTGACTCTATTTTCAACTTCTTGAGGAACCTCCATACTGTTCTCCAGAGTGGCTGTACCAGCTTGCATTCCCACCAACAATGAAAGAGTGTTCCCCTTCCTCCACATCCTTGCCAACATTTGTTTTTCCTGTCTTGTTAATTTTAGCCCTTCTAACTGGTGTAAGGTGGTATCTCATTGTAGTTTTGATTTGTATTTCCCTGATGACAAGTAATATGGAACATTTTTTCATGTGTCTGTTGTCCATTTGTATTTCTTCTTTGGAGAAGTGTCTGTTCATGTATTCTGCCAATTTTTTGACTGGATTATTTACTTTTTGGGCGTTGAGTTTGAGTTCTTTGAGTTTGAGATCTTGGATACCAGCTCTTTGTTTGTTATGTCATTTGCAAATATCTTCTCCCATTCTCTAGGTTGTTGACTGTTTCCTTTGCCTTGCAGAAGTTTTTTATCTTTATGAAGTCCTAATAGTTCATTTTTTGAATTGTTTCCCTTGCCTTTAGAGATGTGTCTTGCAAGAAGTTGCTGTGGCCAAGGTCGAAGGGGTTACTGCCTGTGTTCTCCTCTAGGATTTTGATTGATTCCTGTCTCACATTTAGGTCTTTCACCCATTTTGAGTTTATCTTTGTGTGTGGTGTAAGAGAATGGTCCAGTCTCATTCTTCTGCATGTGGCTGTCCAATTTTCCCAGCACCATTTATTGAAGAGACTGTCTTTTTTCCATCGGATATTCTTTCCTGTAGTTGACCATAGAGTTGAGCGTCCATTTCTGGAATCTCTATTCTGTTCTATTGATCTATGTGTCTGTTTTTGTGCCAGTACCTTGCAGTCTTGATGATCACAGCCTTGTAATATTGCTTGAAGTCAGGCACTGTGTGGACCCCCAGCTTTGGTTTTCTGTTTCAACATTCCCCTGGATATTAAGAGTCTTTTCTGGTTCCATACAAATTTTAGGATTGTTTGTTTCAGCTCTGTGAAAAATGCTGATGGTATTTGGATTTGATTGCATTGAATGTGTAGATCGCTCTGGGCAGTATAGATATTTTAACAATGTTTATTCTTCCAATCCATGAGCATAGAATTTTTTTCCATCTCAGCATACAGATCTTGAATATATTTTGTTGGATTATTACCTAAGCAATAACATGGGTTTTGGTGATAGTATAAGTTGCATTGTCTCTATTTCAATTTCTAATTTTTAATTACCAATATATAGAAGTATAATTGACTTCTGTATAATTGATCATGTATCTTACAACTTTGCTAAATAGTTCTAGTAGCTTTTTTGTAGATTTTGGGGTGATGGTTTCTTACATTGACAATCTTCTTTTCTGTGAATTGGGATGGTTTTATTTCTTTATTCAATCTGTATGCCTTTTATTTCTTGTCTTGCCTTATTGCACTGGCTAGGACCTCTAATGTTGAATCTGAATGGTGAAAGGGAATATCCTCGCCTTAGTCTTGATGGGGGCTGGGGGGAAGTACTCAGTTACTCATCACTGAATATAAAGTTTGCTTCAGGGTTTTTGTAGTTCCTATTAATAAGTGGAATGAGTTTTTTTTTCTATTCTTAGTTTGCTGATGGTTTTTATCATAAACAGATGTTAAATTCTATCAAATGTATTTCTGTATCTATTGAGATGATCACATTTTTCTTCTTTAGTTTGTGGATGATTTTCTTTAGTATATTTGTCATTGACATAGATTAATTTTCAAATATTGAACCAGTTTTCAATCTCAGGATCAATCATACTTTGTCACAATGCATTATCTTTTGTATATATTGTTGGATTCATGCTAGTATTTTTTAAGGATTTTACATTTATGTTCATGAAAAATATTGGTTGTAGCTTTCTCTTCTCATATAGTATTAGGGTAATGTATAGGTAAAGTACTAAGGTGTCTGGGTAATGCTGGCCTCATGAGTTGGAAGTGGTCTGTCCTCTTCTATTTTCCAGTAGGATTTGTTTAGTACTGGTATTATTTCTTCTTGAAATGTTGGTAGAATTTGCCAATGAAGCCATCTGGACCTGGAGTTTTAATTTATTAGAAAGTCTTAATATAATTCCAGTTTCTTTAATAGATAATCTGAACAGTGAACCTAGGTAATTTTCATCTTAAGGAATTTGTCCATACCATCCAAGTTGTAGAATTCGTAGATAGTTATTCATAATATTCCTTTATTATCCCTTCCAATGCCTGGAAGGTCTTAGTGATGTCCCCTCTTTCGTTCCTAATATTTGTAATTTGTGTCTTTTTTTTCTTGGTCAGTTTGTCCAGGGGGTTGTATTAGTTATTGTTTTATAATAAATTACCCTAAAACTTAGTGTCCTCAAACAACAAATGCTAACTCACAGTTTTTCTGGGTCAGAAATCTGGGAGTAGTTTAGCTAGTCAGTTCTGACCCAGCATTTCTCATGAAGCTATAATCAAGATGTCAGCTGGAGCAGTAGTCATCAGGTTTGACTGGGACTGGAGAATCCACATCCAAACTCACTCATGGGGCTATTGACTGAAAGCTTCATTTTTTCACCACATGGGTATGCCATGGGAGCAGACTTCCCCCAGGGTGAGTGATCCAAGAGAAGAGAGCAACAGAGAGAGTCTAAGTCTTTTAGAAGTAGAATGCCATCACTTCTTCCATATGCTATTGATCTCACAGACCAACTTTCATACAATATAGAAGGGGACTACAAAGGCTATAAATAGCAGGATGCAGGGATCATTGGGGGGCAATGTGGAGGATGGATTCACATCTTAATGACCTGTTCACAGAATCAGTTTTTGTTTTCTTTGATTTATCTCTATTATTTTTCTATTCTCCATTTTATTGATTTCTGCTCTTATCTTTATTACCTTCTTTCTGCAGATAGATAAATCTTACCGAGGAGATGTGTATGATCTCTTTCCTGGGACATTCCAAACCATTGAGCTGTTTGCTGATCATCCAGGGACATGGTTGTTACACTGTCACGTGTCTGACCACATCCATGCTGGCATGGAGACAACCTACACAGTCCTTCGGAACATAGGTACTGCTTTCTGTCGGGGATGATGTACCAGGCTTCCTGTAGGCCCTGAAAATAGGAGACTTAAGAGCCCCCAAGGGCTCAGAGTCATCTAAGAGAGACAGACATATAAACAGTAACTATTATAGAATATGATATGCGCCAACATAGAATGCAGAGTACAGGGCTCTGTGGAGATAATGGAGATAATGGTTAACAATGTAGGGACATGAGCAAACATTCTAGAAGCTATAATGCTTCAGATGGATCTTAATGGGTGAGCAGAAGCTTGAAAGTAGATGGGGTAAGGACAGTGTGTGTATAGGTATGTAAAACAGTAAGAACTTAAGAAAGCCCTGCAGATACAAACAAGATAAAGTCCTCCTTGGTAAAATGGCATAACCCTTGAAATAACTCGTGTTGTGAAAAGAATCTACTTTTGTTGTTTATAAAACAATCAATTTTGTCATCTTTGTCCAGACAACAGGATCCCTTACTCCACGAAATCTCCATCTGGAGGAAAATCCCACCCAGCCACAGTGCCCCCCAATGGTAATGATACCCTCCCTGAATCCCTCATGCAAATGGTCAGCATTCACTTCCTAGAGAAGGGCAGAGGACTGACACCTCACTTTTCTTTTCACAGGAGAACCTGGCAAGGAGCAGCTCTATTTCTTTGGCAAGAATCTGGGTCCTAGGGGAGCCAAAGTAGCCTTGGTCATCCTCTTCATCATTGGACTCCTCCTTCTGATCTCCACAGTGATTCTCTCCCTCAGACTGCGGTCGGCAAGGAAGCAGGTCGCATACCGGGAAGTCCAGTCCTGCGCACTCCCCACGGATGCTCTGTGAACCAGCTGGTCGTCCTCAGCAGGGAAACTGGACAAGGCATCGTTCATCAAGACAGGTTTACATTATATCTTGGATCAGGCTTTGATCCTCCAGAACACAATCATAGCAATTTGCTTTTACTTATTTATTTTTTTAATGGGCTGTGAATAATCCTCAGGTATAAAATACAGAAAGAAGAACAGGTGTGACTGAGAAAACACAAGTCTGTTCTCTGAAAGAGTTTGCTGAAGTGGGACAACCTTCTGAAAGATATCTCTATTTTCCTTTTTTTTTTTTTTTTTTAAATTCTTAGATTAGACGGTGCTTCCTCAGCTAACCATCCAAGTTTCTAGATAGACGACTTTGGGAGTTATACTGCTTCGGGCACCTAAGTGGAATGGCACTGATTTTTCAACACTATATAATGTTACATAAGATGTTTCCCTTAGTCATTTCAGGGAAAATAACTTCTTGAGGAGTTCATGAAAATGTCTAAACCACTATCTGCTGATAGAATTTGACCAAATGAAGCTTTTGGAGGCCTTAGCCAGGTCTCCTGGCCTTTTCCACTTTAATATAAATAGCCTGTGCTCTGTTTGCTACAGAAGGCAAAGTTATCAGCATTTTTTAAAAAAAATTGCTGCTGTTTTTATGCAAACCTGCAGAGATACTTTGATGTTTACAACTCACGCCACGTTATATGTTTTTACAAAGTTTCCATGGCAACAGGTTTTTTGCCCTCCAAAAAATCATCCAGAGAATTTGTATTGTATTTTAGAATGTGGAGGGCCGGAAGTTCTACAAGAGAAGCATAGGATCTCCCACTGTGAAGCAGAGACTTCCTAAAAGTTACGTGGGAGCTCCTGCGTGGGAGGGAAGCTTTACAGAAGGCGAATCTGGACTTGAGACTTGAGTCTGATTTTTTATTCACCTAGCAGATCTTTCAAAGTCTGCATCTTCTAGGAAATAAAAACAGTCTCATCATGTGAGCAACACCAGGAGGAAGTCATCAGTGCAGCTGACTGGTGGGGAGAAGAACTCTCACAAAATTCTTGATTCCATGCCTCTTAAAGACAGCCCTTTGGGGGAGGAGAAAAAAAAAAAACCCAAAAAACAGAAAAGAAAAGGCTAAAAAAAAGAGAGTCCCAGTTGTAAGGTTTTAAATCATTAAATTGGTTTTGAAGACATGCATTACAGTTTTCAAGACTCAAATGCAAAAATAAATTACCAGACAATTAAACTCAACCCATTACAAGGTGATCCACACTCTCTGTATACATGCCTAAACGTTAGATTAAGATTGATAAAAGCAACTTTGCTTATTACTAGACTGAGAAATTGCCCTTAACTCAGGGCCAGATGCCCTGCGATGCCAATGTCAATGCCAGATGAGTGATATCAGTACATCTGCCTTAGCAGATCATTTGGTTGTCCAGATGAACAAGTAGAACCTAAAAAAATACTCTGGTGGAGGGACCTTTCCTACTTTCTCATCTTCATCTTGGTGAGGGAAAATGGGTAATTTGATAGAAGTTATAGTCTTACATGAAACAGGATGCGGATGCTAATAGTTCTGTTCTTAGTTGGCTTGAACGTCATATCCAACAGTGTACCCAAAGGATTCTGAATTCCAGCCTGCTAACCACTGACAATGTGATTTTGTAGTAAGTGTTCTACGGTTTTCATACATGTGTAGGCTGTATAATTTCATAGTGATAATTATGTTAAATGCCTTATTTATAACTCACCTAGATAACAAATTATTTAGTTTTTTTTCCCTTTTCTCTTAGTCTATTTTTTTAATGAAAATGAAACCATAAAGTAGTTTGATTACACACCATTTCTCTTTTTAATAAAGTTTCACAGATTATGAGATGGCTACTTGCTTTTTTTTTTTTATATATACTATTACCTAATCACTAGACATAGAGCAGGGTTGGTTAAAGGAGAATAGTCTTTTAGATATTCAGCAATTATCCTTGTTATACCGCTAAGGGAAATGAAACAGAATAACAATATGTCTCCCAAAGAATTTGACTATCCTCAAACATTGTTTCCTCAAATGTACCATACTTCTTCTTCTGCCTCAGTCCTTGAGAAAATCAATTACAATTAGATACATCTCCTGTTACACTGAAGAAGTATCCCTGCTCCTACCAGGGCGGGTCTCTTCCTTAGCTCTGGACTTACACCTTCTTGCTCTCTCAAGAACTTCATTCCCTTAGTGTTCAGCTTTCTCTACTACATGAAGTCATCGGCAGCACCCACTATTAAAAGACAGAGGGCTGCTCTCTTTAATTTCATATCCATCTCTAACCCAGTTTCTCTGTTCTCTTCATAGCAGAACTTTTTGCCTGTACCACCTCACCTCATGAATTCCTCAACCCATTCCAGTGACTTCCAACTCAGTGTGCCTTGCTCCCACCTCCCAGTCTGCTGTTGTCAAAATCAACAACCATGAAGCCATTTCTAATGGCTTCCTCACCTTGATCTCACTCAACCTGTCCATAACAACTGATGGCTCCTTCTTTCGAAATGCCCCATAGTCCCCTGGCTCATCACCATGACCCTCTTGCCAGCCTTCCTTCTTCCTTTGGCTCTTCCTTCTCAGTCTCTTGCTAGTTCCTTCTCTCCCATCTAACTTAAGTGTTGGCATGCCTCAGGGCTTGCCACTGGGCCCTCTTCTCTCTTTTGCCCTCAGGGGTAGGCTTAATAATGTCCCCAAAGATTTTGTGTCCTCATCTCTGAACCTGTGTTATTTTATATGGCAAAAAGGATTATGCAGTGAAGTGAAGGATCCTGAGACAGACTACTCAGGTTGTCCATAAATAAAAGTCACAGCACCCTTCTAATAGACGCAGAGGGAGGTTTGTCTACGGAAGAAGGCCATGTGACAACTGAAGAAGGACACTGTGCCATGGCTTTGGAGTTGGAGGAAGGGGCCACAAACCAAGGAATGCTGCTGTAAAACCTGGGAAAGGCAAGGGAACAGATTCTCCTCCAGAGCCTTCAGAGGGAGCTTGGTCCTGCCAGCGTCTTGTATTCCAGTGAACATGATTTTGGATTTAAGAGCTCCAGAACTGTTAGAGAACACATGGGAGCCATCAAGTTTGTGGTCATTTTTTTACAGCCTTCTCCATATGTTATTTCATCCATTTCACTTTTAATTATATCCAATTTGTTTACCTTGGTATGGGACCCAGCCTGATTTGGCCCATGCACACCTCTCCAACTTGATCTCCAACTCTTCCCTGCTCTAGCTTTGATCAGTTCTTGTGTCCTTTCTGCCTAGTTCCTTTCTGCCTCAGGACCTTTGCACATGCTGCTTTCTGTGCCCAGAGTACTCTTCCTCTCCAGCACTCTCATCCCCCTTCCTACCTTTCCTGGCCATCTTTCAGCTTCTCAGACTTTCCTCTGTTATTTCCCAGAGTCACTGTTTTCCTTTGTAGCACTTATCACAAGACATGACCATTTTATCTTTCTGTCAGCTTGATTTTCTTCTGCCTCTTTGACTGCAATGTAGGCTTCATGGAAGCAAAGACCCCTTTTTTTTGCTCACTGCCCCAGCCCAGAACACAGTGCAGATACATAATCGTTGTTCAGCAAATATTACTTGATTGAATGTATAAGCAGAACAGATGGTGTAGTGGGCTGGACTAGTCTGACTTTGACTATTTTGGTTGCAAAATTCTCATATTCAAATGTCAAGGGTCTAAAACAAACAAAACAGATTCTGGGATGCCTGCAGTGAGGTCCACAGCTGCTTTGGCTTCCTTCTAATGACACTGGAGCAGGGGTCGGGGCGGGGAGGAGCATGTATTATTCAATCCCTAAATGCACTTTACAACTAACAACAACAACAAAAAAGCAATGTCATCAAAAATAACTCTAACTGTCACAGCTAAGAGGGACTAAGGAGATGTGACAACTAAACACAGTGTGGCATCCTTAGATGAGATCTTAGAACAACAACAACAAAAAAGGATACAAGGTAAACATTAAGGAGATACGAATAAACTAGATTTTCATTAATATTATTACTGTATTAATAATGTAATCTCATCAACCATCAGATTTTGTATATTAGGAGAGAGGAGCAAGCGAATTTGGAAATTGGTTGTGGCAGCTGGGAGACATGGAAGCGGTAAAGATAGCGCTGGAGGCTTCTGGCTAGGGTGGATGGGTGGATGGTAGTGCATTCAGCCAGATAGATAGGGAAGACAGGGGTTCCCCTGGAGGGGAAGATGACTGCAGTCCCGGCCATTGTGAGTCCAAAGTCCTGTGAACCATCCCAGTGCAGAGCTGTGTAAACTGCTGGATGTGCGTTCAGAGGACAGGTCAAGATGGAGATACGCCTGAGAGACTGGAGGGCAGACGGCAGACGGGGAGATTAGCCTGGGCCCGCCCAGCTACAAAGGGCAGAGTAGGCAGCCCAGCTCAAGCAGCCTCCTGTTTAAAGGTCCCGTCAGCTGCAAAGATGTGGGCTAGAGCATCTCCTCCTGTTTCTCCACTTCCTGTAAGGGGTTCAGAAGCAGCGGTTTGCAGCCTCTAATCCCACCCACCCGCGGACAGCCGGGGGCCGGCTCCCGCATCAAGGCTCGGCCCACCAGCGCCGGAGGAAAAGCGCAGACCGGGGCAGCGATCATAGAAGTGTGAGACTCTGGCGCACGGAGGGCTCCCCACAGACCTCGCGCCTCCACTCGCACAAGCTTCCCGGAAGGGTCCAGAGTCCCCTCTTCTACACCCTTGGACTGGCTTTTATGGCGGCCATTGCCCTTTGAAGCGTTTACAGCTCCTTTTTAGCTGGTTCCACCGTGTAGAGTTGTTAGCGGGGCGTCAAGGGGGACCGTCCTGTCCACAGTGTGAAAAGCCGCTTTCAGAAATGATTTCCAAAAATCCTGGGCTAGGAACGGGGGAGGCTGAGGCCAAGGAGGGCGCGAGCAATTCGGAGGTAGTGCTCAGTGCGAAGATGCCTCTGCGGAGGCGGATCCCGGGGACCCCGCACGGGGCGGCGCCCACCCCGCCCGCGTCACCGCGGTTTCCGGCAACTCCACGCGCCCGGGCTCGCCGGCTCGCCCAGGGTCCCGGAAGAGCGCGGCGGAGAGAGCGGAGGGTCGGCGGGCAGGGGGGCGGCTTGCGGGGCGGCTTCGGACCCTGGGGGCGGGGCGGAGGGGTGGCGCGAGCGGCTGCCTCTCGCGCCTCCGGACGCCGGCGAGGCGGCGAGCGGCGCGCGCAGCCGGGAACCCGTACTGGGCGAGCGCGCGGGGGCGGGCCGGCGGCGGACGAGCGAGCGCGAGAGCTCCTGCGCCCGGGCGCACGGCGGGAGTCGCGGCGGCGGTGCTGTGGCTCGCTGGGAGCCAGGAGCCCCGACACACAAAGGCTGGGGGGGCGGAGAGGGGATGTGTGAGCAACCGGGGAGCCGGGAAAGGGAAAGCGAAAGCCGCGGCCGCGGCAGGTGACGGCGAAGGCGCGGTACCCGGGCCTGCTTCCAGGGCCTGTCGGGCTGACCCCGGCGCGCCGCAGCCATGGCTATCGCCCACCTGGCCACCGAGTATGTGTTCTCCGACTTCTTGCTGAAGGAGCCCTCGGAGCCCAAGTTCAAGGGGCTGCGGCTGGAGCTGGCCGTGGATAAGATGGTCACGTGCATCGCTGTGGGTCTGCCCTTGCTGCTCATCTCGCTGGCCTTCGCGCAGGAAATCTCGATCGGTAAGGCCGGTGCCGGAGGGGCGGGGTGGGGCCGGCCTGCGCGAGCGGGCGTTATCCGAGGAGCCCAGGTCTGGTGGGAAGAGATTTTATTGCGCGCCCCTGGAAGCCCTCTCAGGCTGCGATGGGCGTGAACGTTGGGAAGAAAGGGAGCCCCAGCTTTATGTGTACTCTTTGCCCACGTGGTTCATTTTATAACCCTGTGGATCCTGATTGCATCCCTGCTGCTCAGTTCTTCTGCCTGCTTCTCCACTGATCCTGAATGTGGCTTAGCGTTCATGTCCGTCTCTTAGGACCAGCGCCCTTGCCGTCAGATTTGTCGAAAACAGCGGTCTCCTATTCCCTTCCCTCTCACCCCTGCATTTGTGTAATTACCTCAAAATTTGGAGCAGAGAAGTTCCTGAGTGGCTGAATGGAGGATGTGAAGGAAAGTACTCCATGAAATGTGTGTTCTCCCTTCATTATCTCACTTTGAGTTGATACTGGTTGAGACTTCAGCTCTGCGGGGTCATGAGTGCTGGGAAATGACAGCACCTGGCAGGTATTAGAGGGATAATACCAGAATCCTCCACCCGGACGGCATTGTGACGAATGTGGGATGAACAAGTCCCCATCATGTAGACTATCGTTTACTCATAACACTTCCGAGGTGCGAAAGTGTTTGGGGCAGGATCAGGTGGCTAATAAGACCGGTCTTTCTCATCAGCTGTTCTGACTTACAACACAGGAGAGGATGCTTTTGAGTCAATGGGACAGCTATAGCCTGTTCAATACGAGAGAAGAGAGGTGGGTGGCAGTGGACCTTGGGGAAAGCTTCTATGAGAAGTTGTGCTGGTCCTGAGCCCTGGAGCACAGGTGGGATTTGGATAAGCAAAGGTCGCCAAGATTTCGAGATTTCACAGAATGTTACATGTTCCTGGAAGGAGAGAGACGGTGACCGTCCCTGCTGAGGCAGGAGAGTTAGTCACTGTTCTTGGGATAGGAGCATGAATATGGGTCCAGTTTGTTAGAACAGAGGAGTACAGACTTGATGATTTTCAGAGTGCGAAGTTATTGTTTGAGCAGAGGATGGACCTGTTGAAAGCAGGGCTTAATAAACCTGATGGTAACATATAGGGTCTAGGGTCAAGGAGGGAAGTGGAACTAGGGAGGCCAGATGCCAGATGATGGGGCACTAAATGAGGTCTTATGCATATGTGGGGGCCAAGATTTGAAAAGGAAGGATGGGAGAGGATGATTTCTAAGAGATCAAGGAACAATAAGCGGCCCTTGGGTACCTAGTTTTTAATAGGTCAAGAAGGGTAGATATTGACCAGAGTTGTTGGAAAGGCTGCAGACCTGAGTGACTGGAAAATGGTGGTGCCTGCAGAGGGGAGAAGCAGAGGGAGAAGAAGAGAGACTCTCCAGCGGACTCCCTGCTGAGTGCGGAACCTGACGCAGGGCTCCATCTCATGACCCTGAGATCACCACCCGAGCTGAAATCAAGAGCCTGAGGCCTGAGCCACCCAAGTGCCCTGAGAATGGTGGTATTTTGATGGGACTTCTGAAGTTGCAGAAGGAGTTGGTTAGAAACGGCTTATGGTGAGCTTGATTTTGTGATCTACAGCACTAAATTGTTCGACTTGGCAGGAAATTGCCAAATTCCTTGTGGAAAACAAGTGGTCGGGGGTTTTTTTTGGTCTTTGGGCAGGCAGAGTCATGCAGTTTCTCCTTCCGCCTTCCAGCTGGCAAGGAGTCGGGACTTCTGGTAGAAAGGAAAACCACCAAGTAGCTGGGGTCCTGGAGATAGTCTCTCCTTCTGCAAATGTTCTTTGAAGACCAGCTGTGGGCTGGAGCCTGGGCTAGGCACTGAAGGCCCAAGAGCAAATGAGGCACGGTCCCCATCATGGAGAGGCGGTGGTCCTGGGCCTCTGATGCCAGGAGGAGGGAGTTGGTTACCTTCTGTGTTCAAGCTTAATGTCCACCTGCATAGTAGGGGCATTCCGGAGGCAGAAGCCCTCTCGACACGTTCAAGTTGATGGGCTGCCAGAGGGGTGTTCAGTTGGGATTGGGAGTCGGTTTATCCAGCAGCAATCTGAGCTTGTACTAGGTGCAGAACACTGCTGTGTGTTCAGTGGGACACGAGAGGAGGTCCAGGCATGGTCTTCTTCCCGCCCTGCAAGAGTTTACCCCCCGTCTGGGGGCTAGGACAGACGTGCTGACCGGTGATGTCCAGCAGCACGTGGTTCAGTGACAAGACAGTGTCAGGCTCTGAGCGCCCAGCCGCTGAGGGCTGGCGGGGACTTGGGTGATGCTGTGGAGCAGACTCCCCTTATTCTCATGGGCTTCCACAGGGAGGGCAGGCACGGGGAATCCCAGCTGCACTGGGGAACACCTCTTAGGTGGAGTGCTTATTAGATAGTGTCAGAAAGAGAGAGAGTAGGGAGGAGAAGAGAGGTACATAAATTCATGCATGGAGTCATGTCAGGCGGCATTGAACTTTGTGCAGTGTCAGCTCTTGGGTGAAAGCAAGAACAAGCAGCGTGATTAAGGAGAACAGTAACAACAAAGAGAGAGGGGAGTGATTCAATGGAGCTGACCCCCACCACTTCAGTCAGGAGCGCTGGCCCCGAGCACGTGTGAGACAGGCCTGCACACTTAAAACCTGGCTTCCTTCTCCCTCATGAGAAGTCCTCCCCATCTTGCTGGTGCCTTGAATATTCTTCCCAGGTTGCACTTTGCACGTTGCATTGTAACGTGTTTACGTGGCTCCCTTGCTTATGAGTTACTCCGTATTCTGTTGCTCCCTAGAAGCTGGAGTCTTGTCCGGCACGTGGAAGCCCTTCTGTAAGGCTTGTCGAGTGAACGAGAGGTGGTAGGTTTTGGCATCATCGACGTTTGTTGAGCCTGGTGTGCACGATGGCTGTTCTTGGCAGTGGTCGTCAGACCCTTATAGGACAGAGAACCTACCCCTTGGAAGATGGTTGAGCAGAAAAGATGGTCATAACCTCCTCTAGCAGGACTCATGGCATCTGGGCGGTGTCAGAGGTGTGCAGCTGGGTGCCGTGGAAGGCAGAGGTAGGGGTGGCTTCTGACTCAGGGTAACAGTCACGAGCAGGGGAAGAGTTCGAAGGGAACTCTGAAGATGGGTTCCAGATATATGGTGCAGTGCATGCCAAAGCAGCAGGGCATGGGATGCCATGTGGCTGTGGGGCTTTAGGAGCAGGCATGGTCACTTGGGAAAGGAAAAAGGGGGAGTCAGGTCAGTCCAGAGGTGCTGCTAGGGAAGAGGGTGCAGTAAATCTCACTGCTTTCCCGCCACTGTGGGCGTGTGTATACAAAATGTGAAAATCACCTTTAGTGGCTACAGATACCAGTTTTCCTCTCTTCCTCTGACATTGATATCCTGGTATACATCAAAATGTGTTGATTGTGATATGATATCCTCTTAAGCCTAAAATAACTTTTTGTTTTCCAGTTTCTGAAAACTAAACTTTCCATGAACTAGTAGTCTATAAAATAGGATCCAAGTCATAAATGGGTGACAATTTTTACTTTAAGGAAACATTTTCTTTTAAAGAAAGAGTTCTACCAAATCTGAAAATTTGCACAGACTTTTTGGAATTAAAAAAGTACACATGAACAGAAGCAGAGTGTGGAAGATTGGAGAGAGACCTCACGATAAAACCGACTGGGGTTTATATTAAAGGCTTCTCCTTGGTCTTGGGCCCATTTTCTCACTAGTTCAGCCCACTGGGCTTCTCTCAGAAAAGAGGGACAGACCCTGCCCAGGCCACAGAAACTCACAGGTGGGGCAGTGAAGGACTGTTATCTAGGCCCTCCTGGGTGCTGGCATGGGGGGATGGGGGCTGTAGGCAGAGCCCATGCCACAGAGATTTTGCCCCCCGCACTCCCCTGCAGCAGCAGATATGGCCTGGCGTGGTGGGCGCTGGTGTGGGGCTGCCAGCACGGGGAGGATTGCTGCGGGGGTGGGGAGCAAAAGGGGCTCTGCCTTGCTGTCTGCCGGCAGGTTGTGGGTCATCGTAGAAATGATGAGGTGCAGAAGACCAGAGAGGGTGTGGTGCCTGCAGTCAAGTTCAAAGCGACTCTGGTAGCCTTTGCAGCAGCAGCCTGGGTCTGGGACTGCTTGTTGATCCTGACTGCCCTGCGATGGGGAGAATTACAAGCAGAAACATTCTGGAAGGAGTCACTAAGGGGACTTTTCTAAGCCCTGAGTTGTTGCTGGGAGCGTTTGGAAGGCTTTTGGAGCAATAGCTCCTGACCGTTGAAATGATGTAAGAATTAAAATATGGTCTGGTCTGGTGCGGCCTGATACTTCTGCTCGGCTCTCCTCAAACACTCCGGCCCCAGCTCCCCAGTGGGCAAGCTGGGTATGGAGAAAAAAACAAGCGAATTTTGCATTAGCTGGTACACACCAGCAGTTTTGGTGTCCTCATGACTGGACTGGCAAGACTGGGATGGGAGCCAGAGAAGGGGGAACTGATGCTCTGTTTTACCAGCCCTCCCTTTTGCTCACCCCTCGCCTTCCCTCATGTCTTGTCCACAACAAGTGCTCAATAAAAATAGAGCAAAGGAAATGCTGGAGCTCATTAAGGACTCTCTGGAGTTGTCCCCTGGACTGTGGCTGGGCTCAGAGGGAGCAGGGGCGTTTCGGGCAAGGGGAAGCATGGAAGACGGGAAGCCAGGTCCAGATGCTAAGGTTGCCAGGTCCCACCCAGTGCCTGGAATTCACCAGCTAGAGGCAGGGGTTCCTGGTATGGAGAGGGACACTTCCCAGTCGCTGGGCTACCCGTGTCATTTAAGAACACAAGTCATGTCCAGTCATGGATTCCTTCCTGACATCTCCTCCCAATAATAGCATTCTTGGATACCAGTCATCATGGAAGGGAGCCAAGCTGCCCCACTTGACTTACAAGGGTAGGTTACATTTCAAGTACCTCAGATTCCCTTTTGCAGTTTTTGTGATGAGGAGGGAGCTGTGTTTGTAGTGCTGAAGGGCTCTACTATGTAGGGCAGTGACCGTCATTCCCTGTGGCTCAGAGAACACATGTGTGTTGCCAGTGTGGGAGGGGGACAAAGTTCTGTGCCACGGAAGGACCCTCAAATATACCTGCCCCCAGGGAGAGGTGAGGAGATAGGTGGAGGGCAACTCTGTTTAGAAAACAAGCATAAATAGGGGCGCCTGGCTGGCTCAGTCGGTAAAGCTCGGCTCTCAATCTCACGGTTGTGAGTTTGAACCCCGCATTGGGCTCCACGCTGGGAGTGAAGCCTACTTAAAATACAAACAAACAAAGGAGAATACCAGCATGAGTAGACTGCATGGCCTTTAAGCTCCAAGACTTTAAGCGGATTTATCCAAACTATTGAAGAAACAGATGCGCTAAGTGTGCTGCCTTTCAACATGAGTGGGATTCATGTTCTCGGAGTCTTTGGCAGGGTCTGCCGTGACCTTGGCTCAGGACTGTTTAGGGCCTGATGCTGATGGTTTCCTTTTGAGGGACGGCTTTGCTTGTCCGCTGCCCGGACCTGGCATGTCAGGAGTTCCTGGGAGAGGAGAGCCCCTGTCTTCTGCCAGGATGCTTCTTGCCCGGAGCCATTGTGGCTGGACGGAACGAGCAGTGGCACAGCTGGCAGACCCCTGGGAAAGGGTGTTTCGTCTTGCCCTGGGAGCCTTTGCTCCCTGCAGCCCCCCACCCCCCTGGCAAGCACCCTCAGTTCTTGGCTCCACAGTTAGTTTTACAGGGTAGGGGTTAGCCAGTCTCCCTCTCCCTCCCTCCCCTCCCCCCAAGCCAAAGGACAGGTGACAATTCCAGCAGCTTCGGAGTCCTCTCAGCTTACAGTCCCCTTGTGTTTCCTGCACTCAGGAGAGGCTACTGAAGGGTACGGTTTTTCTGGGTTAATTTTTGTGAGGTTTTTTTTTTTTTTTTCGTTTTTACCCTGGTATTTTTATTGTATAGATAGTACCTAAATACGTTCTTGTGATAAATGATGCCTGAGCCTCCTTCGTCCTGTGCCAGAGGTAACCACTGTGGATGCTTGGTACAGCTTTAACGTTCCCTTTCGCTCGTTAGTATGCCGTGTGTACATGTTCTTTTAGAAAACAAACTGAGTCAAACCTAATGGTTTGCTTTTTCCCACTTGGGGTGTTTTGGAGAGCCTTCCATGTTAGGACATGGGCATTACTGGTTGTTTTTCTAACTGAAGTGTGATTAACTTGCAGTGGCGTGTTAGTCTCAGGTGAACACTGTAAGGATTCAGCACTTGCATCCGTTACTTACCCCTTCCCCTGTCCCCTCACCCACCCCACCTCTGGCAGCCACCAGGTTGTCCTCTGTATTTAAGAGTGTCTTCTTTGTTTGTCTCCTTGTATCTTTGTTTCTTAAACTCCACATATGAATGAGATCGTAGGGTATTTGTCCTTCTCTGGCTCCATCCATGTTCTTAAAGAGTGTAGAATGTTCTCGCCATAGTTCATCGAAGCACTCTCCCAGTGAGGCCCATTTAGGTTCTTTCCAGCTTTCTGCTGTTACACACAAGCCTTTTTTGTACATAAGTCTTTGTAAATACTTCCCTCCTCTCAACATTGAAAGGGAAGAAGAGACCAGTATCAGCTTCCAGGATGAAATAATTTTCCAGGATAGTTTCAGATTCCTGAGTTATTATTGGAAGTAAGTACAAAAAAAAAAAAAAAATGCCACCTTGTATGCCTCCACCACACTAACTCCCTCTTGGTGTTACTCTGTCAGAAGATCAGGAGAGGCACTGGGATGTGCTTTCAGTTTTAAGGATGAGCCTCTTCCCAGAAAAAAAATTGCAACATTTATTGGACTCAAGTAGTCTCATAACACACTGTAGGGTTCCTTCTAAGCTCTTAACCATAAGTTGCAGTTACTGTCTCCCCACCACACTGTAAGTTCATTGAGGGCGGAACCATCTGTCCTCTGGCTGGTTGACTGCTCTGTCCATAGTTTCCAACCTAAAACTTGATACATAGTTGACATTCAACAGTGTGTGAATGAGCGGATGATCAGCCATGTGGTAGGACTGGTCCTGAGTGTCAATTATTATATTGTCTGCAAGATGGAATTTTATGGATCTTCAAAGAGTTAGTCTTTAAAAAATTGTTAAAAATCGGGGGCACCTGGGTGGCTCAGTGGGTTAAAGCCTCTGCTTTCGGCTCAGGTCATGATCCCAGGGTCCTAGGATCGAGCCCTGCGTTGGGCTCTCTGCTCAGTGGGAGGCCTGCTTCCTCCTCTCTCTCTCTGCCTGCCTCTCCGCCTACTTGTGATCTCTCTCTCCATGTCAAATAAATAAATAAAATCTTTTAAAAAAATTGTCAAAAATATTTGGAAACTCTCTATAGTGTCATCGGAACTGATTAGAATAACAATAATAGAGCAAGGAATATGAATTGAGAAGATAAGCAAACATTTAGTAATGATGAGACCAGTTTTTAAAATAACTAGAACTTGGGGCTCTGGGAGTCTCAGTGGGTTAAGCGTCTGCCTTCACCTCAGGTCGTGATCCAAGGGTCCTAGGATCGAGCGCCACATGGGGCTCTCTGTCCAGCGGGGAGCCTGCTTCTCCCTCTCCCTCTGCCTGCTGTTCCCCTTGCTTGTGCACATGCTCTCTTTCTCTCTGTCAAATAAATAAATAAAATCTTTAAAAAGATAAAGAAAATAAAATAACTAGAACTTACCCAAGCAGCATTTGGTCTGTTTTCTTTTTCTTTTTTTTAAATTTTTTTATTTGAGTAGAGTTGACATACAGTATTATGTTAGTTTCAGGTGTACAACATAGTGATTTGCAATTACAGTATCATTGACTGTATTCCCTGTGTTGTACCTTCTCTTCCCGTGACTTATTCATTCCATAACTGGAACCCTGTCTCCCATTCCCCTTCACCCATTTTGCCACTTCCCCCAACCCCCTTCCCTCTGGCACCAGTTTGTTTTCTGTATTTATAGGTGTGTTCTGCTTTTTGTTTATTCCTTTGTTTTTTAGATTTCAAATCTGAGTGAAGTCATAGGGCATTTGTCTTTCTTGGTCCGACTTATTTCACTTAGCATAATACCCGCCAGGTCCATCTATTTTGTCATAAGGGGTAAGAGCTCTTCCTTTCTTATGGCTACATAATATTCGTGTGTGTGTGTGTGTGTGTGTGTATGTGCGCGCGCATCTTTATCCATTCATCTATTGGTGAACACACGGGTTGCTTCCATAACTTAACTATTGTAAATGATGCTGCAGTAAACGTAGGGGTACGTATATCTTTTTAAATTAGTGTTTTTGTTTTCTTTGGACAGATATCCAGTAGTGGAATTATTAGATCATATGACGCTTTTATTTTTAGTTTTTGGAGGACTCTCCTTACTGTTTCCCATAGCGACTGTGTCAGTTTTACAATGGGGAAAAAGGGTCTTCAATAAATGGTGCTGGGAAAACTGGACAGCTATGTGCAAAAGAGTGAAACTGAACCAATTTCTAACACCATCCACAAAAATAAGCTCAAAATGGATTAAAGACCTAAATGGGAGACCTGAAATAATAAAAATCCTTGAACAGAACATAGGCAGTGATTTCTTTGACATCAGCCATAGCATCATTTTTCTAGGTATGTCTCCTAAGGCAAGGGAAATAAAAGCAAGAATAAACTATTGGGATTACATCAAAATAAGAAGCTTTTGCATAGACAACAAACTATCAACAAAACAAAAAGGCAACGTGCTGAATGGGAGAAGATATTTGCAAATGATATATCTTTTAAGAGGTTAGTATCCAAAATACATGAAGAATTTATACAACTCAACACCCCTCAAAAAGAACAGTCTGATTAAAAATGGGCAGAAGACATGAACCGACATTTCTTCAAAGAAGACATCCATGTGGCCAACAGACACATGAAAACATGCTCAGCACCACTCAGCATTGGGGAAGGGCAAATAAAAACCACGATGAAGCATTACCTTGTACCTGCCACAATGGCTAAAATCAGAGAAACAAAAAAATAACAAGTTGGCGAGGAGGTGGAAAAAAAAGGAACCCCCCTGTGAGTTGACGGGAAGGCGTTCTTTCTGTCTTGGGTTTCAGCGCACCCTGTCCCCTGACTTGAAGAGACCTAGTAAGTAGAAGAGCCCTGTTTGATGATTACCCCCTTTCCTGTGTCTCCCCACCCATGCCCCAAGAAAAAAAGAAGAAAGGAAAATGAAACTGGGAGAAAGTCTGTTCTTTCCTAATAGATGGAATTTCCACCACTAGCAAAAAATGAAAGTACATCTTGGAACGTTTGCAGATTCCAAGTTTGGATTAGCAATATCCTCTTAAAAAATCACATAAGCCCCTCTTCTTCTGCCAATTGCTTCCTTTGATTGCTTTTTGCTCAAACGCTTAACTCAGGCAGTGAGTTGGTCCAGAGTGGAAAGGGGGAGGCAGTTTGGGAGTGTCACACCCAGTGCGCCCTAGCAGAGCAAGGCAGGCAGTGTGGGGATGGAGGTGGCGTGGCAGGATGGGGGTTTGGGGGGAGGGACCTAGACCGAGCCTGTAGAGTACTGAGGCCAGCCTGGTTCTCCGTGGGGTACAGGTGTATGTTGGGGAAAGGGGTTTTCATTCTCATGAATTTATTCATCTTCTCTAAAGCTTGTGCTCCTTTTTCTCTGAATTTGTGTGTTTTTTTAATCTGATGATAAAGACAGGGCTTAGTGTCGAAAACATGGAAGATACAGAAGACAAAACAGCAGTAATCTCACCACTAGAGATAGCCACTGTTACAGCTTGGTGTATTTCTCCCTGAGGATTTTTATATATACATAGCTGACAGCTTCTACTTCTTACAAAAATCAAACACTAAATCAGAGCCATCTTACCATATTCTTTTTTTTTTTTTTTTTTAAGATTTATTTCGCTGGTGGGCAGGGAGCCCGATGTGGTGCTTGATCCCAGGACCCTGGGATCATGACTGAGTCAAAGACAGACGCCCAACAGACCGAGCCACCCAGGCATCCCCCGCCCCAACCTTACCATATTCTTAAACTTGCTTTTTGTTGTCTACAAAATTGAACATTGAATCTGAGTATCAAAGTGTAGCCCTTTCACAGTGTTTTCGCTGATATAAATAGCACTGCAGGGAATACACCTGAACAGAACCCTCTTCCCTATGAAGATTTCAGTATTTCAGCAAATCGTGTAAGTCTAATTATGAGGCCTGTGTGCACATTTTCAGGACTCTGGTGTGGCAGGCCACCCTCCAGAAGGATCGTCCCCACCACTTCCACCAGCAGGGAGAGAGCCCATCTCCCTTCTGTCCACGGCAGGTGGTGACTGTCGTTGATAGTTTAGTAGATGGATAAAGGTCCGCCATCATTTCAGGTCACATTTATTCGGTTACGGCGTTGAACGTTTTTCCATATGTACTTTTACCTTTTGCCTAATTCTCTGAATTCATGTCTTTTGCTTGTCTTTCAAAGGGGTTGTTGGTTTCTCAGTGGATTTTATTAACTAAGAGCTAACATAGTTTCACATACTTGGGGACTGTCCTTTATGGCAGATACATTCCTTTCCAGTTGTCAGTTATCTTTGAATTGTGGCTGTGGTTAGTTTTGATGAGCAGATATTATTTTAAGTTGTCAAAACGGTCCCATCTTTTCATTTTTTTATTTCTTCAATTCCGTTTTCATTAGACCAGTGTAGCTCCTCCTGAGGACAGTTAAACATCCATTTAGTTTTCTTCTAATTATCTTCAATGATTTTAACATTTACCTCTTTAGTCTGCTTTGGTCTTTTGATGGTATAAGTCAAGGCTTTAGCTGATAATGTCTCTATTGTTCTTTACTGAGGTATCTGTTACTTACCCATGGATCTACGGTGGTTTTTTAATTATCAACTCTTATGTGACTTAGCCTGTTTTAGGGCGGTTTGTATTGTTCCAGTGGTCTATTAATCCTCATAAAATACCACACCATCCTGTTACTGCTTTCATCCTGGCTTGTTTCTAGATATAAGGAGATACCTGGGTAAATTAAATAAATAAAATCAGGGAATACTGGAACCATGAGCAAGGAGTCCAAGGCATAGCTCGTAGTTGAAGTATCCCACTTGCCTCGCTCAGGTTGTTGCAGTTAAATTCCTTACAATACAGTGAATATTTAGAATGCTACTGAATTATAGGAAGACGATCATTACCAACAGGTCCCTTACAGGATCCTATGGGGAACTTGTCAGGTTATCACAACCCCTGGACACATTTCTTTTTGATAGTTACGAGAACCCATACATTGCTACATTTCGGGGTGTTATTAAGGCTACTTAACCTTCTGTATTTTGATCACTGCTATGACTACTGTCTTTGTGATTACAGGAAGTTGTAATTGATTATGAATGGGTTCTGAGAAGAATTACAACTTCAAAATTGGTTTGGAAAGCGGTGAATATTCCAGGAGGAAGGATGAATAGGCTGTCTGTTGTCCCAGTGCCTCCACGGATGGGACAGGTTATGGCCAGTGAGACAGGCTGTGGCCTGCTCCAACCAGCCCCAGTCTGTCCTACTACCTGCCGCTGGTATGATGGTGGAGGGAGCTTCCTCCATACAAAATTCTAATTTGTAAGTCTCTGTGTGTGTGTGTGTCTGTGTTCAAGTTCAGGCAGTAAGAAAAGTAAAACCCTGCCCTTTTTTGGACACACCTACCCTTGGTCTCTTTCTCAGAGGTAACTACCATGACTGTTAGTGTTTTAGGCAGCTCTGGGTTCCTATGGAAAAACAGGATTTTACTTGTATTTTATTATTATTAAATTTTTAACAAAATATTATGCCGTGTATTACTAGCTTGCAATTTGTGCATTTATCTGCAGTGTGTCCTGGAGATCTTTTCGTGTTGGTGCATGTAGATCTGCCTCATTCTTTTTAGGCGTGGAGTAATTTTCCACAGTATGACTATGCCCCAGTTCAATTAACCATTCTGTTAGGGGTCAGGTACGTTCATTCTGCATTTTCCTACTGTATGCAGTGGTTCAGGAGCGTCCTTGGACGTGCTTCCTCATGTAAAATGTGTTTCTCTAGATCAGCGGTTCTCAGACTTTTTGGTCTCGCGACCCCTTTACACTTCACACTTGTAAATTCTGTTAAAGATTTCAAAGAACTTTTCTTTGTGGATTGTATCTGTCAGTATTTTTCATGTTGAAAATTAAAACTGAGGAAATTAAACAAAACAACTTCAGAGACAAGAACTTTGTAAGAGTGGCGTTGTTTGTCATTTGTACCAGATCTTCTTACTGTCTGACTTAATAGACCACTGACTCTCACATCTGCTTTTTATTCATGTGGTAATATCCCATGTGAGTAGCCTCTAGAAACTCCACTGTATAAGCTCATAAGAGAATGAGAATAAGAAGGCAAATAAAACCTAGTGTTATTGTGAAAATAGGCTTACCATCACAACCTTCCTGGGAGAGTCTTAGGTTCCAGACCGCACTTGGAGACCCGTTGCTCCAGGGTCAAATGGGAGGGTGGAATTGGAAGTCAGAGGAGCACAGAGTGAGCACATTCCAAACGTAAAATGTACTTGCAGGCGCTCCCAGAATATCACCTGACGCTCCTACCAGTAATGGAGGGGAGCTGGCCTGCCCCACTGCTTTACTCACGCTTGATGTTTTCAGAGTTTTCTCTTCGCTGTTCTCATTAAAACGGCATCTCAGGGCGCCTGGGTGGCTCAGTGGGTTGAGCCGCTGCCTTCGGCTCGGGTCATGATCTCAGGGTCCTGGGATCGAGTCCCGCGTCGGGCTCTCTGCTCGGCGGGGAGCCTGCCTCTCTGTCTACTTGTGATCTCTCTCTGTCAAATAAAACTAATAAAATCTTTAAAAAAAAAAAACAAACGGCATCTCACTGTTTTGTAGTTCCCTATTTGCACCGAGATTTCACAAGATGTGGTTCTGGGCTCTGGCTGTAACCCTTCACAGTGTTCTAGGGGCTGCTCATTCTTTCCAGCCTACCTACTCATGCTTTCGGGGGTATCTGATCTTAGGGAGCCCAGGACGTCCAGCTGGTTATCATTGCCTTATGGAATCGACCCCATCCCCAGGCTATCTTAACTATTTCTTTGTATGTGTTTTAGGCTGAAAGTTAGAAAAAAAAAAAATCCTCTCTTAAGTTTGCTTAAGTTTGGTTAACGAGCAAAACTAGCAAATATCTATTGGGAACTGTAAAGATGTTTTTCCGAAAGCCTTTCTTTTAAATGTTAACATGTGCTGCTCATTCGATGATCACGTGTAAAGTTCTTAGGGTTTCAGAAAGCAGAGAAGTTCTGTTCCCTCATTCGGGGAGGCTCACCTCTCCTTTGACCAGGTTTTCTTTGCAAAACAGAAAATGATGCCTGTTACGTGAGAGAGTATGTGGAAGGAGGCCAGCTTCCAGTTTCGTACGTGCTGGTAGGCACCGCAGGTGGGGTACATTAGGCTTCTGCAGTCTGGAGGTGTTTTGCAACCTCGTGTTGAGCCATCAACCAGCACAGCTGAGATGAGAGGCCTCGAGCTTCTCCCCAGCTCGCCCTCCTGCTTAGGCAAGCTCCTGAGACGGGCCTGGGACGGGTCTGCTTAGGCGCGCCTGAGACGGGCCTGAGTGGCTCACGAGGCTCCTGTCCCTCCCTCCGTGTCCCTTAGAGGAAAGAGAGTCTGATGATGTTGAAATCCTTCTTCACAGCAAGGGATCCTTCCTTTTCAGTCTCCCTAAGCTTTTATGCTTTCGGTTTCCTTTGTCTCACACAGTGAATTCCCGAGCTAGAAGCTGGTGCTGTGTGAAGAAGGGAAGGAACGCTGTTACTGCTTCCTAGCAAGGAGCCCCTGTGCGGAGCTCGTGTGCCCGGAGGGCATCTGGCCGAGACCCACTGTTAGCCTTGCAACGGGAGGACGGTGGACTAAAATTAGTTACCAGATGCCCTCCAGGCCCCTCCTGACTTGGGCGCTGTGGGTCATGCCCCATCTTAAGGTCGTGACTCTTTCGCACCTCTAGGCCCCAGGAAGTCGCATTCTCATCCTTCTGGTGCTCTGTCGGGCTAGTCCAGTGCACCAGGAGCTCTGGCTGAAGAAGGTGGGGCAGCTTGAGGCCGGGCCTGGGGTAGGGGATGGCTTCCCAGGGACTGCTGCCTGCTGCTGGCTGTGAGAAGTGTTCTGGAACTGGTGCCCAGGGAGTGGGGGGAGCCTCAGCCAGTGGGGGCCATTGGGGATGGCTTTAGGCCTGAGTTGTCCTTCAGCCTGTGTGAAGCCTCTTGGGGAAAAGCCGACGTGGTTTCTCGGGGGAAGAGGACAGGGTCCGTGTTCCTGGGGCCTGTGGAAGGAGGGGGAAGAGTGAGGGTGCACATGTGAGAGGTGGGCAGCAGCCCGGTCGTGGCGTGCCTGCGGCGTTTGGATGGTCAAGTTCATCCAGAACATTCTTAGCGGTCAGAGGGCTTTTAGGTCTCCGCGATGTAATCTGGGAGGCATTTTAAAACCTCACCCCAGGTGCATGTGAGAATGGCCTGGCCTTGCGGAGACGCTAGTCAGGGGTGGCTGCAGGGAACTTGGGGGACCGATGGTCTCTGTGGCCCAGGAAGGACGGGGACGGTTATAGGGCTCCTGGACTCTGCCGTGGTACTTTGGGTAGGTGGCTTATCAGAGTTAACCGGGGGCATCGCCAGGTGTGCTGTGAGCACGTGGGGGCTCGCCTGCCTCTCCTGGGAAGCAGGAGCCCATCTGGGAAGGACCCGAGCTGGTCCCCGGCAGCGGCTTTGTTGGGGGTGGGGGGCAGTGGCTTTGTGGGCACTTTGGAAGCCTGGCCTAGCCCGGGGTGGGGAGGAAGGGGTGGGCGCAAGCAGCCGTGGGAGCCTGGCCCTGGAGGGAGGGTGGCCAGCAGCTGGCGCCCATCACCCAGCCAGCAGGAAGCCCCTTCTGAGGAGGATGTGCCTGTGAAAGCTGTAGCTCTGGGCGGCCCACAGAAGGCAATGCCACCTGCCCCTGCGCTGAATGCCTGCCTTCCCCTGCTGTCGTTCAGACCAGGGTTCACAGCTCCTGGGTGTGCACAGATACGCACACATGCTTGCATTTTGTAACAAAGGCTTTGCTTTCTTTCTTTTTTTTTTTTTTTTAAAGGCATCTTGTGATTTTTTTTTTTAAGATTTTATTTATTTATTTGAAACAGAGAGAGAGAGATCAGAAGTATGCAGAGAGGCAGGCATAGAGAGAGAGGAGAAAGCAGGCTCCCCACTGAGCAGAGAGCCCGATGCGGGTCTCGATCCCAGGACCCTGAGATCATGACCTGAGCCGAAGGCAGAGGCCCAACCCACTGAGCCACCCAGGCGCCCTTGTGATTTTTTTTTAAAAGATTTTATTTATTTGACAGAGATCACAAGTAGGCAGAGAGGCAGGCAGAGAGAGAGGAGGAAGCAGGCTCCCTGCTGAGCATAGAGCCCGATATGGGGCTTGATCCCAGGACCCTGAGATCACAACCTGAGCCCAAGGCAGAGGCTTTAACCCACTGAGCCACCCAGGCACCCCAAGGCTTTGCTTTCTTAGAGCGTGTATTTGTTCAAAGCGAAACTGACGGGAGGTCGGGAGATCTGCTAGATAGCCCCCGCCCGCCCTATGCCTGGCCCTCCCCCTCATTAGCCTCGTCCCCCATAAGAGTCGTGTATTCTGTGAGCTTGGAAAAACCGTGAATGACATGTGTCCATCATTATGGTGTCGTGCAGAGTGTTTTCGCTACCCAGAAAGTCCTCTGTGCTGTGCTCATTCGAGCCCTACCCCCACACCCCTGGCAACCACTGCTGGTTTTCCTGTGTCTGTACTTTTGCCTTTTCCACAGTCTCATGGAGTTGGAGCCGTACAACCTGTTCCCACGGGCTTCTTTCACTCGGTCGTATACATTTGGGATTCTTCCACACCTTTTGGTAGCTGGATGGCTCATTTCGTTTTAGTGCTATCCTGTTTTCTCGGTGTACCAGTTTCTCCGTTTCCCTGCTGAAGGACTTCTTGGTTGCCTCCGAGTTTTGGTGATTGTAAGCAAAGCTGCTGTAAATAGCCACGTGCAATTTGTGCGTCAACATGAGTTTTCAAGGCAAATACGAAGGAGCACCGTTGCCGGTGTGGAAACAGTATGTTTAGTTTGGTAAGATGGTGCCCTCCCAGGACCCCTGTGTGTTTGCATTTCCGGTCGCAGTGAATGAGCGTTGCTGTCGCTCCACGTTCCTGCCAACATTTGGGGTTGTCAGTGTTCCAGATTTTCGCCATCATAATAGGCAGGTACCAGTACCCTGTTTTGATTTGCACATCTCCGGTGACATATGTGGAGACCCTTTCCATGCACTTATTTTCCATCTACATATCCTCTTTGGTGTGGTGCCTGTTAAGGTCTTGGGCCCATTGTTAATTGAGTTGTTTTCTTACTGTTGGGTTTGAAGGGTTCCTGGTGGACTTTGAATCACACTCCTTTACCACGTGAAGCCGCCACAGACCCGCGCCGCCTGTGTGCTAGTCCTCTGAGCCCAGTGCTTGTGGGGCCTCAATCCTGCCAGACAGTTACATGTTGTTCACTTTCGAGAGACTGTGGGATAGCATTTAAGATGTGAGTTTTGGGAGCGCCTGGGCGGCTGTCAGTTAAGCATCTGCCTTCAGCTCAGATCGTGATCCTGGGGTCCTGAGATCTAGTTCCACATCAGGCTCCCTGCTCAGCGGGGAGCCTGCTTCTCCTCACCCTGCCCCTCCTCCCACTCGATCTTTTGCTATCACTTTCTCTCTCAAATCGTTGAATGAAATCTTTAAAAAAAAAAAAAAAAAAAGATGTGAGTTTTGGAGGCAGACCGCCTGGGCTCATCCTGGAGGGTGACACATCCGCCTCGGACAAGTTGCATAACTTCTCTGTCGCACAGTTCCCTCCTCAGTGACATGGGGAGTCATGGAGCCCATCTCACAGGGCTGTGAGGATGAGGTTGCTCAGCGCAGTGAGCACCGGACCCCCATCTGGGGCCGGGCAGGCATTTGAGGGGATTGGCAGCTAACCATACCCTGGCACAGGTGTCCCCGGTGGATGAGGAGCTAAGGGCCATGGAGGTCGGATAACCCGCCAGGGGCCCGTGGGGCCCGGTGGGAAAGCGGCTCTGATCCCAGAGTGAGAAGTGAGGAGCAGCGGATGGGGAGCCGGGCAAGCTCACGCCCCAGCACCAAAGCTGCTCGCTTGTGCCAGGGTGTGGGCCCCGCTGCTCTGGGGCTGTCCTCCCCGCTGCTTGCATTCCTGCTGGGGTCGGCAGTGGGGGCAGTCTGCTCTGCTAAGGTCACGGCTAGCCCCTCCCAGCCCAGCACTTGGGCCTTTGCGGGTCATCAGGACCACTCTGTGCAGAGGACAGCCCCAAGGACCTTAAAACACAGCTCCCCCACCACCCCCACCCCCCGCCCAGCCCTCCCTGCCAGCACCACAGAATCAAGTCTGCAAGGACGTACTTTCCCTGATGCTGGCTGGGCTCTGTGTTCCAGGCACAGTGGTCTGCTCCCCTTCATAACGAGCTGGGAACTCGGAAGACTCCAGTATCTGCTTGTGCTGGTTCCCCAGCCTGGGTCCTCCTCCCTTCAAATGGGAACACCTGCCATGGCCTAGCCATTGCCTGTATGCAGTTTGCTCTGTCCCTGAGTCATTAGTGTCATTGTCTTGGCCTCCTCCACTGGGCTGTAAGCTCTTCGAGGACCGCGACCTTGTCTTCTTTACCTTAGAATCCCCCATGTCCCGCATAGCACCATGGACATAGTCATGCCCAGTGAGTCCTTGCTCACTGATGAGTTCTGAGTACCTTAGGGAGAACATCCGTGCTCTGTTGCCCTATAACAGATGCAGGAAGAACAGAGCACTTGGGGAGGGCGGGGGTCCATGGCTCTCTGCCGTGCTGCTCGCAGAAAGGCCCTGTGCCATTAAATACCCAGCTCGGAGGAACTTGAATGTCTCTTCTTTTCTAAGGTTTCTTGAGAAAAGAGCATTCGCCCTGAAACCCGGGTTGGTCTACTTACAATGTCTTTGTATTTGCAAAGAAGTCTCATGACCAGTTATCTAAATAATAGTAACAGTCGGTCCAAGTTCTTTTCATTTTATTGGAGTCACTAATCTCGGATTCATTCCCCGATTGACACACCGAAGGCCTTCTCACAGTAGATTCCTTTGTTGCCAGAACCCCAAAAGCTAGCTTTTCAAAGCCGTCACCGAGGGTGAGGAGGTGGCAGAGGGACTTAACATTGGGTCTAGTATCAGGCTGTGGCCCCATCAAATCTAAGATCCCAGTGATCCATGGTGGGCTTTTGGGGCACAGGTGTTCAAGGGCTGGAGAAGGTAAGACCGAGAAGTAAACCAGCCAGTACATGCGACATTCAGATCTTAACAGGCACACTGAAGAAAGTAACACAGGATGTGACAAAGGCATACGTGTCTCTGTATCTTTTGACATTTTTCTTAAGCTGACCTCAGACCCCGACCTCCTTTTTGGGGCAGCATCCATTTCTCATGTTCACTTTGAGACACAACTTCGTTTCCACGCTGCGCCCTCTTACAGTGCCTAAATCAAGACCGCATTTCCTCTGGCAGAGGTGTGGCAAGTCTGGCTTTGCCACCAGAACTTAATCCCGGCTCTCACATGTCTGGTTGCCGCTGTGGCCTTTGTGGTGGTACAGTCTCTGCTCTGGCCCTTTCCCTTCCATGCCTCCAGCCTCCACTCCTCCTGAGTGAAGTCTATGCCCGTGGTCTCCTCTTCTGCACCTCTCCAGCAGTCTTCCTACTCCACACAGAACAGCATTAGGTGCTTGGGGTAGGTCTTCACTCACCAGCCGTTGGCCACCTGGGGCTGCCCTTGTTGGCCCTGTGGTTTTTGGTGACGCTTTCTCATGAACTCGGAGCTCAGGCCCAGGCTGCTGGGGACTAGGAAATGGCCCTTCCCTGCTGCTGCTTGTGTCTTTGGCTGGCCTGGCATTGTGCCACACCTGTCCTCCCCTCCACCCTGCCTCCCTGCCCTGCCTCTGCCCTCTCTCCCCACTGCTCCCTCGTTCCCAGGCTGCCATCACGCCCGGGAAAGAGTAGGGCCCGCACACTTGGGATTGTGTCGCACCTATACCGAGTACCAGCTGTCTGACTTTGGAAGTTACTCGGAGCCTCATTTCTGCCTCAGACAAATGGAACCAAATGATAACTAGTCCATAGGCTCTTTTTATTGGATTGAACAAGAGCTTCTAATGCCTACTTAATCGTAGTGTTTAATAAATGACTTCTGTCCTCCTTTCGTAGGCGATTCTGTGATGGGAAGTAGCTTACATGTGCTCAGCACCCAGGGGAACGCTAGTGGAATGGGGGGTCACCTCTGTTCTTTCGTCTTGGTGTGTCCATGGTGCCCACTCGCCCCAGGCTCTTCCTCTGGGCTCCGCTGGCCACACGCCGTGTTTTAGAAGTGCCGTCATGCAGTTCCCTCTGGTCTTCGTGCGTTTTGCTTTTTAGTCTTGTGCGCTAACTCAGCAGGCTTCCTTACAGCCCCTGTCATCATGCTCGTGTTTTTATTGGGATCGTTGCTGTTTGGTTAGTGCTCTAGGTACAGATTTTGTGTGTTTCCTGTTCTTTTTAATGCAGCAGTAGCAAGATAGCTGAGATGTTTGTGTTTATTTCTTTCTCTGCCTTCCGTCTGGCCTTTTGCATTTCTCTTCCTTTCTTAGACCCTGTGCCTTTGGGCTTACGCCGCGCCCGAGATGCAATAGTAGAAGAAGCTTGAGGCGGCTGTGAGCTGGGACTGCTTTTGCAGACCGTGTCTCCGCTGTGCTGTGGTGCTAGACTCCTGACCGGTGTCTGCTTCTGTTCTTGACCCTGGATGGGCAGTTATTGTCACGGCATCTGGAGGAAGACTTTTAAAATGAAAATCAGAAGATGTATTGGCTTTAAAAATTCTGAAATTATTCTGTGTGCATTTTCAGATTGAGAAAATGGGTAACTCTGTTGGTCTATTTGGGATCTAGGAGTCTCACTGTAAAAGATAGAAGATGCAAATATGGACTGGGGGAGGCCAGGGGTCTATATTGGAATTAGAATAACCACACACACACACGCACTCTCTCTCTCTCTCTCTTTCACACACACACACACACACACACACACACACACTGGTTTCCTCACTGTGTCTGTTGCAGGCAGCAAGGAGCAATGACACCCCAGTAGCAGTGAACACATCTTGTATCCGTATCCTGGGTTAGGAATTGTTTTACCTACTAAAAGGAACCAAGGGCTCCCTGAAGACAGGGCCAGCGGCAGGGCTGGGGCAGGGAAAGTACAAGGAGAGCCCAGAAATCTGTGCCACAAAGTGCAGGGTGCCCAGGAACCATGGGGCACATGTTTAAGGGCACGGAGCTGGTCAGAAACGGGGGAAGGGGAAGTTCCTCTCTCCAGTACAATGTTGACCAACACACAGAGGGAAGGATGAAGTTGGAAAACCTTCACTGTGCAACCCCCGTGGAAGTGCCTGACTCACCACCGGGTGCAAGCCTGCTGGGCAACCAAAGACTTGCACAGTCTGGGATCTCCACATAGACAATGTCTGTCTCAGGGACAAAGAGCCCTGACATGAGCTTGAGCATGTAGCCGTCCTATGTGACGTCACTGTCCCTGGAGGAGACCGATGCCAGGTGCCTCCTAAGGAGTCCTGCCAAGGACCCGCACCCTCCTGGGGGCATCCTGCCCATAATGCAGACATTGGTCAGAGCGTGGACAGATGATCAGATGGACAGAAATCGGGGGGCCTCCCACAGAGCAGAGGGCCTGTGCCCTTCACCCCCATTAGAGCTGCAGATGACAGAGAAAGGCTGTGGAACCCTTCCAGGAGAAGGTGATAAGGTGGCTGAAGACATGTGGCATCTGGTGCAGGATTGGGGCCTGATTGGAGGGGAGAGGATCGCTCTAAAGGGGACTTGGGAAGATCCGAATACTGTTAGCGGTATTGCATCTTTAAAGATTTTGCTTATTGGGGCGCCTGGGTGGCTCAGTGGGTTAAGCCGCTGCCTTCAGCTCAGGTCATGATCCCAGGTCCTGGGTTCAAGCCCCACATCGGGCTTTCTGCTCAGCAGGGAGCCTGCTTCCTCCTCTCTCTCTGCCTGCCTTTCTGCCTACTTGTGATTTCTCTCTCTGTCAAATAAATAAATAAAATCTTTAAAAAAAAAAAAAGATTTTGCTTATTTTTTTTGACAGAGAAAGAGTGAGCACCCAAGCAGGGGGAGTGGCAGGGAGAGGGAGAATCAGGCTCCCTGCTGCGCAGGGAACCCAACCTGTGGCTTCATTCCAGGACCCCAGGATCATGGCCTGAGCCGAAGGCAAATGCTTAACTGACTGAGCCACCGGGTGCCCCAGTATTGCATCTTTAAAAAAAAAATCATCAATGATTGGGCTGGTCACAAAGGAATGTTTTGTTCTTAGAAGATACACATTCCTGAGAGAAAGGGTCATAACCACTGCAACTTATAGAAATATATGTATTAGGTACACGTGTCTAGAGAGGACATGTGGCAGAATGTTGACAGTGGGTGACTATTTGTGATTTCACTGTAATGTTCTTTATTCATGCTGATACCGTATTTTATGGTGTTTACAAATTTTATGTCATTTTCCGGGTTGTACTAACTACACCTGCCCTATAACATTGCATAAATTGAAGATATGCCACATAATGATTTGACAGATGTATGTATTGCGAAATAATTACCACAGTAAGTTTAGTTAATACTCAGACCTCACATGGTCTTTTTTCTTGTGATGAGAACTTTTTTTTTTTAAGATTTTTTTTTTTAATTTGACAGATCACAAGTAGGCAGAGAGGCAGGCAGAGAGAGAGGGAAGCAGGCTTCCTGCTGAGCAGAGAGCCTGATGTGGCTCGATCCCAGGATCCTGAGATCATGACCTGAGCTGAAGGCAGAGGCTTAATCCACTGAGCCACCCAGGCGCCCCTGTGATGAGAACTTTTAAGATTTGCTTAGCAAGGGCACCTGGGTGGCATAGTGGGTTAAAGCCTCTGCCTTCGGCTCAGGTCATGATCCTGGGATCGAGCCCTGCATTAGGCTATCTGCTCAGCGGGGAGCCTGCTTCCCTTCCTCTCTCTCTGCCTGCCTCTCTGCCTACTTGTGATCTCTGTCTGTCAAATAAATAAATAAAATCTTTAAAAAAAAATTTGCTTAGCAGCAGCTTTTGTAGTTTTTTTTTTTAAGATTTTTATTATTATTTATTTGATGGAGAGAGATCACAAGTAGGCAGAGAGGTAGGCAGAGAGAGAGAGAGGAGGAAGCAGTCTCCCCGCTGAGCAGAGAGCCCGATGTGGGGCTCGATCCCAAGACCCTGAGACCATGACCTGAGCTGAAGGCAGTGGCTTAACCCACTGAGCCACGCAGGCGCCCCTGTAGTTTTAACTATGGTCACTATGCTGTATATTACATCCCCAGAACTTATTTATCGTACAGCCGGAAGTTTGTACCCTTTGACCACCTGCACCCGTTTCCTGTACCCCACCCCCACCTTCCCCTCTGGCAACTACCAGACTGTTCTCCATTTCTAGGAGTTTGTTTTTACTGGATAAAACATCTAAGTAAGATCATACAGTATTTGCCTTTCTCTGTGTGACTTGTGTCACTTACCAGAATGCCCTCAAGGTCCATCCATGTTTCAAATGGCAGGATTTCCTTCCTTTTAATGGATGAACATCATTGGAATATTCCTGTAATTTCTCTGTAGATGTGAAAAAAAATCAAAATAAAATGCTTAATTTAAGAAAACAGGGTAAAGCGGGGGAGGAGTCAAGATGGCGGAGAAGTAGCAGGCTGAGACCACTTCAGGTAGCGGGAAATCAGCTAGATAGTTTATCTAAAGATTGCAAACACCTACAAATCCAACGGGAGATCGAAGAGAAGAAGAACAGCAATTCTAGAAACAGAAAATCAACCACTTTCCGAAAGGCAGGACTGGCGGAGAAGTGAATCCAAAGCCACGGGAAGATAGACCACAGGGGGAGGGGCCGGCTCCCGGCAAGCGGCGGAGCAACGGAGCACAAAATCAGGACTTTTAAAAGTCTGTTCCGCTGAGGGACATCCCTCCAGAGGCTTAACCGGGGTGAAGCCCACGCAGGGTCAGCGCGGCCTCAGGTCCCGCAGGGTGACAGAAGGATCGGGGGTGCCTGAGTGTCGCAGAGCTTACAGGTATTAGAACAGGGAAGCCGGCTACAGAGACAGAGCCGAGGAGTGACTCTCAGCTCGGGGTTACCTTGAACCGGCCGCAGGCTCGGTCAGCTCGGAGCATAGCCAAAGGCAGGGTGACGGGAGTAATTGGGCACTGTTCTCTGAGGGCGCACTGAGGAGTGGGGCCCTGGGCTCTCGGCTCCTCCGGGCCGGAGACCAGGAGGCCGCCATCTTCATTCCAGCCTGGGTCAAAGACGCTTGAGAATCACTACAACAGGCCCCTCCCCCAGAAGATCAACAAGAAACCCAGCCAGGACCAAGTTCACCTACCAAGGAGTGCAGTTTCAATACCAAGGAGAGCAGCGGAATTCCAGAGGAGGAGAAAGCAAAGCACGGAACTCATGGCTTTCTCCCCATGATTCTTTAGCCTTGCAGTTAATTTTTTTTTCTTTTTCAATTTTTTTTTCTTCTTCTGCTAAATTTTTTTAACTTTTACCCTTTTCTTTTTTAACGTTTTTTAACTAGTTTATCTAATATATATATATATTTTTTATTGGTTTTCTTTTTTTAATTTTTTTTTTTTTTTTCTTTCTGAACCTCTTTTTATCCCCTTTCTCTCCCCTCACGATTTGGGATCTCTTCTGATTTGGCTAAAGCATATTTTCCTGGGTTGTTGCCACCCTTTTAGTATTTTACTTGCTCCTTCATATAATCTTATCTGGACAAAATGACAAGGTGGAAAAATTCACCACAAAAAAAAGAATAAGAGGCAGTAGCAAAGGCTAGGGACCTAATCAATACAGACATTGGTAATATGTCAGATCTAGAGTTCAGAATGACGATTCTCAAGGTTCTAGCCGGGCTTGAAAAAGGCATGGAAGATATTAGAGAAACCCTCTCGGGAGATATAAAAGCCCTTTCTGGAGAAATAAAAGAACTAAAATCGAACCAAGTTGAAATCAAAAAAGCTATTAATGAGGTGCAATCAAAAATGGAGGCTCTCACTGCTAGGATAAATGAGGCAGAAGAAAGAATTAGCGATATAGAAGACCAAATGACAGAGAATAAAGAAGCTGAGCAAAAGAGGGACAAACAGCTACTGCACCACGAGGGAAGAATTCGAGAGATAAGTGACACCATAAGACGAAACAACATTAGAATAATTGGGATTCCAGAAGAAGAGGAAACAGAGAGGGGAGCAGAAGGTATATTGGAGAGAATTATTGGAGAGAATTTCCCCAATATGGCAAAGGGAACAAGCATCAAAATCCAGGAGGTTCAGAGACCCCCCCCCCTCAAAATCAATAAGAATAGGTCCACACCCCGTCACCTAATAGTAAAATTTACAAGTCTTAGTGACAAAGAGAAGATCCTGAAAGCAGCCCGGGAAAAGAAGTCTGTAACGTACAATGGTAAAAATATTAGATTGGCAGCAGACTTATCCACAGAGACCTGGCAGGCCAGAAAGAGCTGGCATAATATATTCAGAGCACTAAACGAGAAAAACATGCAGCCAAGAATACTATATCCAGCTAGGCTATCATTGAAAATAGAAGGAGAGATTAAAATCTTCCAGGACAAACAAAAACTGAAAGAATTTGCAAATATCAAACCAGCTCTACAGGAAATATTGAAAGGGGTCCTCTAAGCAAAGAGAGACCCTAAAAGTAGTAGATCAGAAAGAAACAGAGACAATATACAATAACAGTCACCTTACAGGCAATACAATGGCACTAATTCATATCTCTCAATAGTTACCCTGAATGTTAATGGGCTAAATGCCCCAATCAAAAGACACAGGGTATCAGAATGGATAAAAAAACAAAACCCATCTATATGTTGCCTACAAGAAACTCATCTTAAACCCGAAGACACCTCCAGATTTAAAGTGAGGGGGTGGAAAAGAATTTACCATGCTAATGGACATCAGAAGAAAGCAGGAGTGGCAATCCTTATATCAGATCAATTAGATTTTAAGCCAAAGACTATAATAAGAGATGAGGAAGGACACTATATCATACTCAAAGGAACTGTCCAACAAGAAGATCTAACAATTTTAAATATCTATGCCCCTAACGTGGGAGCAGCCAACTATATAAATCAATTAATAACAAAATCAAAGAAACACATCGACAATAATAAAATAATAGTAGGGGACTTTAACACCCCTCACTGAAATGGACAGATCATCCAAGCAAAAGGTCAACAAGGAAATAAAGGCGTTAAATGACACACTGGACCAGATGGACATCACAGATATATTCAGAACATTTCATCCCAAAGCAACAGAATATACATTCTTCTCTAGTGCACATGGAACATTCTCCAGAATAGATCATATCCTCGGTCCTAAATTAGGTCTCAACCGTTATCAAAAGATTGGGATCATTCCCTGAATATTTTCAGACCACAATGCTCTGAAGCTAGAACTCAATCACAAGAGGAAATTTGGAAAGAACCCAAATACATGGAGCCTAAACAGCATCCTTCTAAAGAATGAATGGGTCAACCAGGAAATTAAAGAAGAATTGAAAAAATTCATGGAAACAAATGATAATGAAAACACAACGGTTCAAAATCTGTGGGACACAACAAAGGCAGTCCTGAGAGGAAAATATATAGCGGTATAAGCCTTTCTCAAGAAACAAGAAAGGTCTCAGGTACACAACCTAACCCTACACCTAAAGGAGCTGGAGAAAGAACAAGAAAGAAACCCTAAACCCAGCAGGAGAAGAGAAATCATAAAGATCAGAGCAGAAATCAATGAAATAGAAACCAAAAAAACAATAGAACAAATCAACGAAACTAGGAGCTGGTTCTTTGAAAGAATTAATAAGATTGATAAACCCCTGGCCCGACTTATCAAAAAGAAAAGAGAAAGGACCCAAATAAATAAAATCATGAATGAAAGAGGAGAGATCAAAACTAACACCAAAGAAATACAATTATTAGAACATACTATGAGCAACTCTATGCCAACAAATTTGACAATCTGGAAGAAATGAATGCATTCCTAGAGACATATAAACTACCACAACTGAACCAGGAAGAAATAGAAAGCCTGAACAGACCCATAACCAGTAAGGAGATTGAAACAGTCATCAGAAATCTCCAAACAAAAGCCCAGGGCCAGACGGCTTCCCGGGGGAATTCTACCAAACATTTAAAGAAGAACTAATTCCTATTCTCCTGAAACTGTTCCAAAAAATAGAAATGGAAGGAAAACTTCCAAACTCATTTTATGAGGCCAGCATCACCTTGATCCCAAAACCAGACAAGGATCCCATCAAAAAAGAGAACTACAGACCAATATCCTTGATGAACACAGATGCAAAAATTCTCGCCAAAATACTAGCCAATAGGATTCAACAGTACATTAAAAGGATTATTCACCACGACCAAGTGGGATTTATTCCAGGGCTACAAGGTTGGTTCAACATCTGCAAATCAATCAATGTGATACAACACATTAATAAAAGAAAGAATAAGAACCATATGATACTCTCCATAGATGCTGAAAAAGCATTTGACAAAGTACAGCATCCCTTCCTGATCAAAACTCTTCAAAGTGTAGGGATAGAGGGCACATACCTCAATATTATCAAAGCCATCTATGAAAAACCCACCGCAAATATCATTCTCAATGGAGAAAAACTGAAAGCTTTTCCGCTAAGGTCAGGAACATGGCAGGGATGTCCGTTATCACCACTGCTATTCAACATAGTACTAGAAGTCCTAGCCTCAGCAATCAGACAACAAAAGGAAATTAAAGGCATCCAAATCGGCAAAGAAGAAGTCAAACTATCACTCTTTGCAGATGATATGATACTATATGTGGAAAACCCAAAAGACTCCACTCCAAAACTGCTAGAACTTGTACAGGAATTCAGTTAAGTGTCAGGATATAAAATCATGCACAGAAATCAGTTGCATTTCTCTACACCAACAACAAGACAGAAGAAAGAGAAATTAAGGAGTCCATCCCATTTACAATTGCACCCAAAACTATAAGATACCTAGGAATAAACGTAACCAAAGAGACTAAGAATCTATACACAGAAAACTATAAAGTACTCATGAAAAAAATTGAGGAAGACACAAGGAAATGGAAAAATGTTCCATGCTCCTGGATTGGAAGAATAAATATTGTGAAAATGTCTATGCTACCTAAAGCAATCTACACATTTAATGCAATTCCTACCAAAGTACCATCCATTTTTTCCAAAGAAATGGAACAAATAATCCTAAAATTTATATGGAACCAGAAAAGACCTGGAATAGCCAAAGCAATATTGAAAAAGAAAGCCAGAGTTGGTGGCATCACAATTCCGGACTTCAAGCTCTATTACAAAGCTGTCATCATCAAGACAGCATGGTACTGGCACAAAAACAGACACATAGATCAATGGAACAGAATAGAGAGCCCAGAAATAGACCCTCAACTCTATGGTCAACTCATCTTCGACAAAGCAGGAAAGAATGTCCAATGGAAAAAAGACAGCCTCTTCAATAAATAGTTTTGGGAAAATTGGACAGCCACATGCAGAAAAATGAAATTGGATCATTTCCTTACACCACACACAAAAATAGACTCAAAGTGGATGAAGGATCTCAATGTGAGAAAGGAATCCATCAAAATCCTTGAGGAGAACACAGGCAGCAACCTCTTCGACCTCTGGCGCAGTAACATCTTCCTAGGAACATCGCCAAAGGCAAGGGAAGCAAGGGCAAAAATGAACTATTGGGATTTTATCAAGATCAAAAGTTTTGCACAGCAAAGGAAACAGTTAACAAAACCAAAAGACAACTGACAGAATGGGAGAAGATATTTGCAAATGACATATCAGATAAAGGGCTAGTGTCCAAAATCTATAAAGAACTTAGCAAATTCAACACCCAAAGAACAAATAATCCAATCAAGAAATGGGCAGAGGACATGAACAGACATTTCTACAAAGAAGACATCCAGATGGCCAACAGACACATGAAAAAGTGCTCCACATCACTCGGCATCAGGGAAATACAAATCAAAACCACAATGAGATATCACCTCACACCAGTCAGAATGGCTAAAATGAACAAGTCAGGAAATGACAGATGCTGGCGAGGATGTGGAGAAAGGGGAACCCTCCTACACTGTTGGTGGGAATGCAAGCTGGTGCAACCACTCTGGAAAACAGCATGGAGGTTCCTCAAAATGTTGAAAATAGAACTACCCTATGACCCAGCAATTGCACTACTGGGTATTTACCGTAAAGATACAAACGTAGTGATCCGAAGGGGCATGTGCACCCGAATGTTTATAGCAGCAATGTCTACAATAGCCAAACTATGGAAAGAACCTAGATGTCCATCAACAGACGAATGGATAAAGAAGATGTGGTATATATACACAATGGAATACTATGCAGCCATCAAAAGAAATGAAATCTTGCCATTTGCGACGACGCGGATGGAACTAGAGGGTATCATGCTTAGCGAAATAAGTCAATCGGAGAAAGACAACTATCATATGATCTCCCTGATATGAGGGAGAGGAGATGCAACATGGGGGGTTAAGGGGGTAGGAGAAGAGTAAATGAAACAAGATGGGATTGGGAGGGAGACAAACCATAAGTGACTCTTAATCTCACAAAACAAACTGAGGGTTGATGGGGGGAGGGGGGTTGGGAGAGGGGGGAGTGGGATTATGGATATTGGGGAGGGTATGTGCTATGGTGAGTGCTGTGAAGTGTGTAAACCTGGCAATTCACAGACCTGTACCCCTGGGGATAAAAATATATGTTTATAAAAAATAAAATAAAAAAAAAAAGAAAACAGGGTAAATACAGCAAAATGTTCATATTGCTTTAAATTCCTGGGTGCCTATTATTTTTTTTAGATTTTTATTAACATATAATGTATTATTTGCCCCAGGGGTACAGGTCTGTGAATCGTCAGGCTTACACATTTCACAGCACTCACCATAGCACATACGCTCCTATTATTTTCTGTAATCTTCTGTGTATTTGAGTTAATCTCAGATGTCAAAAGTTTTAAAAGAAAATAACAGGTAGATATATGGAGTCCTACTTTGCATCTTTCCTGGAACATTGAGTTCTTTTTGTGCCTTTTTTGCCCTGGTACCCAGGTCATGGGAATTTTATTCACTGGACAGTCGTCAGGTTTTACACCAGCTTTATACAAGCCCTTCATTCCCGTGGTGTAGACTTTCCGGGTTCTCCCCCACAGGAGAGGAACCATTTAGTTCTCCAGTCTTTTCTTCTGGGTGTAATCTGGCTCCATGGTTCTGTGGGGCCAGGGTCTGCGTCCCGCTTCCTTTTCTCCTTCTGCTTCTGCACTTAGCAACTTGTTTTCTGTTCTGTTCTTTATGCCATCAGCACTTGAATGAATGAAAGCAGCCACGTAGGTTCCGTCTGCGGCTTGCCAGCTTGGTCATGGGTTCCCTTTGACTGTGCGGTGTTGTGGTCACCCATCTTGGACCAGAGGTTGCTAGGTACGAACTAGTCTCCCTGTCCATTTAGGGAGGGTGTTGTGCACTAATGGGGTCTCTTTCTAATTTGTTGGGCCCCGAAGGGAAAAACCATTCATTCTGCTCTTTCTAGCAGGGATGGGTAGTGCCTTGGGGCTCAGAACTCATTGACGAGATAACACTTGATTATGCCCGTCTTGGGTAATGTTAGCCTTGTTGGGTTCTTTTTAAAAAGCTGGGTTTGGGGGGTACATGGGTGGCTCAGTTGTTTAAGCGTCCGACTCTGGATTTTGGCTCCAGTCATGGTCTTGGGGTCATGAGCTCCAGCCCCACGTCAGGCTCTTCACCGGGCATGGGGCCTGCTTGGGTGCTCTCTCTCCCTCTCCCTCTGCTCCTCCCACCCCACCTCCCTCTCTTAAATAAAAGAAAGAAAGAAACAGTCTTGGGTGTGGAAAACAGAGACCTGGTGAATTAATTTGGTTCAGTGCCCTTTTTTATTTTTTCTTTTGGACCCAGAAGCTTTCTGTACTAGACACAGTAGGGAAATAGACAAAGCACCATACTTAGGTGCCTATGTATAATTTTGAAGACTCAGTGAGATGAAGGTGGTGGAAGTACGTCTGGAGAGATGAGTCAGGACGCTCCAGCTCCTGGCGTCCTAGGCTCTGGAGGCCGCTGAGCACCTGGCAGGTGTGTGCCCAGAAGCCAGGCTGGTCTGCTGCCCACGGCCAGGCAGAGCTGCAGGGCCTGCAAGCCCAGGCCCTCTTGCTCTGCCCTTCCAGTTACTCCCATCAGTTTGGCTCCAGCTGCTGCCTGCCTCTGGGCTTCCTTTGTTTCTGACCGCTGGCCCAGAAATACCCCTCAGGGCTTGATCTGTTTCCTTTCCTGGATTTCCTTTCCTGGAAGATTGAGTCTTCCCAGAAAGTTCTGCCCCTCCTGCTCACTTAGAGGGACCCCTTTCCCAAACCACCTCGTTTCCTGCAGACGCTGGGTCCGGGACCTCCCCAGCGTGCCCTCGATGGAGCAACTGGCCTAGAGGGGAGGGCTTAAGAGACAGGGATTAGGGGCGCCTTGGTGGCTCAGTGGGTTAAGCTGCTGCCTTCGGCTCAGGTCATGATCTCAGGGTCCTGGGATCGAGTCCCGCATCGGGCTCTCTGCTCGGCAAGAAGCCTGCTTTCCTCTCTCTCTCTCTCTGCCTGCCTCTCCATCTACTTGTGATCTCTCTAAAAAAAAAAAAAAAAAAGAGAGAGGGATTAAAACTCTGCCATCACCAGTCACTAGCTCCGGTAGGGGTGACTTTGAGCTTCGGTTTCATCGAGGGCGAAAGGAAGAGAAGGCATCGTGTTCTCCCTCCCTCTCTGATTCAGTGTGAGGTTGAAAGGAGGCAGTGAGTTAAGGGCTGCTGAGTGTCCCGTGAATATTGGCTGTCTGTTGTGTTTTCTTCTGACCTTCCATTGCAGACGAAGAACGTTTACTTTTGAGCTCAGCACCGCCGTAATTTCTGTCTCTCTAGACTCAGTTATGTTCTCTTTCTTCCTCTTTTGCAAAAGCTTTGGTATAAACAGTTCAGTTATTTATGCTTTGGCGTTTTCTGCCAGCACATTGGGGTAGGTTTGGGAAGTCCCAAGATAGGACTTGCTGCACACTCTCCTGTAGAAAGAATGTTATAACGTGTTGGCTATGCGCACGGTGAGGACTGTACCTAATGGATACACAGGATGGACAGATTTTCCTGAACTCTTACTAGCACGGCCCATTTTCATGAGCAAGCACTTGGACACACTTCTCTGGGCCAGTTGCCCATCCCATTTATAACCCCGGGGCTGCCCCCCTGTGTCTGCCACTGGGCTCGGTCAGCCTCGGTGGGTGGGACTGCGCGGGCAGCATTTAGCGAAGTCATGCTAACACAAGAGCTTTGTGAAGTCAGCCCCATGGTTCTGCGCTGTTCCGGCTAGTCTATTTTTATAAAATGCAAGAACTCAAGTTCAATGCGATATGAGAATTAAAAGGTCCTAGAAATCCAGGACCTACCCCCAACTCATGTCTAAGCCATTCCCAGCCGGCAAAAGCGTACCCGATTGTCAGACACTTTCAGATGGTGTGTGAATTTTCACAGCCATCTCTCCTAAGGGCTCTTGCCAAGAAGTCCTTTCTTTTCTTTTCTTTTCTTTTTTTTTAAGATTTTATTTATTTATTTGACACAGAGAGAGAGACAGAGAGGGAACACAAGCAGGGGGAGTGGGAGAGGAGAAAGCAGGCTTCCCACAGAGCAGGGAGCCGGATGTGGGGCTCGATCCCAGGACCAGGATCATGACCTGAGCTGAAAGCAGACACTGAACAACTGAGCCACCTAAGCTCCCCCTAAGAAGTCCTTTCTTAATGTCTCTGGGCACAGAAGTCCCCGATGAAGGGGAACTGCTCTGGGTCCATTGTACCTCCTCCACCATCAGACTCTGCTCCCTGGACAACAGCCCCCCCACTTACTGCCCTCTCCTGCCACAAAGTATAAAGCCCTCCCCCTCCCCAGAGGGAGGTGACTCTTTGGGGCTTTTTCTGTCCCAGAGACAAGGGAAGTCCACCCAGGTGCCTTCCTACCGTCCCTTTCCCCTCTGTCTCGGGTGGGTGTCCCCCCACTTTTCAAGCAATAACAGCACTTGCTAGTTAGTTACTTCATACAGAAGAACGTCATGCTTACTGAGCAACTCCTGGGAACCAGGCCGCCTACAGAGAATGCAGGCATCAAGGCCAGCGTCCGTTTGGGGAGCCTTGGCTTGGGAAGGCGAAGCGACCTGAGGTCACCCAGCTGTGACTGGCAGGGCTGGGTTTGAATAGAACCAGCAGCAGAGCCCAAGCACTTGGCATCTCTCTGGCCGTGCAGGGAGTGGAAGATGGTGCAGCTGCTCTGGGCCTGAGTTGCGGGTCCCCGCACCTGCCTTGTGCACCTGCTCCCCACATCTCTCTTGACCCCCCCCGCATCTGTCCCCCTGTCTGCGGGGCTGTGCACTCCCACTTGGGCTGTGCTTTCGCCTATGCCACTGTTTTCCATGGAGGAGACAGAAAACTGCTGATTTGCCCTCCAATGACCCATCAGCAGACGCTCCTTTGGCCTTCCCTTTGTCAGGCTTGAAGCCCTGACTTCTCTGTTCTGAAGGACTCCTCCGCTAGTCCAATTTTCTGACCGACCCTCCTCCCCCTCCCCCTGCCCCATCACCCCTCTCTTCTCTCAGTCCTCATGTGCATTCAAGCAGTTCTGTACATGTCTCCCTGCAACACTTTGGGCCCTGGTTCTTTTCTTGGCCATTTTTTCTTTTTTATATGGTGGTTTCACTTCTTTCCAGAGCCTTCCCCAGCAGAGCTCAAGCTGCCCTCACGACTCGTGTTGGCCGAAAATCTCTCAGATACTCAACCCAAGTGCAAACCTCGGCGCCGAATTTTCTTTGTAACCTTTGCCTGGCATGGCGCTGTGTGACTCCGCTAACACGGGAGGGAGGGCTGGGGGTGGAGGGGCGGGTCCAGACCCTGCACTCACATTTATTTGGCACCATCTGTTTTTGCTTCTCAGGTACCCAGATAAGCTGTTTCTCCCCAAGCTCCTTCTCCTGGAGGCAGGCTGCCTTTGTGGATTCCTACTGCTGGGCTGCTGTTCAGCAGGGCTCCCTGCAAGGTGATTCCGGACGCCTTCCGCTTTGGCTGCATAAGGTAACTGCGGATACGTGCGAGTCTCACCTGTTTGCTCTGTCGATGTGGGAAGGGGGCCCCCGAGAGGCCACACTTGTCCACGGCCACACAGAGACTGTGGCCAGCCTGTAGCACCATCCCACGGATCAGACAGCCAGAGTGCTTTCAAGTCAAGAGAGACCTCAGAGATGACCTGGTCCAGCACCCTTGCTAGCAGCTGAGGACGCGGGGGCACTCTTTGGATTTTAGCTCTGTCCCAGGGGACATCTCTTATGTCTTAGTCCCCTTTCTCCCCTTACTGCCCAGTGGTGTCTGATGCAGAGTAGGCTCCCAGTGGAGCCTGGGTGGGCAGTGTTAGACGGGGCAGAGCTAGCACTCGCATCTCGCTTTGGCCGGTGCCTTTTCACTGCTAGCAGGGTCTCCTGGCAAAAGTAAGGGCTGACGTACAGCTAGTGTGTTCTGCCGGAATGTTGGGAAGCCTGGTGAGGACTCCCTCCAGGGGTGTTGGCTGCAACACAGCCTTCGGGATAGATTGCTCTGCTCTCTGATGGGTCCAGATACCGCAAGGACGGGGAGGCACACTACATGGGAGACACCGGCATCCTGCAGAGAAGAGGTATAGACAGGAGCTCCGTGTTGGGGGAGCAATGGAGACAAGGGAGACAGGTACATAGAGGATGGGCCGTGGGGAACTTGAGCCGGAGTCTGTGGATTTGTGCAGGAGAACATTCTCTGTGTAAGGGAGTGGCAGCATTAGGTCTTCTCTGTGCATACAGAAGTAGGATCATGCGTTTGCCTGTCATTATTTTCAATCACTGGTCTTTTGTCCATTGTGAAAACAAATAGAAGATGTGTGTTCCTTCTGCTCTCCTCCTCCACTGAGGAAAGTCCGCCCTTGTACTTCCTGAAAAGCCACGGGCTGGTGTTTGGCCCTCTCCACCCTTGACCTATTGTTGAACACACAGCATCCTTCTTTCTAAAAATGAGCAGTTTAAGTCCTTTACTATGACTTTGACCTCTTCCCCTGTTTATTTATTGCATGCTCTTAGGCACAGTGATGCCTTACAATGACTCCTTACTTCTCTGGGGTTGGGCTTCTCTCCTTGACTTTTAGCCTTGGCATCCGTTGGGTCACCGTCAGCTCTGCACGTGTAGTAGCCAGGCCAGCCAATAACGATATGAATGGGCATAGTTCGAGAAGCTGAACAGCCTTGTTTGCAAGTGAAACCCATGCAGTTATGGCTTAGGTCCCTTTGTTGTGATGCTCTTGGGAGAAGGGGGTTGTAATTTGTCACTGGGCTGGGCATTAATGGAGCCACAGAAGAGTGTATAATCTGGCTTGTCTGGTGTAAGTGCTGGCAGGGATGTAGAGACTGTGAAACTTTTAGAGCAGGAAGAAACTCAAAGATTTTGCTGCAGTGTAAGGTGAAGGGCACCTAGAGAGAGCAAGCCGGGGACTCGGGACTAGTTGCCTGCTCTAAGACTAGAGTCAGGTCCCTGGCTGTCCCCTGCCCCTGCAGTAGAGAGGCAGAAACCGTATACAGCAGTGGGGGCAGCCAAGCCTTCTGTCTCCAGTGCCAGTGAGAGGCTGAGCGGCTCTCTTTCTGGTGGTGGTAGTCCAGCTTATTTGGATGGAAGTTGGGCAGAGAGATCTTTCCAGATTCACAAGGCTGGGGGCAGAAATTAGAGGTGGGACCAGCCAAGTTGGAAGGACCCTGGACAACACCCCAGGCTCAAAAGTCTGTACCTGGGGAGTAAGGGATGATCTTGAATTAGACCAGCCCTCATGGAGAGTAGAGTCCTGACTTGAATCATTTCAGTACTGATGGAATGAGGAGATAGGGGGATCGTCAGTGCCTCTAGTCTGCCCACCAGCCAGCAGCAGAAATAAATCTTCTCCAGAGGCAGCTAACTTCATCCGGAGCCTCAAATCCTTGTCCAGGTTTTCACGTGTAATTTCAGAAGTCAATAAAAAAATAGCCAATGTTCAAGAATACCGCATCTTCATTTGGGTGGTGTTGCATGTTGAATTGTATCCTTTAAAAGATGTATTGATGTCCTAACACCTGTACCCCTCGGATGGGACCTTTTGTGGGAACAGGGTTGTTGCAAGTGGAATTAGTTAAGGTGAGGTCCTGCCAGAGTTGGGACAGGTGACTGTCCTCTGTGACTGGTGCCTTCATAACAGAGGGAAATCTGTTTGCAGACACAGAGGGAGGAGATGCTGGGGACAAGATGGCGTGTGACACAGAGGCTCCAGCAGAACAGCTGGGCCACACCGTGCACGAGGCGGAAAGGGTGCTCTGCTCACAGCACCGGCGGGAGCCCGGACCTGCCTACATCTTGGTTTTAGACATGCATCCACCCAAACTCAGAGGGAAAGCATGGTTAAACTGCCCGGCGTGTGGGCCCTGGTTACAGCAGCCCTGGGGACTGATGCAGGTTGTCGCAGAAGCTAGGGCTGCAGCCAGGCTGGAGGAGAGCCGAAACCGAGGGCAGACGTGCACATCCACGTGGTGGTATTGGCCCGTCCAGACTGCGCGATTCTAGCTGCTTTGTTTCCACGCTGATTTCCTCTTCTGGTGTTTTTGTTTAGTGGTGACAAAGTACACACCGCGTGAAATTTACCTTCCTAGCCGTTCTCAGGTGTGCAGCTGTGCGGCGTGAAGTACGCTCATTGCCAAGATCTGTCTGACTCTTCTCGCCTTCCCAAACTGAAACTCCCAGCCCCCACCGTCCTGCTGTCTGCTCTTCCAGGCCCCTCCTGTAGCTGCAGTCGTAGGAGATGTATCCTTTGACGTCTGGCTTATCTCACTCTGCATAACGTTTTCACGACCCTTCTCACCTTGTCGCGTGACCAGAACTCCCTCCCTTTCTAAGGCTGAGTCAGACTCCATCACGTGTGTTGACCACATCTTGTGTGTCCCTGCCTCCCCCCCGGGGTCCCCTGGGTGGCTTCTGCCTCCCAGCTCTTGCCGTGAATGCTGCACAGACACGGGTGGACGGGCATCTGCCTGAGCCCCTGCCCACCAGTCTTGCAAGCACACACCGGACGCAGGGCTGTTGGATTCCACCCCGTTTCCAGAGTTCTTCCCGGTCGTTTTCTTTCGGCCTCTCTGCATTCGGCAGACTCCTGATTGCCGAGTGTGGCTTCAGAAGTCTGCACGCTGCCCCCAGGCTCACCTGGTGAGCCTCAGCTCCACACAGAAAGGATTTTCTGGCAGCAGAGGGGGGCCCCTTGATTTGGGACAGGCACAAAGGTGTGTGTCTTCTCTCATGGCTTCACTCCTTACCCTAGCTGGGCTTCCTTTACGCAGAAGCCCAGCTCCCAGCTGTTCTGGGCATCTGGCTGTGTCATCCCTACCTCCCCCTCTGTCATGCGCCCAGTCAGTCCTCAGCCGTTCACAGCTCCGGAGGTGGCTCACAGACCTTTCCATCCCACGGGAGCTCTGTCCTCCCGGATGATGCCTGTGACACACCACCCTCTGTCCGCTCCCCAAGGACTTAACCCGTTTCCACGTGTCCTCCACTCCCATGGCTGCCGCACTCCGAGTTCATTTTGGCACATCTGTCATCTACAGCACTCTCCCCACGTCCCCAGCAACCCTGTGATGCCACGTAAATGCCTGCCTCCTAAGGCTTATCCCACCTGACTACTGTCAGCGGACCATGCCCTCCCTCATTCTGCAGAAATGCTCCAGACTCTTAGGGCAGGGTCTCCTTGGTGGACTGCTTCTCCTTTGCCCATCACTGAGAAGTTGGGACTCCTCCAGGCCTCCATCCTAGGCCCCTCCCATTGGCATGCCATCCCCTTCCCTGGATCATCTCACCTGGCGTCTGTCTCGGCTTCCTCCCCTCTGCCATCAGTACCCATGTCTTCATTGGCAACCCCCGCCTCTCCGGAGCTCCAGATCCGACCCCCAAAAGCTCCCTCCCCTCTAATCCAGCCACCTCCTAATGTGTTACTCTGTCTGCCTGGAAGCTTCCTCTGAACCTCCAGACTGAGGGTTGTTCCCAAGTCCAGTCACTTCCAGGGCCTGGTGGGGTCAACACGAAGCCTCCAGGACTAAGGCCCTGAGGCCACTTCATGGACAGCAGACTGCATTACGTGCCTCCAGGTGGGCAGATCCCCAAAACGGGGCGCTGGCCGAGCAGAACATGAGCTGCCCCGCACTCTGGTCTCTGTTGTGCGTTCCCAGAGCAGCCTGTGCTATTCCTGGAACAACCGTGGGAGGTAGCACATACTCGCCCGAATTCTACTGAAGGGATATTTTGCTAAGCTCACAGGTTCCCGAGTCTCATGTGGCAGGGGCTCAGAACACGTCTGTTGCAGGCGGAGGGTGGGGAAATGAAGCAGCTCCTAGGGCCTGCTCAGGCTTCATTCTCTGGGAGAATGAAGGCCAGGGGTAGGGCGCTGGAGGCCCAGGGTTCATGGGAACATCAAGTCAGGGCCGACACCAGACCTACCCCCAGGGCTCCCAAACTCCCCCCCAAAGAAATTAACCACTGGAATATTTAAGTGTACATCCATGTGGAGTTTGTGGTCCCAGTATAAGGAATGCCGTGGTTCCCCCCAGCTACTTCTTCATGCTTCCCTTCCTCTTCCTCCTTCACTCACTCCAGCTTCCAGTAGCTCCAAGGAACAGCTTTTGTAGAAATGTGTGTGCAGTCAGGGGCACCGGCAGGTGGTGCTCAAGGACTCTTTGATAATGGGCCTTTTTTTTTTTTTTTTTCTTTTAGCATTCTGTTCTTTGTTCAAGGGCTTGATGTAGGCAGCGGCTAGGCAAGCTTTTTCTTTTCTGAAACAGGAAATCAAGGTTTTTTTGTTTTGTTTTGTTTTTTAAATATTTTATTTATTTATTTGACAGAGAGAGATCACAAGTAGATGGAGAGGCAGGCAGAGAGAGAGAGAGAGGGAAGCAAGCTCCCTGCTGAGCAGAGAGCCCGATGCGGGGCTCGATCCCAGGACTCTGAGATCATGACCTGAGCCGAAGGCAGCGGCTTAACCCACTGAGCCACCCAGGCGCCCCGGAAATCAAGGTTTTGACTGAAACAAAAAAGCTGCAGAATAAGAAAATAAAATTAATAGAACGGACAAATCTTTATTTAAGTGGATTTAGTAAAACTTAGTTTGGAGGGATCCATGGAGACTCCCAGACCAGAGGTTTCCATACCTTAGCATTACCCTCGGGGGGCAGGGGTTTGTGAAAATCCTGGATCGGGAGGGCCAGGAATCTGGTTTTCTTAAGTATCCCAGAAGGTGCTGATGCTGCTGGTTCGCCTTGGGCTTCCGGGTGGGTACCACTTACCCAGACCCAGGTTTCACAAATTGTGTGTGCTCTTTAGTAATCTGGGACCTTGTGGAGATGTAGGCTCCGGCTCCGTAGGTCTGGCGGGGCCTGCGTTCTTCCTGGCAAGGGCCCTGCAGGTGAACCTGCACTTGTGCTCTGTGGACCACGCTCGGACAAGCAAGGATCCATAGCAAGGAGTGGACAGACTCAGACGTACGTGCTTCCACCAAACCATCAACTATTTCTGCGAATAATTTTCTTGGCGCGAGGCCACGCCCGTTCCTTTACATGTTCCCTGCATCTCCTCTCATGTGCGCACCAGGGCTCCTGTGGCTCGCAGACATTTACTGTCTGGCCGTTCGCAGGAGAAGCTTTGCCCACCCCTGATGGAGAATTCTAAAGCCCTCCCAGATGATTCGCTGGAAGGGAACTAACTCCCTGCTTCCCAAACAGTTTGTTCCATTTTCATATAGATCTTCAGGAACGTTTGTCCTTACTTCCTCATCACTTGGTTCTAATTCTGCCTTCAGGACTCTCTGCTTCCACACGTAAATGCTTACCTTACCGTCCTCTCTTCTCTAGGTCTCTCCTTGTGCCAGGACCCTCCCCCAATGTCCTGAGTCATGAAGCCTGCTACCCTGGGTGTCTTCCCTTGAGCGCAGAGTAGGACGGAGTACCCGCCTTTCTTCTCTGTCCTCTAAGCTGCTCATGGTTGCAGTAGCCTTTCTGTGTAGCCCTTCACTTGAGACTTCCCAAATCTGGGATTATGTTTAAAGCAAGTTATGGTCTGAACAGCATGAGGCCAAAAGGAGACATCTTCTGTGTGTATTTTTTTCATTTTTTTTTTCCAGCGTAACAGTATTCATTGTTTTTGCACCACACTCAGTGCTCCATGCAATCCGTGCCCTCCCCAATACCCACCACCTGGTTCCCCCAACCTCCCATCCCCCGCCCCTTCAAGACCCTCAGGTTGTTTTTCAGATTCCATAGTCTCTCATGGTTCACCTCCCCTTCCAATTTCCCTCAACTCCCTTCTCCTCTCCATCTCCCCTTGTCCTCCATGCTATTTGTTATGCTCCACAAATAAGTGAAACTATATGATAATTGACTCTCTCTGCTTGACTTATTCCACTCAGCATAATCTTTTCCAGTCCCATCCATGTTGCTACAAAACTTGGGTATTCATCCTTTCTGATGGAGGCATATACTCCATAGTGTATATGGGCCACATCTTCCTTATCCATTTGTCTATTTTTATTTTTTTAAAAGATTTTATTTGACTGCCAGAGAGAGAGTGACCACAAGTGGAGAATAGTAGGCAGAGGGAGAGGGAGAAGCAGGCTCCCCTCCATCCCAGGACCCTGGGATCATGACCTGAGCTGAAGGCAGACACTTAATGACTGAGCCACCCAGGCACCCCGGGCTTCTCTTTTTGCCCTACCCTCACGTCAGGATCCCTCATCCCTCCCCGCCCGTCTCAGCCCCTCCTACGCATTCTCCTTGGATGAGCTCAGGCATTCTTGGCTCTGACCATCTCTGTGCTACACAGTCCTGAACTGTAAGATCAGCTGGATTTTCCCCCTTTATTTTCAGCTGCCTACAGCACATCTCCGCTAGAATGTGAGTTCTTGAGTATGGGTGTCTTACGTTCACAATTTCTCATCATCTCCGGTCCGCCTCCCACCTCACTCCCCTCTGTTTGGAATCCATTCCTTGTTTCTTCGCTTCAGCTAATGGTACTACCCACACCCTTGCATAAGCTAGAAACCCTGAATTAGCCTCTGTTCTTCCCTTTTCCATCCATCCCTTCCATGTGGGCACTGCAGCGTCTGCTTCTCGCCGTCCGTGGCTCTTGCCTCGCTCTCCCCCTTCTCCCCACCGCTGCTGCCTCAGTGCAGTGCATAGCTCTCCCCACAGCTCTGCCGCCACGACCTCCTGCCTTGTCTCCCTCCTCTCCAGTGGGTTCCCTTCTCCACAGCTTGTAGGAATCTCTCAAGGAGGTTTTCACCACGCTCTGCACTGGTGACTTCCCATCGCCTGAAATGTGGGAAGCCAAGGGCTTCGTAATTTAGTTCCTGCTTCCGCCTGAAATGAGCTCCTAGGGCCGCTGTAACAAATCACCACCACCCCCTTTATGGCTTGGCACAACAAATTCATTCTCTCCTATTTTTGGAGGCCAGGAGTTGGAAATGAAGGTGTCAGCATGGCGGGTTCCTTCTTGGGGGCTCAGGGAGAGAACTGTGTGCCTCTTTTCTCGTTTCTGGTGGTGACCGGCAAGCTGGCGTATTTCCCAACAAGGTTTCACGTTCTGAGGTTCTGGGTGTATGTTTTGGCGGGGGAGGGGGCACCCTTCAACCCAGTGCATCTTTCCAGCCTCCACTCTTACTGTGTCCTCATCCTGGGCTTGTTTGCTTTGGTGCCCTGGATGGGTAGGAATTCACTGGGCGGAAAAGGAGAGAGAATTCCATGTAGCGGAAAGAGTGTGTCCAAAAGGCCACAAAAAAGGGGAGATTTGAGTGGAGTCTTAATGTATGAACAGCATTCTTGTATATTCACGTTGCCTCACTGTCCTTGAAGACCTAGTTCAGGTGTCATCTCTTTGTAAAGCCTTCCTTGACCTTCCCAAGGACACTTCTCGTTGCTCAGTACTTAAGGACCAACATATTTAGTGCCTGTCGCTTTAATGTTTGTTTGGTTTTTTAAAGATTTAATTTATTTATTTGACAGAGATCACAAGTAGGCAGAGAGGCAGGCAGAGAGAGAGGAGGAAACAGGCTCCCCGCTGAGCGGAGAGCCCGATGTGGGGCTCGATCCCAGGACCCTGAGATCATGACCTGAGCTGAAGGCAGAGGCTTTAACCCACTGAGCCACCCAGGTGCCCCGCTTTAATGTTTTGATCATTTAATTATTAGCTGGTATTCCTACCTGGCCCAGCTGCCAGCCCAGATGGGTTTTTTGTTTAAGATTTTATTTTGTTTTAAGATTTTATTTATTTATTTGACAAACAGAGATCACAGGTAGGCAGAGAGGCAGGCAGAGAGAGAAGACGGGAAGCAGACTCCCTGCTGAGCAGAGAGCCCAATGCGGGGCTTGATCCCAGGACCCTGGGATCATGACCTGAGCCGAAAGCAGAGGCTTTAACCCACTGAGCCACCCAGGTGCCCTAAGATTTTATTTTTTTAAGTAATCTCCATTCCCACGTGGGGCTCAGACTCCTAACCCCGGGATCAAGCGTGGCACACTCCACTGTCTGAGCCAGCCAGGTTCCCCCCAGCCCGGATGATTTGAAATGGATTTACCCCTGTGCATTTAGTGCCATCGGCCGTGACCACGTACATTTCAGGGGAGGAGCTGTTTGGGCCTAAGTGGACGCGTCTTCACCTTCCACAAGGCAGAGGGGATTGGAATGTGGAGGGAGGTTGTACTAGAGCCCCTGCAGGCTTCCTTCCATCTGGAAGTTCTGCTGTCCAAACTGTAACCCCTTCCAGAAACAACACTTTGAAGAAACTTTGAAGGCAAACAGACTGGAAATTGTGCTGCCGTTTGGCTCTCCTGGGCCTTGAGAAGCTTCGCCGTCATGGAAGAGCTCAGTGCTCACATGACAGCCGTGACTTTGAGAGATGCTGAGTTGTCTCAGACCTCATTTGGAGCAGATGGAGCTCACGAGCAAAGCCATTCCCATCCAGCAGGTGCACTCCTAAAATTTGGCAATTTTCCTATGTTCCGTATGTGGATAAAAGGATTTTAATGTTTTTTTGGATTCCTGTTTCAATTGAATTGATTTTAATTCCACCTTGTTGCTGAGTCACTGAAAGTCACATTTTTGTTTTGGATGAAAAACAAGAGGATTAACTGTGCAGACAACTGAGAAATGGGGCGTTATTCAGCTGCATTCCTTGCAGAGGTGATCAAGGTAACAGGGTATCTGAGGAGAAAGCAAACACCCAATGTGTAATAGCTTTGAACACTCGTTTTTCCAATTACCATGAGCTATGCCGATCTAGTCATTGGTATTAATTATTGCTCTGCACGGGCCTATTGGAAAAAGTGCCACAGACTGTGAACAGTCACTTTTTCATCCAGAAGAACAGCTTGAGGTAAAAATTCTGCAATTCAAATAACTTTGAGACAAAAGAGACTTGTAAAGGTATCCCACAGCCCCAAATTAGAAATAGCCTCCTCCCTGCAGCTCCCCAAGAAAACGCCTGGCTCTCTGTTCTGGGAACGGCACCAATGTAGTTGCGCACAGTGCAAATGGGCGTCCTTTAGAATATGAGCTTCTCACCACAGCCAGCTCTGAGTGACATGGCCAGAGTTCACCAGATCGCAGCCTGTTGTGCATGTCACAGTGCAGTGGCAAACTGCGTTCGTGGTTTGGAGAAAGCCCATCCCAGGCCAGAACCCCAAATGGAGGTGGAAGCATTGGTGAGGCGACCTCGGTGCTATGTAGCCTCCAGGAATGTGACAGGGAGGCTGTGACCCTGGAGAGGAAAACGTGACAACTTGAATTTTTTTTTTTAATGCATCTCTAACTAAAATTTAACATCGAGAAATACGTATCTTGCAGGCAATAATCTCTGATGTCAGTGGTATCTGTGATTCTGGTACAGAGACCTTTACCTCTTCAAGTTGGTGTCAGACCATATGTCAAACACACATAAATTTGTTTTTTGATGTTGTGGTAACTCAATTATCCACTTCTTTGGTGAACTTTTAGGTTTTACTTTATACATTTAAAGATACTATTCTTGGGCCACGTGGCCGGCTGTCGGTGGATCTTGATCTTGGGGTTGTGAGTTCAAGTCCTACGTTGGCTGTAGAGATTACTTAAAATCTTTAGAAAAAATACTATTCTGCATGAAAAACAAGGAAAGACCCGAGAAACTATCACAGAACCAAGGAGATGAGGGAGACATGACAACTAAATCAACAGACAGATCTTTGAGCAGAAAGAAGACAATGATGGGACTGCTGGAGAAATCCAAGTGCAAGTCTGAAATTGAGTTAATAATGGCTTCTTCATCTTGACAAGTGGACCACGGAAATGTAAAGTGTTGACAGTGGGAACACCAGATGCATGTCATTCGAGAACACCCTGTATGGTCTTTGCAACTTTTCTGTACATCTGACTTGATGGCAAGAGGCCTAGTGCTGGGTCTGCTGCCTGCTCCCACACATATGGGTTGGGAGATCTGTGTCCTCTCGAGGCCATCACTGCTACACCTCTGAGGAGATGGAAGAGACCAGTCCAAAAGACGGGGAGAAGTTTTCCAGAGAAGTGAAACAATCTATGACATATTGTGGAAAAGGCACGGCTCTGGGTTCAGAAAGGTCTGGCTTCCCATTCTGTCCCTAGCTCCGGCTTTGCACTCTGTGGCCAGGAACCATTCTGGGCTTCTTCTTCCCCTTGGTGAAGGGAAGCCATCAGTAAAGGCCTTGGCAGGGTCGTTGTGAGGACCAAGGGTATGATGTGTCCCCGAGGTAGCCCTTCTGTTGGTTTTAGGTGGTGTGTTGTGCATTTTACACCCTGGGCAGCACGCTAAACAGTTGACACAAATTAACTTAACCTTACATGACCATTTCACAGATTGGGAGCCTGAGAGTCAGAGGCTCAGTGACCTCAGCACCCAAGGATACAAAGACGGACTTGAATTCAGATCCGTGCTAACTGTAGTTCGTGGTCTTCCTTTGCCTGCTCTTAGGCTTTCCCGATAGCCCTGGTTCCTGGGCGCTCTTTGCTTTCCTGGACTCCAGACTCCCCCCATGTTTCTTTCTCATGTACATCCATGTCCAGATGCTCTCTGCGGGGCTGTGGCCCATGGCGATTGGCTGGTCTGGACCTGAGATGGCTCAGGTGCACACTGAGGGTGTTGGGCAGTCCCCAACTCTGTCCCAGCACAGACGGTCCATCCTGCATTCTGGGAATTTTAACTGCTTATGCCCCATTTGACGGTGTGATTACTGGATCACTGAGGCCATGATTTTTCTCATCCATTTTGGGCGAAGTTGGCATTTCCACATCATTTTCCCAGATTGGGGAGGGGGGAGAGCTTTAAGATTAGTGACCTCCTAAAACCTGGCAGTGAAAATTAAACAGCCCCCCAAAACCAGCAGAGGCCGCTGTGACATTTACCTGTTCCTTACCTGGTGTTTTATTAAGGGATTACTCTAAAGGACATGGAAGTCATTTTGGGTTTTTGTTTCCTTCTGTGATTAGTGTAGTTCCCAGTTATTTCAAACTCTGTCGAAGGGGGATTAAAAAAAAAAAAAAAGTGATGTTACTTACCTGGGCAGGTGAGTTTAGACTTAGTTACAAGGGAATGAGCCTGATTTCCATCCATGCTTGATGTGGGCATGCACATTGGTCTCCAAAGGAGAAAACGGCGTGCAGCACTTGTACCCTTAGGTTCCAGAAGTGAGGGCTCTGCGGGTCCCCTGACGGGCTCTCTTGTTTTTCAGTTTTTCCCCTACATCCTGCTGCTGGTGGCTATCCTCCTGTACCTGCCCTCCCTGTTCTGGCGTTTTGCAGCTGCTCCTCATCTTTGCTCAGATTTGAAGTTCATCATGGAAGAACTTGACAAAGTTTACAACCGCGCAATTCAAGCCGCAAAGAGCGTGTGTGATCAGGACGTGAGGGATGGTACCAGCCCAGTTCCAGGCCCTCAGGAGAACATAGGGCAAAGGTAACTCAGCCCCCAGCAAGTATCTTGGTGGGCTTTGGGGTATGAGGTCTCAGTCCTCCTGCCCATCTGGGCTTAGGGTTCCCACAGTAGTAGATGGGGTGGGGGGGGTTGTCATCCACTGGCAGACAAGGAAGGCTTGCTGGCCCCCAGTCTCATCCCACCTCCCTGCGCCAGCACCTGTCCTCACATCCAGACGCCTTCCCTTGTTGAGGGGAATGCTGCCATCTTGTGTTCTGAAAGGCTTGGGTAACAGGATGGCACTGGCTACTCACGGGCGCCAGTGGAGAAGCGAGGAGGATTATGGGGCGGCTGAGCTTAGAGAACCAGAGAGAGACAAGTGGGGGAAGGAGCAGGCAGTGTCTGGTCTTTTCACATTCTCCCTCTGGTTGCTGTTGTCAACAAGGGTAATTGTGTTAATAGCTCTCATTTTTAAAATACTTTATCCCAGAGACTGTGTTTTCTCTGGGTACATTATCTCAACCCTCAGAACGACATTACAACGAACTGCATTGATTTTCTGCCTCCCTCTTCCACAAATAAAAAACACTGGCTTCCAGCTCTCCGAGAGAGAGCTGGGACCCCACCCAGGCCGGCGGGCCCGAATCTGAGCCCCGCACCCACGGAGCTGTCCCTGGGACAGCCTCGCCTGGGCGGGAAGGTCTACTTCATTGTGCACACCTGAGAAGATCTAAATCAGATTTAGAAACACTAGAATAAGAACGGTCCATGTGGAGTGTTTACCAGATGCCGGGCATTTTAAGAATTTACAAATGGGGGGGCGCCTGGGTGGCTCAGTGGGTTAAAGCCTCTGCCTTCGGCTCAGGTCATGATCCCAGGGTCCTGGGATCGAGCCCTGAATCAGGCTCTCTGCTCAGCAGGGAGCCTGCTTCCCTTCCTCTCTCTGCCTGCCTCTCTGCCTACCTGTGATCTCTGTCAAATAAATAAATAAAATCTTAAAAAAAAAAAAAAATTTACAAATGGAACTTGTTTAACCAGACCTTCTTTAAAACACTAAGGGGGAGAGTGTTCTGTGGTAGCTTGTCTTCTTACTTGGACCCGATTATATTCCCTGATCCGCCAGCGAAGTTATAGGTGAAACAGGGAGGGAGGAAAGGGGTTTGGGGTTTTTAGCGTGATACTGTCCTGCACATTTACATCTTCGATATCTGCTCTTCGCGAAGGTTTAAATTTTTTTTTTTATTCCTTCATTGTTACTGTTTTCAGCCTGTGGGAGATCTCTGAGCGCCACTTCAAGTACCCGATTGTGGAGCAGTACCTGAAGACAAAGAGGAACTGTAGGAACTTGACCATCAAGTACGTCAGCTGCCGGTTGCTAACACTCGCCATTGTCCTGTCTGCGAGCGTCTACCTGGGCTATTACATCAGCTTCTCGTCGCTGTCCGACGAGTTTGTCTGCAGCATCAAGTCTGGGATCCTGAGGAACGACAGCACCATCCCCGATCGCTTTCAGTGCAAGCTCATCGCCGTCGGCGTCTTCCAGCTGCTCAGCCTCATCAACCTCGTGGTTTACATGCTACTGGCCCCCGTGGTCATCTACACGCTCTTCGTTCCATTCCGGCAGAAGACAGATGTTCTCAGGGTGTATGAGATTCTGCCCACCTTCGATGTCCTGCATTTCAAGTCGGAGGCGTACAACGACCTGAGTCTTTACAACCTCTTCTTGGAGGAGAACGTAAGCGAGCTCAAGTCCTACAGGTGTCTGAAGGTGCTGGAGAATATTAAAAGCAGTGGCCAGGGCATCGACCCGATGTTCCTCCTGACCAACCTTGGCACAATCAAGATGGATGTCATGGATGGCAAGAAACCGGAGCCCATGGAGATGACAACAGAGGAGCCGGGGGACCCGATGACGGAGCTCAAAGGTAAGGGGAGCTCTTGGGGTGCCTCAGTACTAGGAGACAGAGGGGAAGAATCGGTGCCACCCCAGATCTCCAGAGGAAAGTGTGCTTTCTCCAGACTGTCCTTGCTTCTTGGTCATGCTCTCACAGTCTCTGCCCCAGGCATCCATCCGTGCTGTCCTTCTCGCGTACGCTTGTCCTGTGCTGCTGGCTTTGTCCCCGTACTTCTGGGCCTCGGCCTGTTGTCCTCCACCTCTCTCAAAAGATACAGAATTTGGGGGCGCCTGGGTGGCTCAGTGGGTTAAGCCTCTGCCTTCGGCTCGGGTCGTGATCTCAGGGTCCTGGGATCGAGCCCCGCATCGGGCTCTCTGCTCGGCGGTGGGCCTGCTTCCCCCTCTCTCTGCCTGCCTCTCTGCCTGCTTGTGATCTCTCTCTCTCTCTGTCAAATAAATAAATAAAATCTTAAAAAAAAAAAAAAAAAGATAGTTTGTTGATTGAACCGGAGCCCTGACCTAACTTCACTGTTCCCTGAAATGTGGCTTAGAAGCAAAACCTTGTAAGGCAAAGAACACGGGATTGATAGAAGAGAAGGTAATTCGTGCTGTCGGTTCTTGCTTTTTGTCATAAATGTTTTCTGTTTTTACAGATTCGAGCGCACCCAGTGATATTAAAGTAAATAACGGAGAGACGAATGCTCGACAGAGACTTCTCGATTCTTCTTGCTGATTTTTTTTCCCCTTGACCTTGAGGTCCATGGCCCTCTGTGACATGGGATTTGTATCGGCTGTCAGGTTCCCCGCTGGTCCTCCTGAGTGTGCCTTACTGAGTCCCTAAGGAAAATGACAGCCCCCAGAACGCTGTAGGAGCATGGTTCATGAACTTCCAATGAGCAGCACCATGGGGGTGAGCCAGCCCCAGCAAGTGTATGTGTGAGTCCATCACCTGGAAGGCGGGAAGGCTCATCAGAGCAAGACTCGGAGCCCTGTTTGTGCCTCAAAGAAGCCCCTTTCTGGAAAGATGTGCAGTAAGACTCAGTACCAGCAAGGACTTTGGGAGGCCTTTTGGATTTGTTATATGAAATAATGATAACACCTGTCAGGATACAGCTTTACTGGGAACCTCCTATGTGCCCCTAACGACCGCTGCACAAGAGAAACACTCACCAGCCAGCCGCAGACTTGCTGTTGGTGGAGTCCTCCTCTGGGGACAGTGCTGGCGTGGGTTCCTGTCCCCCAGGGCTCTGTGCACACCACTGCTCGTCGGCCACAGCAAACCGAAATCATGGCACTCCACCCTGGAAATGTGGTGAGCCAGGCAGAGTCCCGAGGACATTGAACTGTGACTTCTGTATGGGAGAGGATGCTTGTCACAGAGCCTGGTGGGGAGATCTGGGCAGACAGAACAGGTTATTTCAATCCATTTTCCAAGGGGTTCTGTGCAGGTCCTCCCTCTGTTAGCAAAAGACTCGAAACAGGATGGTAAACAAATGAACAGAACACAGAATGCTTAAAAAAAATAAATAAATAAAGGGACATTTCACTTATTACGGTCAGAACGTATAAATGATATCGGCCATATGGTGTGCTTGGAACGAGACCAGTTTTGCGGTTTATTTTATCTGTATTTTAAGCACATCTTTTAAAAATCCATTTTAATGTAGAATCCTGTGATGTCAGAACAGAGGCCATTTGGGAAGGATGTTCTAGCATTGATAGAGAAAGAATAAATGTTACAGACAGCTATATCCCAAGCATCATTTCATACACATTTAAGGCCGATTCAGAGTGTATAAAAACCTGTCCCAGTTCTAACCATGTAAATAGGTCCAAACTATGTTTACATTTTATACAAAACCCTTTAAAATTACGTTTGTGGATCTCCCTGTTTTTATTCTTAGGAAATTAACACATTACTAAAGTGAGTAATCCTCAGGAACCTCAAAGTTTACATTTGGCTCCTAGGAAGAGTTGTTTACTTAATCTAATTAGTGTTTGAAAAACAAAAGTTATATAAGCTACTCAGAATATTCTGAGAATATTGTACTCTCTTTTCAGAATATTCACAGAAGTGGATTTTAGTTGCACTTCTGTGATGGGATCTGAGATGGAAAGCCGACGGCGAGTCTCAAGGATGCATTCATGCTTTAAATTATTATGTGCTATTTATTACCTTTGAGTTCGTGTGACTTAGAAATTGCAGGAACTTAAATACCTCTTTCCTTCATTTTTCTATCACCGTGTCCAAGTGCTCCATCACAGCTCCCCACACTGGCTTCTTTTTATAATTTGAAAACATTTCTGAGCTATTTTTCAAGGATGCACTTCTTTTCCCCGCAAAAGCTTCATCTCCTCTACAGACAGCCCCTAATTTATATTTTGAGGTGGTAAAATAGATCCATTTTTTTCAGGAAACCAGCAATTCTCTAAGTCCTGTGCCATGTAACCCTTTTGTCACGGTTGGTGGGGCTGGAGTCCTTGCCTGCTCTTCCTTGTCGCTGTTGCGACATGCTGAGCCCCAGGAGGTCCTGATGTCCCAGGCTCGTCATGCTCGTCCCTGACTGTTGGACAGGACGAATAAGGCCGCTCCCCATCTTTGAGGAGTTTAGAGCCTAGTCAAAGGCAGCAGAGGCAGGTACAAAGGAGTAGCCACAGGAAAGGCCCTTCCAGAAAGCTTCCAGCAGCTGTTCTGTGTTCTTGGGAGACGCCATCTTCTTTTCCTGTCTCCTGGAGCTGGTGGTCTTGAGAGTCCAGTTCTGGTTTTTCCCAGAGGCTCTTCAGCCACTGGTCCTGTGGTGTGAAGCTGGGACAGAACACTAACAGAGTAGTTTTGCACAGGAAGAGCTCCACTGGCCTTCTGCTCGTTACCAGTGGCCCTTCTCCACTGGCCTTCTGCAGGGAAGAGGGGAGGCAAGCCTGCAGCGGCCATGGAGTTACCCGTGAATGACCACTGTAGAGCTAAGAGGCCAAGGTGGATGCCCGGCCCTACAGTCCCGCGTGGGGAAAAGCATTACCAGGAAAGTGAACTCTTCCATCCCCTGGGAGTTGCTGGCTTAAAGGACGACTTCTGAGGGTTCCCTTTCCGGAGGGTAAAGAGTCATCATTCCTTGCTTTCTACAAAGGGACTGACGGATCCTAACTGGGTACCCCAGGGCTACTGACTTTGTTTCCAGCTCGCATCTTCTTAGAAAGGCACCAGCTGGGACTGGAACCGATCGTCCTGGGAGCAGCATCCAGCCATCTGTTTGCTTTTCCCCCAGGACAGGCAGAGACTTCCAGTGTAGACCTTCTGCAAACTTCCAGGAAGTGACAAACCCCGAAAGGCACAGACCCTCTCTTGTGACGCGCACACAAAACTAAATGCACCTCCAGGGACCGTCCTCGGGCGCGCACATGGCGAGGGGCAGACCAGTCCACCCGGCGCACAACGGAGGCCCTTTTGGCCTCCCAGAGAGCTGCTTCCAGCAACGTCTGCTCTGTGTCCACGTAGCAAAATTGTGTTTGCGCACTTCTGAGTGGGCTGTACCTTCTGAGGAGTGGATCTCATTGTTCAGAGTCCGGGTGAACATCCAGTTAAGAGGGCGGGTGGATGACAGTGGCTGGGGGTGAGCAGTCCGCTGCCCCTGACCCTGTTCAGCCTCTCCAGCATGGAGAGCCGGTGAGCCTAACACTTGGACGGTGCATTGTCCTATTTTGTGCTGTGAAAACGCTAGAAACTTCCAGCTGCGTGGGCTGTCTCACTGCATGGTCGTGAGCATGGCACAGAAGCCGAGCCTGTGTCCTATCCAAGAATGAGCCAAGGTCGGGAGATGACCAGGCAGACGCTCCCACGGCCGAAGTGTTGGATACTTTTTAAAAATGTGTTCATATTGGTTTATTTTGCTTATTGTCAGTCCCGGGTCAATAGAATATCTGCGAGGATGGGCGTTGTTGATCTCGTGATGTGAGCTAAACCAGCGGCTGGCCTGTAATCGCCATTCTGTAAATATTTGCTGAACACACACACAGTTATGAGAACTCGAGTTTGTTGGTAGCTGGGATTTGATTCGAAAAGGCACACAGGCCTCTATAGGAAAGGAGAGGGGACACCCCTCAGCCTCCTGTGGAGAGGGGAATGTTTGTGTAAAATGACGACAGCCCCACAAATAAGCAGTGACGGTTCTTAGCTGCTTCTTGTGGCCGCTCTCCCAAGTTCATTCCAAGTGCAGCGTTGCCCTGCCGTGATTAGTGAAATTGAAGTTTTGATGCTCCCGATCTCCGTCATTTCCCAGAACAACCTCTTGAAAAGGAACGATGATGGAAATGTGCAGTTAGCATTGATTGGGGTTTCAGATGAGGGCGCAGAGATGAAATGGCCCTTCGGGGCAATCGTTGGCCGGGGCCCTATTTTTCACAAGTAATGTGAAGCCCCGAAAAAGGACTGGCAAAGAGGATGGTGTGTCCTTTGTGGAGCATAATAGATGTTAATTCACCCTTGGTTTGTTCGGCCTGCTTGAAGTGAAATGTATTGTGTTTGGGGGCTCTCTTCTTAGCTGCAAAAACACTTTGTCACTTAAAGCATGTGGTTTGATCCGTGATTGTTCCTCAAGTTCTTGAACGTTAATATAGTTTCTCATGCCGTGAGTGCTTTCCCCTGCCCCCGCCCCCAGAGGAGGAAAAGCCTTGTAGAATTCGACAGGTCACGAGTGTTCTCTACAAAAGCTGATGCCACCCGTTCCTCTTTAACAAGTTGGCTTTTTTAAAAGCACCACTGTTCCAGGCTCATGGAGTTCTGTGGAGAGGTACTCGAGGCGTACTTTAAATTCTTTCAAATGACTAAACATCTTCACAAACTTTTAAAGAAAAATACATGGGTTCTTTTCTGCTGTGTCATTCGGGAAGGACAATTGCTAGCTCTTCCACAAAGATCAAAGGACGACAGCGGATCACTGTGTTAGAAAATGACCCTTAAAAGGACAAGAGTCTTGAAAGCTCGGAGGTTCGGTCGTTCTTGCTAGGACGTTTTCGATTTCCACAAGTCACCTGTCCAAGTTCTGCATTCTGACTTCCCTTTAAGGAGGGATCCAAGGCTGCCCCTATCTGTAGAGAATGTGGAAACAATGTTTTCGTTCTGCACGGCTTGCATCCACCCCAATAAAACTTCTCTCACTAATGAAAAATGCGTCTTGCCCTATTTCTTGCCTTCCCTTTGGGGCAGATGTCACAGAGGACGACACCTGAAATGTCATGAGGCTCAAGGCTCCTTCCTCTCCGCCGAATGCATAAAATTCAGTAGGTGTCGTGGTACTTGCTCCCACCCAGCTGGCAGGAACCAAGGGAAGAAAGCCTTTGATGAAGGGCCCACAGCTTCTGTAATTTCCAAAGCCAAAATCACATGCTTTCTGATTAGGGATTGTCCACGCGGGCTTGGTGGGAAAGAAACGGGGACAATATGCCACTAAACACAGGTTGGCCTGCCTGCCTCTCTCAAGAGGGGGACTGACTCCCTTATGTGTGGTCATTTAACACAGTTTTACTGCCGTAGGTGGTAAATCCGGGGCCATCCAGAGTGGCCGTACCGCGCCGGGCTTAAAGTCACCCGCCGACACCAGCTGCAGCCCTCCTCACCCCCTCCTGCTTCCCAGCTGTTTCCTAGGGCGGCACCCCAAGGAACCTTGGAAGTGGCACTCGGTTTCCTTCATTCCAGAACAAATCACCACAACCTAAACACCTTAAAGCAACTCCCCTTTATCAACGCACAGTTTTCTGGGCCAGGGGTCTGGATGTGGCTGAGCCGGGTGCCCTGCTCAGGGTCTGACAAGGCCACAGCCAAAGTGCAGACAGGCTACTTTTTCCCCTGGAGGCTCAGCTGGGGAAGGAGCCACTTCCAATCCTCCTCAGGTTGCGGGCAGAACTCCCATTTCCTTCTGTCCTGACTGCTTCTCACTGGCTGTCGGCTGGAGGCTGCCCACCTCTGCCGTGTGCATTTCTCCAACATGACTGCTCTTGCCATCAAGCCCCTAGGGGTTGTGTCTCACCTCAGGGAGGGCTCAGCCCTTCTTTTAAGAGTTTATACCTGCCTCAGTCATGCCCCTCAGGATTCTCTCCCTTTGGATAAATGCAAAAAGAGCTGCTCAGGGAGCTTGATTGCGTCTGCGGAACCACTTCAGCTTTGCCATATTGTGCCACCCAGAGGCAAGTCCCAGGTCTCCCGCCTGCACTTGGGGCATGAACGTCAGGGGAATCATGGGGCCACCCAAGGAAGTTATCCTTATTCCCAGCCTCCCTGCCTGAGCTTTATAGCATAACGTCCTCAACATCCTTCTGAGGCCTCGCTCCATTCCCAGTCCTATCTTACTGGCTCTGGTCCCTTCTTTCCTGAACTCCTCTTCCAGTCTTACCATATCTTAGCATCCTCTGCATCCCTGTCAGGACTTCTGATACTGCCAACCCTCCCTACCTCACCCCCACCATCTTAAAGCCCTCAGGATTCTTCACGGGTTTTGGCATAAAGAACAGACTCGTGGTTTCTGCTACAAAAGTCCCCGCCTCCTGCCCGCTGCTTCAGGTTCGTCCCGTACCCGAGTCTCCCGTCTCAGAAGCAGCCCTGCACACTGCTCCTCGATGGCCTCTCCCCTCTCTCAGGCACCTTTCCCTATCCCCACCCCCCTCATCTTCTAGTCAAAAATCAGCTCTGTGTTGACGGTAATGTAAAACCGTGCAGCCACTATGGAAAAAGGCAGGTCGGGGCCTCAAAAAATCGAGCATAGGATCACCACCTGACCCAGCAGTTCCACTACTGGGTACGTATCCATCCACTTAGGCTGCCCTAATGAAATACCAGAAGCTGGTGGCTTACGCGACTGGATTATTTTTCTTGAGAAGGGAGGCTCTTTCTGGAGACTAGAAGTCTACGCTAGAGGTTCCAGCCAATGCAGTGTCTGGGCGGAACTCTCTTTCTGGCTTGCAGACAGCTGCCTTCTTACTCTGTCGACACATGCTTCTCCCTGGTGCATGTGATGATTGGGGGAAGGATGGGGGTTTCTCTCTTCCTCTTTTTTTTTTTTTTTAAATTTTATTTCAGAGTGAGAGTGAGTAGTGGGAGAGAGAGAATCCTGAGCAGACTCCACACTGAGCACAGAGCTGGATGTGAGGCTCGATCCCAGGACTCAGATCACGACATGAGCCAAAAGCAAGAGTTGGACACTCAACTGCCTGCGCCACCCAAGTGCCCCTCTCTTCCTCTTCTTATAAGGCTACTAGGCCTCTGGTATTAGGACCCCACCCTTACGACCTCATTTAATTATCTCCTCAAGGGACACCTGGGTGGCTCAGTCATTAAGCATCTGCCTTTGGCTCAGGTCCTGATCCCAGGGTCCTGGGACCCAGCCCTGCATGGGGCTCCCTGCTTGGTGGGAAGCCTGCTTACCCCTCTCCCACTCCCCTTGCTTGTGTTCCCTCTCGCTGTCTCTGTCAAATAAATAAATAAAAATAAAAATAAATGATCTCAAGACCTCATCTCCAAATACCATCTCCTTGGGGATTAGGGCTTCAACATGTGAATGGGTGGGGGGAGAGGCAGAGGAGAACTATTCAATCCGTGCCCTAAAAGTACAGCACATTCAGATAGGTGACTGATGTCAGCCTTCTGTAACCATCTCAAGGGACCTCAAGGAGAAACCCAAAACAAGAACCAGAAAACCAGTCAAGGAGAGGCAGGCAATATTTCAGAAAAGTCAGATATGATGGAAACAATGGATTAAGACAACCAATGGTCTCTCCATGTCTATGTGGAAATCAGTAAGCCTTCATTTCTACAACCAAATTATACCTCATGACGTGCAGTTTTACCTTGAGAGAACTATTTGCAAGCACGTGTATCCCTCCTTTCCTTCTTTGCATATGATCCCCCATAAGCTAACAAGCTTCGGAGCGGTCCTTCAGAACTAGCTGGAGTACTGTCTCAGGAGCTATCATCGTCCTTAGAAGACAAGGAATAAAAACTTTACTTACCTACTTGGAGGTTGACTTTTTTTTTTCAGTCGACAAGTCCAAAGCAGGGCACGTACCTCAGAGAAGGGAAAGTATGATCTTGAAGAGGTATTTGTACATCCCTGTTGATAGCACCACTAGTCACGATAGCCACAAGGTAGAAAGAACCCAAATGTCTGTCAGTGGATGAACTGTACCCAGACCCTCCTGAGAGAAGAGAGTTCTGACCCAGGCTGCAACATGGATGAACCTTGAAGACATCATGCTCAGTGAGGTAAGCCATTCACAGAAATAAGGTAGACTGGGGCTTACCAGGGCCTGGAGAGAGGGGAGAGGAGAGTGTTGTTGTTTAAAGGGCCCAGAGTCCAGTTCTGCAAAATGAAGAGAGCTCTGGAGGTAGGTCACACGGCAGCGTGAATGTCCTTATCACTACAGAACTGTATGCTTAAGCCTGGTTAAGGCGGGCAGCGTTAGGTTACATACACTTCACCTCAAGAGGAAAATGCTCGAGATCAGCTGCAGGCAGCTCTGTGCAACCTCCCCTCCCCTTTCCCAAGGCTCAGAGGACACCCACCCCCCTGGCTCCCTGCGCCCTTACACCCCCACACGGCCAGAGCCTTCCTGTCCCTGACTCCTGGCACCAGGCCCACAGCCTACTAGTTCTTTCTACCCTCGTAGCCCCATGATGTCTCCTGAGAATGGCTCGTGTGGACAGGAGCATCCGGTAAGAAGAGAGGCTCCCTGGCCCCTCATCCCAGTTGTCAGCAGGCTCCACCACCCCTACCTCCAGTTTGCCTAACTCATGTGGCTGAAGACAACCATCCTGTTTCCTCCCACTTCTGTGACAGAGCTCAACTGGGGCCTTTCTGAAACACTTTTAGGAGTTTCCTGGTAAGTGGTTTCTCCATCTGTGCCCATGCCAATTTACATCCAAGTGGTCTCGGTTCATTTTTCAACAACTCTAATACACCCCACCTTCTGCGAATCCTTGGCATTCTGTGGGTTTGAAACGCTGATGGCATTGTAGTCAAGAGGAGAACCATGACACATTTTCTAGTCACAGTTTGGGAGAGGCTTAGTCTGTAGGGCTTCCCCTCTCCCCACTACACTGCCAACCCTAATCCTCCCCAAAACCCCCGCTGCTGACCAGCATCACCTCCCACCCCCACCACCACCCAGTGGGAGGACAGGGGTAAGGGGGAGAGGTTGGGCTGGAGCCTGCTGACTTGGGCCAGCACCTCTGTGCCCTTTCTGACGAAACTGAGTTACAGTGACTAAACAGCAGAATGGAGAATTTGTTGATTCAGATCCCTCTCTTCTTCCCCCTTTGAATAACATCAGTGTTCTGGGTTCCCCTTCTTGAGAGTGAGATGAAGAAAAAGAGCAGGAGCAGGTAAAAGCTCCTTTGTGGTACACTGGAGACTGCAGACCCCTGGTGGAAAGGAGAAGCAGGTCAAATCCAGTGAAGGAACAAAAATCGAAATACACTTTCCCAGACCCCAGTTTGGTTGTTGTGGTGTGGCTTTTCAGACACAAGGAAAAGAAATCCCGAGAAACTGAAATCCTATCAGAAATCACTTCCACATCCCAGAACTGTGATTCCTAGGACCCTTAGGAGTCCAGCGGAAGCTGCGCTTTCAGGGAAACATCAGAAATGTAAAAGGGAAAGTTCTGATGGTAATTTCAGAGGTAAAGATTTCAACATTCATCTCTTTTGCTCGTTTTGAATATCAAAACTGCTTTAAAGGGAGCACGGTTGAGCACAGAGGCCCTTGGGGCTGTTCACCATCTCTTAAAGTATTTTATAAGTAATATTGCCCTAGAAATAAGGGAAGTTCATTTAAGAAAAAAGAACTTACCCCTAACTATGGCTGCTGCAAAAGGGAGCAGAAAAAAAGAGTAGTATTACAGTAAGCATGGCCTGGACAGGTTGTCCAATAGAATAAGATGAGAGCTGATGAGGAGAACAAAGGCAAGAAAAATGTAGATGAAACGAAATCTTCTTAAAACGTGCAGCCCAGGGGTGCCTGGGTGGCTCAGTGGGTTAAGCCGCTGCCTTCGGCTCAGGTCATGATCCCAGGTCCTGGGTTTGAGCCCCGCATCGGGCTTTCTGCTCAGCGGGGAGCCTGCTTCCTCCTCTCTCTCTGCCTGCCTCTCTGCTTACTTGTGATTTCTCTCTGTCAAATAAATAAATAATCTTTAAAAAAAAAAAACGTGCAGCCCACTGAAAACACTTGAGGCACATCGGATATGACCTTCCTCCTGGAGCTCACAACTCTCTTAATGTTAATGGTTTGCCAGAGGCAAAAAGGAACCTTAGCTTGACATTAACCTGACCTCCAGGATCCTGTAAGTCTTCTTTAATATATGAAAAATCCCTTTGGAAACTTCCTTTATCTCTACCTCCCAAGAGATATGTCAGATATATGATATATCCTTCAAACATAAGGCCTACTGATATACATCAGAAATGTTTACTAGCCAGCAGTAAATAACCTTATTCCAAAAGCAGCTAGCCCCTCAAGGTCCTAGAAACCTTGCTTCCAATTTCTTAGATGCTTACACTATCCTTAACCCCAGCAAACTAAAAACTTTTACTCAGTCACTCCTCATAATCCCAGCACAGTTCTTTCTGCCCTCAGGTCCTATCCCCATGCTATAATAAAAATAGCTCTTTGCCCAGAAAATGTCTCAAGAACTCATTCTCAACTCTCAACCCTATATCACATCAAGAGCCAAGTAATTAATTTAGAATTTTCTAGTAGCCACATGAAGAAGTAAAAGGAACAGGTCAAATAATTATTTTAACCCAATATATCAAAAATATAATTTCAACATATAATATAAAAATATTGAAAAGTACATTTTTTGGTACTAAATCTGAAATTCCAGCCTGTATTTTATGCTTACAGCACACCTCAGATCAGACTAGTCTCATTTAAAGTGCTCAGTGGTCACATGTGGCCAGTGGCTACCACTTTGGATGGGACAGATCACAACAGAATGCTTTGCCTACGTCTGCTCCCACCTAAAGGCACATACTTTAATGTGCTTGTGTCTTTGCCAGTGTCTTTCTTCAGGTCTGGGGTTCTCTTTTCTTGAAACCTAGCTCCTTTCTGAAAGAGTATGGGTCCCCCTCATCAAAAGAGTATATATTCTCTGCTACCTTGAAACTCAACAAGTCTATGAGCACCTACCACCCACTCACAATGCGATGTACATTAAATACCTCCCTTCAAAACAGTTAATGGAGTAAGAGTTTGTGGCTGCTTCTCCAACCACATGCTCCCTTGCCTTTGTTCCTGTTTGGTTTGTTTGTTTACTACTTGTCCTTGTGCTCCTCAAATGGGTTTTAGCTCTGTTTCATTCAGGCTTGTCTTCAGGCCTTCACAGTAAACCTTCCCACCCAGCCTTTGTCTAGCAAGTGCCAAGCCCAGCAAGATAAAGTGAGATGGAATTTTCTGGGAGAAAGTTTAAGTGAGTGGTTAAAGAAGTGTTTCCTTCCTCTGAGGGCAATCAAACTGCAGGTGCTCAGGGTCATTCGTTCTCCTTTAACCAAAGCCTTGCTGAAGGTAAGCAAAGGAGGGTAATAAGAAGGTAGATACCCTCCAAAAAGGCTTGTCCACCAGTAAGCTGGCTAAGTCTTAGACTCTCACCACCCAGGTGGAAAAACATGAATAGTTCACATGTTCCTTTTGCAGGATGAGACACCAAAACTTTAAAGAGAAACCTTTGAAAGTAGGAGTGGAAAACTTGGGATAGCATGGGCTGGCTTCTGCAGCTCTCTTTCCACACTGAGGGCCCTGTGGCAGAGACAGAAGCTCACAGCTCTGGGGTCAGAGTGTTGTTGGAAACCGACCTCTATGCTACAGAACCAAAATATAACTCAGAGAATTTGCAATAAAGAGGAATAACAGCTTTATTACTTTGCCAGGCAAGGGAGGCTACAGCAGACTAAACCTTTCAAAATGACAAGCCCACCCTGAGGAAGGCACTGAGGGGGTTTACAGGAAAATACAGGAGCTAGTCAGCTTTGACAGGAATTGTGTACCTCTTGTCAGCCTCTTTTGTCACATTTTCCAAGTGGTACCAGATTCCTGAAACAAAAAGCTAAGAAGGAAGGAGGGGAGTTTTGGGGAAGAGAGGAAGAGGTTACTTAGTATAAAACTGAGCTTTACTGAAGCATTAGTGCAGCTATTTTGATTTTATTCAACTTTATACTTTTAAGGGGTTTCAAGAGAAGTGAATAAAATTCTTATTTTCTGCCTAGTGCTATATAACTTTCATGAGACTCCGATCTCTCATCTGTAGAATGGGATAACAATATAAGCTGGATCATGAGGAAAGGACTCAAGACATCAGCAAAACCATAAAGTGAAACAATATTAGAATAATTAGGGTCCCAGAGGAAGAGGAAAGGGGGGCAGAAGGTTTATTTGAACAAATTATAGCTGAGAACTTCCCTTATCTAGGGAAGGAAACAGGCGTTCAAGTCCAGGAGGCACAAAGAACCCACTTCAAAATCAATAAAAATAGGTCATCACCCCAACATATAATAGTGAAGCTTGCAAATTTCAGAGATAAAAAGAAAATCCTGACAGCAGCTGGGGACAAGAGGCCCTTAACCTACAAGGGTAGAAACATAAGGTTGGCAGCAGACCTGTCCACAGATACCTGGCAGTCCAGAAAGGACTGGCATGGTATATTCAGGGTACTAAATGAGAAAAATACACAGCCAAGAATACTTTATCCAGCAAGACTGTCATTCAGAATAGGAAGAGAGATAAAGAGTTTCCAGTACATACAGATATTTATAATCAATAAGCTAGCCCTACAAGAAATATTAAAGGGGATCCTGTAAGCAAAGAGAGAGCCCAAAAGTAACAAAGACCGGAAAGGAACAGAGACAATATACAGAAACAGACACTTTACAAGTAATACAGTGGCACTAAATTCATATATTTCAATAGTTACTCTGAATGTAAATGGGCTAAATGCTCCAATCAAAAGACAGAGGGTATCAGATTGGATAAAAAAAATAAAACTCATCAACATGCTGTCTACAAGAGACTCATTTTAGACCCCAAAACACCTCCAGATTGAAAGTAAGGGGATGGAAAACAATTTATCATGCTAATGGACATCAAAAGAAAGCTGGGGTGGCAATCCTTTTATCACACAAATTGGATTTTAACCAAAGACTGTAATAAGAGACAAGGAAGGACACTATATCATAATTAAAGGGTCTATCCAACAAGAAGATCTAACAGTTATAAATATTTATACCCCTAACTTGGAAGCAGATAATTTTATGAACCAATTAATAACAAAATTTAAGAAACACATTGATAATAATAAAATAATAGTGGGGGACTTTAACACCCCACTCACAGCAATGGACAGATCATCTAAACAGAAGACCAACAAGTAACCAAGGGCTTTGAATGATACACCGGACCAGATGGACTTCACAGATATATTCAGAGCATCTATCCTAAAACAACAGAATACACATTCTTCTTGAGTACACAAGGAACATTCTCCAGGATAGACCACATACTCGGTCACAAATCAGTTCTCAACTGGTACCAAAAGATTGGGATTATTCCCTGGATATTCTCAGACAACAGTGCTTTAAATTTTGAACTCAATCACAAGGAAAATTTGGAAGGAACACAAATACATCGAACTTAAAGATCATCCTGTTAAAGAATGAATGGGTCAACCAGGAAATTAAAGAAGAATTTTAAAAATTCACAGAAGCAAATGAAAATGAAAACACAACAGTTCAGAACCTCAGGGATGCAGAAAAGGCAGTCCTGAGAGGAAAGTATATAGCAATACAAACCTTTCTCAAAAAAACAAGAAAAGTCTCAAACACACCACCTTACCTTATAGTACCTAAAGGATCTGGAGAAAGAACAGCAAATAAAGCCTAAATCCAACAGGAGAAGAGAAATAATAAAGATTAGAGCAGAAATCAATGAGATAGAAACCAAAGGAACAGGAGAACACATCAAGGAAACTAGGAGCTTGTTCTTTGAAAGAATTAGTAAGATTGATAACCCCTGGCCAGACTTATCAAAAACAAAAGAGAAAGAACCCAAATAAATAAAATCAGGAATGAAAAAGGAGAAATCACAACCAACACCAAAGAAATACAAACAATTATAAGAAATATCATTAGCAACTCTATGCCAACAAATTAGGGAATCTAGAAGAAATGGATGCATTCCTAGAAACCTACAAATTACCAAGACTGAGACAGGAAGAAAGAGAAAATCTGAACAGACCCATTACCAGCAAGGAAATTGAAGCAGTAATCAAAAATCTCCCAACAAACAAGAGTCCAGGACCAGATGGCTTCTCAGAGAAATTCTACCAAACATTTAAAAAATTAAAACCTATTCTTCTGAAGCTGTTTCAAAAAATAGAAATGGGAAGAAAACTTCCAAACTCATTCTACCAGCATTACCTTGATCTCAAAACCTGACAAAGATTCCATCAAAAAGAATTACAGACCAATACCCCTGATGAACATGGAAGCCAAAATTCTCACCAAGATAGTAGCCAGTAGGAGAGTATATTAAAAGGATAATTCACCACGACTAAGTGGAATTTACTCCCGGGCTGCAAAGGTGGTTCAACATCCACAAATCAATCAATGTGATATACCACATTAATAAAAGAAAAGACAAGAACTATATGATTCTTTCAGTTGATGCAGATAAAGCATTTGACAAAATACAGCATCCTTTCTCAATTAATACTCTTCACAGTGTAGGGATAGAGGGAGCATACCTCAATATCATAAAAGTCACATATGAAAAGCCCACAGTGAATATTATTTTCAATAGGGAAAAACTGAGAGCTTTTCCCTGAATGTCAGGAACACGACAGGGATACCCACTCTCACTGTCATTCAACATAGTACTAGAAGTCCTAGCTTCAGCAATCAGACAACAAGAAGAAATAAAAGGCATCCAAATTGGCAAAGAAGAAGTCAAACTCTCACTCTTTTCAGATGACATGGTACTCTATGGGAAAACCCAAAAGATTCCACCCCAACATTGCTAGATCTCATACAGGAATTAAGCAAATTGGCAGGATATAAGAACATTGCATAGAAATCAGTTGCACCAGGCACCTGGGTGGCTCAGTGGGTTGGGCCTCTTCCTTCAGCTCAGGTCATGGACTCAGGGTCCTGGGATTGAGCCCCGCATCAGGCTCTCTGCTCAGCGGGGAGCCTGCTTCCCACCCCCTCTCTGCCTGCCTCTCTGCCTACTTGTGATCTCTCTGTCAAATAAATAAATAAATAAATAAATAAATAAAATCTTTAAAAAAAAAAAAAACAACCAGTTGCACTTCTATACACTAACAATGAGACAGAAGAAAGAGAAATTAAGGAATTGATCCCATTTACAACCACACCCAAACCCATAAGATACCTAGGAATAAACCTAACCAAAGAGGCAAAGGATCAGTACTCAGAAAAGTATAGAACAGTTGTGAAAGAAATTGAGGAAGACACAAAGAAAAGGAAAAACATTCTATGCTCATGGATTGGAAGAACAAATATTGTTAAAACAACTTTGCTACCTAAAGAAATCTACACATTTAATGCAATACCTATCAAAATACCACCAACATTTTTCATAGAGCTAGAACAAATAATCCTAAAATTTGTATGGAACCAGAAAAGACCAATCACCAGGGATCTCACCAAGACAGTATGGTATTGGCACAAAAACAGACACATAGATCAATGAAACAGAATAGAGACCCCAGAAATGGACCCTCAATTCTATGGTCAACTAATCTTTGACAAAGCAGGGAAGAATGTCTAATGGAAAAAAAGTCTCTTCAATAAATAGTGCTGGGAAAATTGGACAGCCACATGCAGAAGAATGAGACTGGACCATTCTCTTACACTATACACAAAGATAAACTTAAAATGGATGAAAGACCTAAATGTGAGACAGGAATCCATAAAAATCCTAGAGAAGAACATAGGAAGCAACCTCTATGACCTTGGACACAGCAACTTCTGGCTAGACACATCTCCAAAGGCAAGGGAAACAAAGGCAAAAATGAACTACTGGAACTTCACCAAGATAAAAAAGATTTTGCACAGCAAAGGAAATAGTCGACAAAACCAAAAGACAGCCAAAAGAATGAGAGAAGATATCTGCAAATGTCTTACCAAAAAAGGGCTAGTATACAAGATCTATAAAGAACTTATCAAACTCAACACCAAAAAAAAAACAAAAACAAAACAAACAAACAAATAATCCAGTCCAGAAATGGGCAGAAGACATGAATAGACATTTCTCTAAGGAAGACTTCCAAATGGCCAACAGACACATGAAAAAATGCTCAACATCACTTGGCATCAGGAAAATATGAATCAAAACCACAATGAGATACTGCCTTATACCAGTCAGAATGGTTAAAACTAACACATCAGGAAACAACAAATATTGGCAAAGATGGGGAGAAAGGGGCACCCTCTTATAGTACCAGTGGGAATGCAAACTAATGCAGCCACTCTGGAAAATAGTATGGAGGTTCCTCAAGACTTTAAGAATAGAGTTACCCTATGACCCAGCAATTGCACTGCTAGGTATTTACCCCAAAGATACAAATGTAGTGATCCAAAGGGGCAGCTGTACCCCAATGTTAAGAGCAGCAATGTCCACAATAGCCAAACTATGGAAAAAAGCCCAGCTGTCCATTGACAGATGGATGGATGAAGAATATGTGGTGTGTGTGTGCGTGAGTATGTATACATATATTACATATTATATATGCATATATATATATATATAATGGAATATTACTCAGCCATCAAAAAATGAAATCTTACCATTTGCAATGACATGGATGGAACCAGAGAGTATTATGCTAAACGAAATAAGTCAGTCAAAGAAAAACAATTATCATATGATTTCTTTCATATGAGGAATTTAAGAAACAAAACAGAAAATCACAAGGGAAGAGAGGAGAATAATAAGACCAAACCAGAGAGGGGACAAACCATGAGAGACTCTTAACTCAGAAACAAACTGAGGGTTGCTAGAGGGGAGAATGGTGGGTAGAGGAGTAACTGGGTGATGGGCATTAAGGAGGGCCCATGATATAATGAGCACTTGGCACTGTTTGCAAATGATGAATCACTGAGCTCTACCCCTGAAACTAGTAATATACTATATGTTAACTAATTGAATTTAAGTACAATAAAATTTTTTAAAAAGATACAGAACTGTTTTCTATCTACAAAAGAACTCCATGCTACCCCTTTATAGTCAGGCCCTCACCGACACCTTCCCAATCCCTAGCAATCATTTAGTTTCCATCTCTATACTTTGGTCATTTCTAGAATGCTGCATAAGTAGAATCACGCAGCATATCACCCTTTGAAAGGGCCTTTTTTCCCACCCAGCATAAGGCCCTGGAGGTCCATTCACATTGCTGCAGGTGTAAATAGATTGTTCCTTTCTACCAGAGAGTATCCTGTATAAGCTTGTTTGGAGGATCCTACAGAAAAGCCCAGAGGCAAGTCATGAGCACCATGGTCCATGAACAGGACTTTCCTGGCAAATATTCCTGGCAGTTGAGCTGAGCTCTTGCTGAAGATGAACACCAGCTTGAGGCAGGGGGTCCCACTGCCCATGAATTTGCCCTCCCACTCGGCTTGGCATTCTGTTGTATAAAGCCCTGTGGTCAGAGCTCATTAGGGGCACCCCTTCCTTGTAGAGTGAAGGGGGGTGAGGCCCAGAGAAAGGGGAGGCCAAGTATAAGCCCCTAGGTCACGTACTCCCTTCCCAGGGCTCTTTCCACTGTACTGGGACTGCCGCCGAGCCTGTCGTCTATGCCAGCTGGTTAATCCTCCACTGGGTGGGGGGCAGTCTGTGTACAGCACCATCGGCTGGGAAACTGGGCTCCTCACCAAGCCCCTGAACACTGACTGAGTCGGGGCAGGGAGCCAAAGATGCTTGGTTTTTCCCTAGATACAAAGCTTCAAGGAGGAGACTTTAAGACTTCAAACTCAGCTCAGCTGCAAGATGAGGTTGGCATTCATTCATTCATTCATTCATTCATTCATACAACAAAGGCTCTCCAAATTCCTACCATGACCGATGGCGGTTATAAAGTTGAACACACCAGCAGGCCCTGGGTTTCATGGAGTTTCCTGGGCATATTGGTGGCCAAAGGGTGGGGGACGCTGAGAAGGACTAAGACTTTGTTTCTATCCAAGAGCTCGCTGCCCCTATTCGTCTGCTCAGTCTGGGGCTCAGACTAACCAGCCTCTGAGGTCTAATATCTGAGCTTCTGGAATCATAGTGTCCCACACTAGATCCTTGGACTCCAGACAGAAGAAGGAACTAAGTGTTTGTTGAGCACCTGTTTGTTGGGCATTTAAAAACATACATTAGCTCACTACACCTTCACAGTCTCTTGAGAATGTCCCCATTTGTTTTGGGATAAGGGACCTAATCAAGGGGTCAAGGGAAGGGATGCTTCAGACAAGCTGCCAGAACTCTGACCTCTGTATGACCTTGGTCTCCTCATCTACAATACCTATATCATCATGGGGTTTTGGCAAGGATCAAAGTACATCGTCTAAATAAAGACACTAAATAAAGCCTGGGTGGCTCAGTCGGTTAAGCATCTGCCTTCTGCTCTGGTCATGGTCCCGGGGTCCTGGGATGGAGCCCCATGTCGGGCTCCTTGCTCTGCTGGGAAGCCTGCTTCTCCCTCTCCCACTCCCCCTGTTTGTGTCCCCCGGCCCCCGTTATCTCTGTCAAATAAACAAAATCTTTAAAAATAAAAATAAAGACACTAAATGCTATGCCAGCATAGAGAAAACCCTTAATTCTTGTTTAAAAAAAAAAAAAAAGTCTAACAGCATTTTCTTTATTCACAAAGTGAACCATGTTTGAAAACTAGAAAACCCCAAATTCTTGGAGCATAACAAAAGGCAGCTCAGCATCCTGGAAAAGCTCAATTTGAGTTCTGATCAGAAAATCTGGCTTGGCGCCTTAGCTCTAACACTTACAAGAGGCGACTGTGCAAAAGTCAATTCAAACGTTTTTCCTTGTACCACGGCCCTCTCTCAGGGCTGTTGTGCACATTCAGTGAAACAAGGCACCTGGCGCTGAATAGGGGCCCAACAAGCAGTAGCTACTAATCCTTAGCTCAGACAGAACCCACTCAAAACAGCTGGAGGCAAGGCACACTGGAGGATCTTCACACAACGCACTGGCCAGACATTTGGCCGGGAAAGCATGTAGAAAGGTCATTGCTAAGACAGGAAAACCTTCACCTTTTCAAGAGCAGCTGGACACGCTTTGCCCTTAATCCCTGGGCTTTGTGTCTGGGCCCCACAGGAGTGGCAGCAAAGAGGGAGGATCCTGACGGTAGCTTGGGGCTTTCCAGAACAGCTCAGAAGTGTCCCTGACTCAGCAAGCGCCTGAGGAAAAGCCAGATGGGCCCTGTGGGTGTGAACCTTTGAGCATGTGCAGTGGAGGCTGGAGAAGCTTCTCAGGGAGCCCCAGTCCCCAGGCCTCTGTGCTGGGGGAGGCCACAGTCACACGTCAGGGCCCCTGTCCCCGCGGGTGGGTGCATGTGTTTCTGGCCTCGAGGTGGGAAGACTGAGGCCCCAGGCAGGCCCCTGCTCCTGTTGCTCTCCCCATTTTTTGGGGTTCATCCGCTCCCCGCACTGCCCCAAGGCCTTGCTCTGCCCACTTAATGCTTTTAGGACTGAATCATTCAGGAAGAGGAAGAGTGTCATACTTCTCTAACACATACATTTTTCTACAACCTGTGACATTTTTAGTCAAACAGTACTGGCTTGAGGCATTGTTTTTCAGGTGGATTTAAAGAGGGTTAAGAGGGGTGGGGGAGGTCTGTAAGGTTGGCAGGCTGGCTCCTAGTGTGGTTTTCCTGCACAATTTCAGGGTTCCTCAACTTCCTTACAACTCCATATTCAACTGAAAAATGGGGATAGTACCACCTACCTCAAAAGCCCCTTCTGAGGCTTAACTGAGGGAAGACATGGAAAGAGCTTCTGTGCCCGGCACCAGTGAAGTCTGTTAGCTCTCCTTCCGTGATTCAAATCCCTTGTGTTTGCCACGCAACGTAACCCTCAGACGAGTCATGTTTTACCGCCCTTTCAGGCTCTTAGGGATCGCCTCACAATGGGAATCTATCCAATTTACTGACTCTGAAAGGAGCCCGGTGAATTTAGTCTTCTGAGGATTCCAGAATCCACACCCAATAGAGTCTGGTCTTATCCTCTTAGACCCTCAGTTTCCTCATCTATAAAATGGGGGTGAGAACAGGATTATGGAGAAGACCCATTGAGCAACGTACGTAATCCACAGAGGCCCACAGAAATTCACACCCTGTGGCAGATGTTATTGTTTCCAATGTTGAGGTTAAATCAGACAACATAGAAAGTGCTTGGACCAGAGGCTGATCTAAATTAGCCATTCCTTTCATTTCCAATATTATGTACAGAGCATGGCATCCTTAAGAAGCCAACTTTTGAGAGAAGTAGGCCCAAATCCTATGCCCCAAAACAGAATTATTTTTTCTGTGGAGAGCTTCACGTGAGTTTTTCCCTTGTACAGAATTGAAGCTACTCCTGAGACAGAGTGCCTCAAAGCTCATTGTCCGATTCTAGGAGATTTTGTTTGGATGAACTGCTTGGCTGGGGAGAGAGACGTGGATGGCAGCCAGGCAACCCCGGTGACAGTTAACCGAGCCAATTAAAATACTGAACAATGTAATGCAAAAGTCCTGCTGGGCTTCCCCCAGAGTTTATAGGGCTCTGAAGTCCAAACTGCCCATCAAAATCACTTTTTGTGAGCCATCAAAAGGATGCGATGAAGATAAAATTCAGGAAGTTGAACCAGAAGGAGGGGAGCCTGAGAGGCCATAGCCAAGCTATGTCTCGGCTTTATAAGACCTATGTACCCATAAAATGAACTTAACATCCAGAAACAGTCTTATCAGAAGTCAGGACTTTTCTGTAGGGGAAAAAAATGGGAAGTTGTTTGACAAGAGAAGACATCCTAATCTCTTTTGTTGTCCCAATCACCATGTTGTTGCAGGCCAAGTCCCAGGTTTCTCCATGCCAGGACAGAGCAAGCAGAGACTGACGGTGGAGGAGGAAACCCCGTATGTACCTGGGCCATCCTGGGGCCATGCGTGCTCATAATTCAGAGGCTAAGTTTCAGGATGAGGCATGTAACAGATAATCAGGAGGCTCCGTGCTCTCCATTGATGGTCAGAAGCCATCATCCAAAACAAGATGACATGGCCACTTCTCACCTAGGAATTTTCTAGAGCTGCCATCTTCCTCTCGGGTCACAGAAACATTTGACTGCACCTCAAAATGTCCCGGCAGGAACTCAGCATCGTCTTCCATTGCAGTTTGAAAGAGAAGAGATCCAGCGGGATTATTAATTTGCATGACCTGAAAACTAGTGAGCTCGTAGCCTTTAAAGGTTTGCCCCATTCTTAGTCTTTTCAACAGTTTTGAATTAGACACCATTAAATAACATAGCTATGCGTCCATTCGCTTGTCGACAAATATGTATTACTACTAAATGCCTTCCTTCTTGAAATGTCACAGCCTTGTCTCCCATTCCCATATGGTGACACCTTCCTCTTCCATTCTTCTGGTAATTCCTTATTTTATGCCTTGGAACTTCACAGCAAGCACTGTGGGAAAATTTACACAATATCCAGGATCTGCATGGTGGACTATGTGTGGTCTTACATCTTTATTTCCTTTTATATAATGTGATCAATGAGTGTTATAGAGAGCCAAAACTGGAGACCTGAATTTGAAGGTTTGCTTGCTGAATACAATTTCCGAGCTTGGAGCTTGGATCCTCATTATATATGCTAAACCAATATTAGACACTTGCTGCTCCTTCAATCAACTCCCTTCCCTCAGCTTTTCTCCCCTCCTGCCCTGTGAGCTCTTCTGAGTCTCTGTATATCCTTTATCTGCCTGGACTGATTATGGAGGGCACGTGATGTAATGAGCACTGGGTATTACAGAAAACTGACGAATCACTGATCTTTACCTCTGAATCTTATAATACGTCATATGTAAATTAACTGAATTTACATTAAAAATAAATAATTTTTTATTTTTTTATTTTTTTTTAAAGATTTTATTTATTTATTTGACAGAGAGAAATCACAAGTAGGCAGAGAGGCAGGCAGAGAGAGAGAGGAGGAAGCAGGCTCCCTGCTGAGCAGAAAGCCCGATGTGGGGCTCGAACCCAGGACCTGGGATCATGACCTGAGCCGAAGGCAGCGGCTTAACCCACTGAGCCACCCAGGCGCCCCTAAAAATAAATAATTTTTTAAAAAGAGAAAGGGAAAATGTGAACTGTTGACCCAGTGATTCTCACCTCATGATCCCTGGGTCAGCAACAGCAGGAGCACCAGGCAGCTGGTAGAAATGCAACCCCTTGATCCCTACCCCAGACCTACTGAATCAGAGACTCTGGGGGCAGGGCCAGCTATCTTCCCCAAGTCTTTTAACAACCAGATGATCCAGAAGCTTGAAAACAACTGGTTCCAGCCAGGGCATAGAATGGAAGGCACCAACTTTTGGTGATAAATTAAGTACCTCTATAGAGTAATTGTTTAGCCCAGGCTAAGCTCAGGATTCCCTGAGAGCACTCCAAGCAGAGGACTACTGCCTTTGTCCTGCCTTCTCACTTTTCAGGGGCTCCCAGGAAAGGGCATTCCTTATCAGGAGAAAATATCATTCCCATTGGTCCGTATTCTCACCGCTCCCACTTTCCAGTGTCCTTGGGGACATCAACACCCATACCCTCTGTGTGCGCCCTTTCAGCTTTTCAGTATCTATAGGGAAACAGGAACGTTTCTTCCCAAGGGAAAATGAGGACAGGATTC